>NC_089502.1:81135296-81450906 GCF_036850765.1 Saccopteryx bilineata | reverse complement strand
AAAAAATGGGAAAAAGAAATGAATAGACACTTCTCCAAAGAGGACATACAGATGGCCAATAGGCATATGAAGAAATATTCAACATCACTAATCATTACAGAAATGCAAAATAAAACCACAATGAGATATCACCTCACGCCAGTCAGAATGGTGCTCATCAACAAAACAACACAAAATAAGTGCTGGCGAGGATGTAGAGAAAGGGGAACCATCCTGCACTGCTGTTGGGAATGCAGACTTGTGCAGCAACTGTGGAAAACAGTATGGAGATTCCTTAAAAAATTAAAAATCAAACTGCCTTTTGACCCAGCTATCCTACTTTTAGGAATATACCCTAAGAACACCATAGAACTGTTCCAAAAGGAAAAATGCACCCCCATGATTATGGCAGTATTGTTCACAATAGTGAAGATCTGGAAACAGCCCAAGTGTCCATCAGTGGATGAGTGGATTAAAAAAGCTTTGGTACATATATATTATGGAATACTACTCAGCCATAAGAAATGATGACATCGGATTTTTGTCATTGATTTTTGACAATTGTATTACAATGTGACTTGGAGTAGGTCTGTTTTGGTTTCAGTAACTTGGCATTCTGTTTTTTTTTCCTTGGATTTGATTTAGTGACTTTTTCTATAAGCTTGGGAAATTCTCATCAATTATTTGTTTGAATAGGCTTTCCATTCTCTTCTTCTTCTCTTCTTCTTCTGATATACCTAATATTCATATATTGCTATTTCTGAAGGAGTCAGATAATTCTCATTGAGATTTGTCAGGGTTATTTATGTTGTTGTTTTTTTTTCAAATTTCTGAGTCTCTCTCCTCTTCTCTCTGCAGGAGCTCTAGTTGCCTTTCTTTGATGTCACAGATTCTTTCCTCTATCTGGCTTCTTCTATTAGCTAAATTTCCTACCTCAGTATTTATTTCAAGTTTTGTGGTCTTCATCACTGTTTTTTATAGTTTCAATCTCCTTGGTGAGGTATTTGTTTTGTCCATTAATTGGTTTTCTGAACTTATTAACTTGTATATTGGTGTCTTTGTGCATCCTGTTGAATATTTTTAAAACCTCAATTTTGAATTCTCTGTTATTTAACTTCAAGGTTTTCATGTGATTCAGATATTTTTTCTGGAGGTTTATTTTTCTGAACTACATCTCTGGCTTGTGTCACAATATTATTTAATTTTATTCTCCTTGATGTCATTTGAGAGTAGTATAATTAAGAATCCTAACAGAAGACAATTAAAAAAATTAAAAACTAAAAAATATAATAAAAGTATAAAATAAATAAAAATTATGAAAAGTAAAGAAAAAACCACCAGAAAAAATATTGAAGACTAAAAACAAAGTAAATCAAAAACAAAACATCCATTAAAAAATAAAATATATAAAAATTAATGATCTTGACCAGGCAGTGGTACAGTGCATAGAGCATCAGATTGGGATGCAGAGGACCCAGGGTCAAAACCCCAGGATCACCAACTGGAATGTGTGCTTGCCAGGTTGAGCACAGTATCACTGGCTTGAGTGTGGATCATAGACATGATCCTATGGTCACTGGCTTGAGCCCAATCATTGATAGCTTGAAATCCAAGGTTGCTGATTTAAACCCAAGGTCTTGACTTGAGCAGGGGGTAACTTGCTCTGCTGTAGACCTCTGGTCAAGGCAAATAAGAGAAAGTAATCAATGAACAACTATGAAGACTAAAGAGCTACAATGAAGAATTGATGCTTCTCATCTCTCTCTCCTCTTGTTTCTCTGTCCTTATCTGTTTCTCTCTGTCTCTCTCTCTCTCTCTGTCAAGAAAAAAAATAATAATAATGAAATTTAAAGAAAAAAGAATAATAGGAAAAAAAGTCAAACAAGGGAAAATGAAGAAAAAATAAACTTTGGTTTTGGCAGGTTTTTTCCTATATATGTTCTGTATTAAAAAATTTAGCACTGTGAAGTTCCTAGGATGTTCTCCATTGAGTTGTTGATGTCACAATTATGTAGGAGAAGCCTAAGTCGAATTGGTGGTTTGGGTGTGTTATTAATGCTTTATGGCCTGTGCTTTATGTCTTTGATTTTACAGCTTCGTCTTTCCTTCTTTATGGTTCTAGCAATGGTGATCTCAGTCTTCCAGGCACTTCTTCCCACGTCTCAAGAGACCTGGGCACCACATGCAACTCACCTCTGTTCTTCAAGTTAGAGAGTGGCTCTGGAGAGATGGCTGTGAGGTTTACCTTTGTTACTCCTTGTACTGCAAAGTTAAGGAGGTGCGTTTTGCTGAAGCTAGGGGCTGCACTTTAGTTTTTTGGTCTATGCCAAGTGCAGTGAACAAGCAAACTGTAGAACACTGGTCATGATCCCATGCTCTGGCCACTTTGGTTTACTTTTCCCTTTGCCTCTTAATCTCACTGCTCCTTCTGGAAGAAGGAGACCCAGTCACTCCAGGGTCCCACTCTTGGGTCGCTCTCCATTACCCTCAGACAAAATCCAAGCATTCTGATCTTCCCTCCTTCCCATAATTTGGCAGAGATAAAAAAACCCAGTTTGGATTTGCTCCTTCACACAGCCAACCTCAAATGTGGTTTATGTTCTGTCCTCCTTTTCAAACAGTCCTATCTTTAGACTATTCAGTGCACAGATCTTTCAGGCAGGCTTGTGAGCCCAACTGGAGTTCTTTTACTAAATTATAATTGTTCAATTTGTTGAAATTTCAAGGGAAGAGATCAGGAGTAACTTTCACTTTGTCATTACTCTGACATCACAAAATCACAAGTGTCCCAATAAATTCAATAGAAAATTCTAAAAAACATATTAAAAGTAATTAAATTTACCTTTAAAAAATATACATGTATACACACATATAATTTTTTAGATATTAAAATTTTTCAAAGATCAGAAGATAAAATTATATATATATATATATATATATATATATATATATATATATATATATATAGCGTGCACATGTAATATTCTTTTGCAAAGTTGGTTTCCTTACTTTGCTTGCATGCCATGTTCAGATTTCCACCCATTCCTTTATTTAAGTTCTATGTGTTCTCCCAAATCACAACACTAACTGTGTTTTGTTTTATTCTATATTTTGTTAAAATTTTTCTTAGTCTTATGGTTTAAATAAATAAATGACCAGTTTGCTCAATGGTAGAGCATTGATTCAATGTGTTAATGTTCTAGGTTCAATTCTTAGTTAGAGCACACAAGAGAAACAATTATCTACTCCACCCCTCCCCTTTCTTATTTTCTTTCTCCCCCTCCTACAGCAATAATTAGTTAGATTGATTTGCATACGTCAGTCCCCAGTACTGAGGATGGTTCTGTGAAATCTCCACCTCAGGAACTAAAAAATAGCTCAGTTGCAAACATGGCCCCAGATTGGCAGAGCAACAGCCCTAGTTGGGGATTGCTGGGTGGATTCTGGCTGGGGTTAATGCAGTTGTCTGTCTCTATGTCTTCCCTCCTCTCATATGGAATAATAATAAGAAGAAAAATGCTGTGTAAATATGTATTAAAACAAAAGTCTAGCTGTGCCTATTCAAAAATCACTGGAATTTTGCTATAGCCCTGGAAAGTTTCTTTCCTGGAATAAACAGGTGATAAACAATACTATCTAATTTCTATTAAATTTTTACTAATATTTTTATTTAATCATTTTTAAAGAAAATGTGAATTTCTACTCTGTGAATTTCTAATTTTTCAAATTAGTAAACATTCATTTTTAAAGCAATGCTAAGTTTACAGAAAAATTAAAGAGCTAGTAGAGGGAGTTCCCATATACCTCCTATCTCAAGCAGTTTCTCCAGGTATATAACATTTATTAGTGAAGGACATTTGTTACAACTGACTAACCAATTTTGATGTATTATTTTTAAATAAAATCTGTAGTTTATATAAGTGTTAACAGTTCGTGTTAAACATTTCTATGAGTTTTGATAAATGCATAATACCATATACCTACTAGTACACGACCACTCAAAATAATTTCACCATCTTAAACATGTTTTATATTTTCTTACTCACTTTCCCCAAAAGTTTGGTAATCAATGCTCTATTTACTCTTTTCATATTTTTTTCCCTAAAATATCACAAAATTTAATTATTTCTGGTCTAAGAACATGCATTGCACAATGTTTATACTTTTAAATGTGTTGTGGTATTTGTTATGGCACAGAATTTGTTTTATCAAGATGAATGTTCATGTGAACTTGAGGAGAATATATATTTATGCTATTGTTTGATGAAGAATTTTGTATATGTCAGTTAGAGTTATTCAGTGTTTTTCAGTTATATCCTTACTGATTTTCTACCTGCTGCAGTTAAATACAGTGTATCCATAAAGTCATGGTGCACTTTTGACCGGTCACAGGAAAGCAACAAAAAATGATAGAAATGTGAAATCTGCACCAAATTAAAGGAAAAACCTCCCAGTTTCTGTAGGATGATGTGTTAGCATGTGTGCATGCACAGATGATGATGTAACACCGTGTATACAGCGGAACAGCCCACAGCCATGCCAGTCGAGATGTGGACAGTACAGAGGAAAGTTCAGTGTGTTCTGTGGCTTGCTAAATTAGAATCCTTGAACAAAGTGCAACGTGAATATTGGCACGTTTATAACGATGCGCCACCACATAGGAATAACATTACTTGGTGAAATAAGCAGTTGAAGGAAACTAGCAGTTTGGTGGAGAAACCCCATTCTGGTAGGCCATCAGTCAGTGATGAGTCTGTAGAGTTTATACAGGATAGCTACCTAAGGAGCCCTAAAAAATCTGTGCATGAGCCCACATCAAATACACTGAAGAGGCATGAAACTGGAAGAGTTTTTCTTTTATTTGGTGCAGATTTCACATTTCTATAGTCTTTTGTTGCTTTCCTGTGACCCATCAAAAGTGCACCATGACTTTATGAACACACTGTATTATAGTGGATAAATATATTTCTCTTTGAAATTTTATCAGATTTTGATTCAAATATTTTGATGCTTTCTAATGTTAGTTGTATATATATTAATGGTTTTTATTTCTTCTTACAGTTAACTCTTTTGTTATTTTGTCTTCTCAGAGAATTGACACTTTTGTCATGATCTATTGCTTTCCTTATCCATAACAGTTGTTAAGTCTAACGCCTAAAATTAATATAGTTATTTCCAGTTCTCTTAATTTTGTTATAACTTTTCATCTCTTTACTTTTAATGTAGCTGTGGGTTTTTTTATTCAAAGTGGATTTCTTTTGGACAACATATAATTTAATCTTGATTTCAATGCACTCTGAAAATATATTTTAATTGGTGTATTTAACAATTTACATTTAAAGTAATTATTCATATGGTGGAAGTAAAATCTAGTATACTTGTAATTATTTTTTATTAGTTTCTATTATCTGTAACTTGTTTCAATTGTTCTTTTCTTTATTTGTATTTTTCTTATTTTTCTGCCTTCTCTGGTTTTATTCAAACATTTTATATAATTCCATTTTCTTTCTTTCTTAGAACATTTTTAGTTCAATTTTAATATTTTTGGTGATTTAATACAGTTTGAAATATACATTTACAACTAATCCTACCATACATTCAAATAATGCTATCCTGTTTCTTAGGTGGTACAGGTAACTTACAACAAAGTTTTTCTAATCTTTCCCTCTTATCCCTTATAATACTATTGTCAGTCATTTCATTTATTGATAAGCTATAATAATATAACTTATTATTATTATTATTATTATTTTGAACAAATGTATGAATAACTTTTAAGGAAGCTTTAAAAAGTATTAACTAATGTTTACACAACAAAACTATTGCCTTCAATGAAATGCACCACTCAACTTCACGATTATTAAAACATAATTACACATTCAAAAAGAAATATTCATTTCTTTCACTGTAAACCTAAGTGAATTTAAAATTAATAAAAATATAATTTAGTGAACATCTGTTATGCTCCAAGCACTATTTCAACTGTCTTTACATTTGTCCTTCACAAAATTCTTTGTAGATTTCCCCATTTTACAGGTGAATAAACTGAAGTATAAAAAATATACATAAGCCTGGCCAGGTGGTGGTGCAGTGGATAGAGCATTGAACTGGGAAGCAGAGGACCCAGGTTCAAGACTCTGAGGTTGCCAGCTTAGGTATGGGCTCATCTGGTTTGAGCAAAAGCTCACCAGCTTGGACCCAAGTTTGCTGGCTCGAGCAAGGGGTTACTCAGTCTACTGTAGCCCCGCAGTCAAGGCACATATGAGAAAGTAATCAATGAACAACTAAGGTGTCGCAACAAAAAACTAATGATTGATGCTTCTCATCTTTCTCCATGACTGTCTGTCTGTCCCTATCTATCCCTCTCTCTGGCTCTCTCTCTTTCTCTGTAAAAAAATTATATATACACACACACACACACACACACACACACACACACACACACACATAACTTGCCCAAGAACCAAGATTACTGAACTAGAAAGTTATGGTAATTGAAAGGTAAGATTTAAACCCATGCATTACGGTTCCAGAGTCATATTTTAAAATACTATTCATCCTCAAAGTGTAGAAGAAATATACAATAATGGCAGAAATTAAACTAAATATTTATTAAGCACTTACAATGTGCCAGAAATCATGCTAATTCCATTAGGTATATCATTTCATTTAAATCGCACAACCTTAACAGATTATTTTAATCACTATTTTACTGATGAGGAAACTACAGTTTAGAAAATTTAAATAAATTGACCAGGGACACAGGCCAAAAACTGACAGGCCCAATAGTGTAACTAAGTTCTATTTAATATTATAGAATAAGAAAGAGAACCTTGGTGCACTGTTGGTAGGAATGAAAATTGGTGTAATCACCATATAAAATAGTGTGATGATTACTCAATTTTAAAAGTGAAATTGCCTTGCCCTGGCCGGTTGGCTCAGTGGTAGAGCATTAGCCTGGCATGCAGAAGTCCCGGGTTCGATTCCCGGCCAGGGCAAAGAGGAGAAGCGCCCATCTGCTTCTCCACCCCACCCCCTCTCCTTCCTCTCTGTCTCTCTCTTCCCCTCCCGCAGCGAGGCTCCATTGGAGCAAAGATGGCCCAGGTGCTGGGGATGGTTCCTTGGTCTCTGCCCCAGGCACTAGAGTGGCTCTGGTCACGACAGAGCGATGCTCGGGAGGGGTAGAGCATCGCCCCCTGGTGGGCAGAGCGTCACCCCCTGGTGGGCGTGCCAGGTGGATCCCAGTCGGGCGCATGCGGGAGTCTGTCTGACTGTCTATCCCCATTTCCAGCTTCAGAGAAATACAAAAAAAAAACAAAAAAACACTTAAAAGTGAAATTGCCTTATGACAATATATATATACACACACACACACGCTTTTATGCTCATTGCAGTGTTATTTACAATAACCAATATATGGAAAGAGCTCAAGTACCCATCAATAAATGATTAGATAAAAATGACCAAAACAAATAAACATATAAAATAGAAACAGACTCATAGAAACTAAGAACAGACTTGCAGTTGTCAGAGGGGAAGGGGTTGAAGAAGTGGGTGAGAAAGTTGAAGGGATTAAGTAGTACAAATTGGTAGTTACGGTATAAGGAATATAGTCAATAATGTCATGATAAATATGTATAGGGCCAAGTGGCTACTTGAAGCAGCAGTGGCAACCACTGTGTAAAATAAAATTTTTTCTAAACACTTTTATATACATTTAAAACTAATACATAATAATATTGAATGTAAACTATAATTGAACATTTAAAAATTATAAAAAATAAAATATTATATGTTATACTATACTTGTGAAACTACAGCTAATCACTACAGATAAGTTGGGAATTATTTGTAGGACACTTGCCAGGTTATTATCCTTTTGTAAGTTACAAGGTCATTAAAAATAGCCCTAAAATAAAAATAAAGGATCACAAAAAGATAATTTTTACTCTTTAAAAGATCACTATTGTCATTATCATCACCATCTCTATCATTTTAGTCATCATATTTTTTCAATTAAAACAGCTTTAATTTTATTGTTTTCTAAAATATAATATATGTAGTAATAAATTTAGTCATTTCATTAAGAATTTTTTTCTGAATTAGTTTTAGTAAATACATAGTAAGTATCATATGCAAAGTTGTAATCAATTCCTCCTCCAAATATAAATGTTTTCAATACCTTTCTTTTTCCAAGCCTTTATAAGTTTGATTTAATAATCATTAAATACATGGTTTAAGTTGTGAAAGATGATACATTAAAATAATTGAACATATTTATTCAAATTTTAAGAAGTCTCAATTTAAGGCAGCTGATACAAAACCATCATTTACACTTTATTTTTAAAGAAACAGTTATTATCTTTAAGCTAAGTTGCAATGACTCATCCTGATTTGTCAGAACCTGAGTTCAGCTATACATTACTTTTTTTTTTTTTTCATTTTTCCGAAGCTGGAAACGGGGAGGCAGTCAGACAGACTCCCGCTTGCGCCCGACCGGTATCCACCCGGCATGCCCACCAGGAGGCGATGTTCTGCCCCTCTGGGGCGTCGCTCTGTTGCATCCAGAGCCATTCTAGCGCCTGAGGCAGAGGCCACAGAGCCATCCCCAGCGCCCAGGCCATCTTTGCTCCAGTGGAGCCTCGGCTGCGGGAGGGGAAGAGAGAGACAGAGAGGAAGGAGAGGGGGAGGGGTGGAGAAGCAGATGGGCGCTTCTCCTGTGTGCCCTGGCCGGGAATCGAACCCGGGACTCCTGCACGCCAGGCCGATGCTCTACCTTGAGCCAACCGGCCAGGGCCTATATATTACTTTTAATGTAAATTGTAGAACACGGGATATCACTTGAGCTAATTTTATCAAATACCAATGACTTGAGGAATAGAGTATCCCACAAAATTTATGCCTAAGTGTTTCAGTATTTTTCAAAAACTGATATATAATGTAATTTAACTTTTTGTAAATATTCTACAAACACCAAAGAAAATAAAAAATAAGCAAAAGTGACTCTTTAATATTACTAAATACAATTTCATAATCATAGTTAACTCATTTAACCTTCACAAGATTTTATGAGACATCTATTAACTGTAACTCCTATTTTTTGGAGGTAGTTGAGGTTTAAAAAGAATATTGAAACTTAACCAAAGTACTGGTAATTTGTTGAACTAGATTTTGAATTTATCTTCTTTTAGCAAAACCTGTGCTCTAAATACTGGTTTTGCTAGTGACAATGACTATATATATTGTTTACATAATGCTAAGGTTCTCCGGTAAAAGCATAATTTTCTGTTCTATTGCATTACATTTCAATTCAAAAACCATATTTCATAAGACAGCCCAATAAACTGGTAAATAAGTCTGTGGGTTGCAAAGCTATTTTTAACATTGATGTAAAACTTACCCCTGTCACTTTTCTTTACTAGTTTTCTTGACATATAGTGTAAGCCTTATGGAATTTTTTAAATCACAAAGAACAAAAAACATGAGGACAATAAGATCGAAAGATGCTTTCTGAGCAACTATATAGTTTTTTGACAAATTCAAGTTTCTTTTCTTTCATTGGGAATGTGGTTCTGACAAGTAAATTTAAGATGGAATTTATAAAATTGTGTAAGCTCAAGGGGAAAAAGAAATCAAACCAAACCAAACAAACAAAAACCCCCACTTATTTCCATTGATAGTTTCAAACACGTCTGAAAGAAGCATTAAGTTGAAATATATTTATGAAATATACAAAAAGGCCATCATACAAGGGTGATGGAGGGCCATGAGCCAAGAATTCACTTTATGAATTCACTATAATGTTCAGCAAAAAGTAGCTCTGCTGAATTCAGTAATCTTCAGTAACTCCTATTTCAGCAGACATAGGCATCTTTTCCAATGATAAAACATAGATCAAAAATAATTTTCCACCAACAATATTTTCTTACGATTTATCCTTTAGTAAAAAAAAAGTGCAAAATGGAGTTGCTAACTTTAAAGAAATTACTTGGTATGTAAAATATTATGGATTATTTAAAAATAACTTGTTTTAACTGCCAATTTGTGAACCAGTGCCAGTCTGCCAGAAATTTTCTGCTGATTCCTGAGAGAGTTAACCACCCTAATGTTCTATGAAGATTATAGACCCAATGATCTTAGTCAAATTTGCTTATGCTCAATATGATTGCCACTTATTAATCTGTATCATCAATGAAAATAATATTGAGCTTGTCTTATATATCTTTGGAATAGGTACTTCATTAAAACAACCTTTTTCACTGTGCAGAGCACTTATAAATCATGCACAATAGACCAAAAGCATTTGGATAAACTTATGTAGTATTCAATTCATCATACATATGGAGTATGGATATCAAGCACTGTCTTATACTGGGTTGTACTGTTATGCACGGTAAGATAAAACATTATTTGTTGCATGTTTCCATTTATGTTTGGCTGGGTTACAAGTCCCCAAGTTTTTAAACATTAAAAACCATTGTAATAAACAATGAAACCAACCTGTGAAAATGAAGTTAGACACCTGTCCTTTTATAGATGAAAACACACAGATATTCAGAGGAGAAGAAACATATTTAAGGCTTTTCTGGTAGCAAATTCCAGAATTAGAATTACAAGTTGTGTCTTTTAATTCCAAATTCAGCACACAGAAATAATAATAGATAACAACATACCATATATACATACACACATATATACATACATACATATATATGGATACATAAACACACACATATATAGTATATTCATATATAGATGTATTTTCATTGAATTTATTGAGGAGACACAGGTTAATAAAATTATACAAATTTTAAGCTGACAATTCTAAAATATATCTTCTGTACACTGTATTGTGTGTCTACCTCTTCCAAGTCAAGTCTCTTTATCATCATTTATATATATACCTCACAAAAACCTTACCTAGTCCTACTATTTTTAATACTTTAGATAGATAACGAAACTAAATCAAAGAGGATGAGTGATTTTTGCAAAGTTCATATCTACAATAGAAAGTAGTAGAAACTGAGATTTAAAGTCACTCAGCCTGGATGTAGTTTATATATATAACTACTTCACTATATTGCCATTGTAATTCAACCTGAGTCTCAAATGTAACTAACATTTTAATAAAAAGTTTCACATACGGATCAATTATAGATAAAACACAGAATTTTATTACCTTTATTCAGTCACTTATTAAAAATAGTGGATATAAAATACACTGATGTTCAGAGGGCTAATACATTACACTAATTAGTTCTAGCTTACCTATTTTCCATTCATACAAAAAATTAAATCAGATAAATGTAAATGACTTACTCAAGTTTATGTGATACAAGAAAAATAATCCCAGTATTGATACTCAGACATTCTTACTAAACTGTTCACTAAAGTACAGAAATTTTTTAACCTAGGGCAACACTACAGAAGTGAAAGGACTCCTAACATGTTCAGAAGACCAAATACTTGAAGGTTTGTTTTATGAAATCTTAAAGCTCCTAAATATATTAACATTATTTTCTCAATAATTAAGAAAAGTTACTTCTTCAGGTTATCCCTACTGGAAAAATCTGTAAAGGCTGACACGGCCTTTTAAGTCTAATTTTGTTACTCAATATCTAACACATGATGAATTCAAGTCAGAGTGCATTATTTATATTAATCAACAATCATCTTTTTATTTGGAGATATATAAAACCACAGTTCAATAATGTTATATTTCTGCCTTTAAATATACAGCCTCAAATACATATTTATATTTGTAGACACTCTAGAATTTTAATAATATAAAACTAAACATACCAAAATTTATCAATAGGAATAATACATCTTCTGAAAATAGTCATCATCTAAATTTTCATAATACAGTATATAGAATTGAAATTTATTTATCACATCATGCTTTTAAAAGATTATAACTTATATTGATATTCTATAGACATAATGTACTTATAAGTGTAAGACAGACAAAGAAAAGAAAGAAACAGGTATTGTAGTAAAAAAATTACACATACATAATTTTTTAAAAGATTTCACAGTTTAATGTACAGAATAGCTCTGCATTTAAATGACCTATTTTGTTAGCTTGTTTGTTTCTTTTATTTTTATTTATTTTTTATATATTTTGTTTTTAATTATTGTATTGACATGGTTTCAAGTGTTACACTTATTATAATACCCTCTAAACATGCATCATGCCTTCCAGTGTCCCATGCAATGTCTCTTTCCACCTCCATTTCCCCTTCTTTGCCCACCTTCTCTCTAGCTCCACCTTTTTTTTCCTCTGGCTATTGCTATCCTCTTATCCATATATAAGTATTACGTTTTATGTTTATACAACTTTGGCTAATATCTTCACCTTCTTTGATCCCGTCCCCCCTTCCCCCTTCTCTTTGACAATTGTCCAGCTTTTTCTTGTAACCCTGACTTTATTTCTATTTTGATCCTCAATTCATTGTGTTCATTAAATTCCACATATAAGTGAGATCATGTGGCATTTGTTTTTCCCTGCTTGGCTTTTCTTACTTAGCATAACAATCTCCAGGTTTATCTACACTGTTATAAAAAATAAGATTACCTTATTTTTTAAGGTCACATTAGGCCATTTTTAAGTGTACCACAGTTTTTTATCCACTCATCCACTGATAAACACTTGGTCTGTTTACAGAACTTAGCTATTGCAAACAATGCTGCAATTAACATGGAGGTGCATATCTTCTCTTGATTTAGTCTTCTGGAATTATTTGAATATATTTCTAGAAGTAGTATAGCTGTGTCATAAGGCAGTTCTATTTTTAATTTTTTGAGGAAATGCCATACTGTTTAACACAGTGTCAATATGAGTGTGCAAAGCAGATTTAAATGTAAATCATAAAACCATAAAAATCCAAAGGAAAACAAAGTTAATGAACTCTCAGATATCTCTCATAGCAATGTTTTAGCTAATATATTTCCTCAGGCAAGTGAAATAAAGGGAAAAATAAACAAATAGAATTATATTAAACTATAAAGCTTTTGCACAGTAAAAAACACCTTTACCAAAATAGAAGATAACCCACTCTATGGGAGAACACATTCACCAATATGTCTGATAAGGGGTTACTGGTAATAACAAAAATTTAAAAAGAACTACTAAAACTTGTCAATTTGTTGTAAAGTAGCATTTTGCAGGTTTACATAGAGACACCAAGGCAGGATACAGAAGAATTTTTAGGAAGAGATTTATTAAGCCGACTGTATATGACTGACACGTGGTATAGCTGACCCAAATCATACATTCATGAAATAGCCTTGCAACTCATTATATAGCCATGATGACGAACCTTTTTATAAAAACCACTCACTTTTGCAGTGCTGGTCAACCTGGTCCCTCCCGCCCATTAGTGGGCATTCCAGCTTTCATGTTGGGCCAATTGTGGAGCCATTTGGTTGCTCCACTACCACCCACTATGAAAGCTGGAATGCTCACTAGTGGGTGGGAGGGACCAGGTTGACCAGCACTGCAAAAGTGGGCGGTTTTTATAAAAAGGTTTGCCATCACAGTTATATAGACTTGATCACATAAAGGTTGGGGGAAAAGGAAGGGGAACATGACATCAATCATTAACAAGCTTATAACATTTGTCTATAGGACCTATAAAAACATTCCTACATTTTAAGACTTACAAGGTAACCCAATAGTGATGTCACTTTACATATCAAAGACATTCATAAATCTTTTAGGGTATACCTCCCATTCCTTTGTCTAGAGGTATATGTTACTCTCAGGATTCCAGGAAGGAAGAAAGAGTTAAAATCAGTGTAGGGTATGTAAATTTTGTGTCTTATTGAAAGGGAAAGAAATTTCTTCAGATAACTTTTATTCTGTAGTTAAACTAAATGACCTAGTCATCCTTGCAAACCAGAAAGCTTCTGCATTCTTCTCCCTCCATTCTCTAAAGAAAGGATGGGCAAGAAGTCTGATTTTCCTCCTAAAATATTAATATGAATTTTTGAAATTCTTTGGTACCTTACCACAAATTTAAAAAACAAAACAAAAACCTTCCAACCTTTTAAGAATTTTTATGAGTTTATTTGAACCAAACTGTCAACAATTGCCTAGAAGCAAAGTCTCAATGGATTGAGAAAATGCTTTGAAAAATGGCAGTTTCACCAATTATTTTATACATCAGAATCAAAAGAGAAGATGTAAGGTGCTTACATGAAATTGATTAGTGATAGATTAGGGCGGTGGGAGAAAGCTTTCGAGATCAGACTCAGACGAGATCAGGGTGGTATGGCCGTAGACAGGTGGGAGAAAGGCAAGTTGAGAAATCTCTGGAATTGGGTAAAAAGCAAAAGTGTATACATTGAAACTTCTTTATAGGGGCAGGAAAAAGACAGTTAACAAGTAATGGTTCACATAACCATAACAATGAAGGTTCTATTAGCTTCTGCTCTGGTGAGATGTCTGACTCCCATATATTCCAAAGGCATGTTATCAGGTACATTATAGCAGTGATCCCCAACATTTTTTGGGCCATGGACCAGTTTAATGTCAGAAAATATTTTCATGGACTGGCCTTTAGGGTGGGACGGATAAATGCACAAAATAAAATTATGTGACCTGTGTAAAAACTGTGGTATTTTAAAATATAATTGTCAACCTTATGAGACAAGCGTCAAGAGTGAGTCTTAGACAGATGTCACATAGGGAATCTGGTTATTTTTTAAAAATAAAACATCGTTCAAACTTAAATATAAATAAAACAAAAATAATGTAAGTTATTTATTCTTTCTCTGCAGACCGGTACCAAATGGCCTACAGACCGGTACCGGTCCATGGCCTGGGGGTTGGGGACCACTGCATTATAGTACAGTGGTCCCTTGTCTCTCATGGGAGTTAGGTTCCAGAACCCCTTGTGATAGGCAAAAATCCACAAAGAAGTGACCTTATATTGATTTTATTATTTATATATACAGTGTGTCCGTAAAGTCATGGTGCACTTTGGACTGGTCACAGAAAAGCAACAAAAGACTATAGAAATGTGAAATCTGCACCAAATAAAAGGAAAACTCTCTCAGTTTCATACTATTCAGTGCAGTTTGATGTGGGCTTATGTACAGATTTTTTAGGGCTCCTTAGGTAGCTATCCCGAATAGCTTATAAAGACTTGTCACTGACTGATGGCCTACCAAAAAGAGGTTTCTTCACCAAACTGCCCATTTCCTTCAACTGCTTATCCCATCGAGTAATGTTATTCCAATGTGGTGGTGCTTTGTTATAAATGCACTGATATTCATGTTGCACTTTGGTCATGAATTCGAAATTTAGCAAGCCACAGAACACACTGAACTTTCCTCTGTACCGTCCATATCTCAACTGGCATGACTGTGGGCTCCTCCGCTGTATACATGGTGTTACATCATCATCTGTGCATGTGCACATGATGCCACATCATCCATCAGAAACTGGGAGGGTTTTCCTTTTATTTGGTGCAGATTTCACATTTCTATCATATTTTGCTGCTTTCCTGTGACTGGTCAAAAGTGTGCCATGACTTTATGGACACACTGTATTTTAAGGCTTCATTTTGATTTAGTATTCTTTTAATGTTTTAATTCATATTTTTATATAGTTTATAATTTTTCAGGCTAGAAAATGCTTATTTTTCCATAAAAGTAATAATAATAATAATATAATAATAATAATATATAAAAATATCTATTTTAAGGCCAGGGGCTGCCACCACCATGGCCATTCATATGCAGGTTCCCATTAGAATTGGATGGATGGTAAAAAAACTGTGGAGCCAAAAATTAGTGGGCCATTTCTTTATTCTAGCCTCGTATTCAGCCAGTGAGAAACACATAGAGGGAAAATACTTCCCTTTCCATTCAGGGCTCCCAAAGCACTGACAAATCTGGGCTATCCTAGAATCAAAGGCCCCCACCAGCCTTAGTCACCTCTGGTTCCCCATCTGCATACCTCCCTTCTCATGTCTGTACAAACTCTGCAAAATCATGGCTTCCTTCTTTTCCTGTTTTTCTTAAAACTTTTTGGCATGAAACCCCTCCTCCAGCACACATTAGCATAACAATAGCACTTCCAAAGCAGGAAGGCAATCAGCAACATCACACCAGCAGTGCCTATTCACATAGGCAGTGGCCATTTTAAATAATAAAAGTGAGCAAATCCAGAAAATACAGAGTTTTCAAACTCATTTGCCCAACAATTATATTTCAAAAAATCCCACAATATAGTGAAAAATCCAAAATACAAAAATTAGATATTGTAAGTAAGGCCACAGGCCGCCACTGTTGTAGCCATTCACATGCAGGTTATCATTGAATTCAGGCAGATGGTAAAGAGATAGTGGAACCAGAAATGGTCGGCCATTCCTTTATTAAAATCTCACACCAGCCAATGAGCAATCAGGCAGGGAAAATTCTTCTTTTCCACTCAAGGCTTCTGTAAAGCCAGTAGCCACGGCCACCATCACAGCAGCCTGGCCCATGCAGGTTCACATTGGATTCAAACAGTTGGTAAAGAAACAACAGAGCCAAAAGCTGATGGGCCATCATCTTTAATCTTAGCTTGCACCCGGCGGGCAAGTAAAAACACACACTGGGCTCCAAAGCCCACTTATTCAGTGCTCACAAAGCTACTGACTTACCTAAGTTTCCTAGAATCAAAGGTTTCTAGCTCACCAGACTTATTCACCTCTGTCCCCCATTGCCTTCCTTCTCCCTGCACAAACTCTGCACAAACTGGCCTCTCACTCAGCACTCCACCATCTTGGCTGCTTCTCCTGGTCTGCTCCATGTGGCCTTTCTCTGCACTCTGCTCTCTGCTGTCTCCTCTAATGCTAATCTCAGGAACTGAGAGAGCAAGCTCCCGTCCTGCCCCCATTTTATAGTGTAGAAATCAAAACCTTTAATCCAATATACAAAATAAGAAAGTCTCTAATACAAAGACACTTATCTGGGGCATGATGGGATTGCACCACCCCACATCAAAAAGGATGGGAAAGGCTTAGTCCTAAAACCAAGCCCCAGGCTACAAGGATCTGCCTGCCCACAGCCCACCCCCAACACACATTAATATCACCTGGGCAACTGGCCTCTGCATGGGCAGCGCCATTTTTAACAAAGTGAGGATAATATATTTTATCTGCCCAACAGTTTCCAAAGCCACTGACACATTCTCTGATTCCACAACCAGGAGAATCTTCTTTGATTTCTCCTAAAATAAAAGGCCCCACAGTCTTAGTGGAGCTCGCAAAGCCCTTTAGCTTTGGTTTCCCATCTGCACATCTTCTCTTTCCCTACCAACTTGGCTTCTTCTGTAGCACTCTGTATTCTCTCTGCTCTCCCTGCAAAACTGCTTTCTTTTTGCCTCTTCTCCTTCTCTCCCTCTTCAAAACTTTCTGGTGCAAAAACCTTTCCTCCAGCAAACATTAGCAAAACAATGACCCTTCCCAAGCAGGAAGGTAATTTGCATTTTCACAGACTACATAAAGCTGTAACTGTTCAGCCCTCAATGCAAACTATAAGAGAGCGAACATAAGAATCATATTTTACAAACTTATTTGACCAATATCCCACCCTTTTTGCTCACTTTGGAATCTACACTACAGGTATTCTTGAGCATGGAATTAGGTACACTATATAAACAAATTACAGTAATAGTACAAGTCAGACAATTTCAGCAATTAAAAGGTGCCCTTCACAATGTCTCTCTGAACACTTTGCCGAAAGCACAAAATGTCCTTGGAGCTTCTCTCCAACTGGATGAAAAGCTTCCCAGTGCAGGAGGGCCTCCACTGGAACACCCCCCCCCCCATAAATGTTTCTCATATTATCCAAAAGCTTTATGTCCATCCAACAAGGGAGCTGATGCCCTCCTCTGGGCACAGTCCAAGAGTCAATTCATGCACATGGGGCCTCAGGTTTCCTCCCTCATCACTGCCATGTTGGCAGCTCTGAAAACCCTGCCCCAAGGAGAAGCACGTGGCGATGGTGGCCAACATTTCCACTTCTGCTCCAGAGAGCATTCTGCCATCCACCCTTTTGTCCCACAATCGCAACAGATCTACTAGGGGCTTAGTAGGTAATCTTTGCTACTAGGATTTTACCTTCTGGAGTGTGTGGATGGCTGCTTCAACCTTCTTATCCTCAAAAGAGGAGCTGGAAATGCCTGCTCTTGCTGACTCAGAGCCACTCCACCGGCATGGCTCATTTCTTAGGCTCCTGCAGCTGCTGGCTCTCAGCAACTTCCAGGGCAACCTGCAACTCACAAACCCATGCAGCCTCCTGCTTCAGCGCTTGCTCCAGTTCCAGGTGCCCTTGGTTCTCAGCTTTCCTCTCATGCTTCAGTTCTCAGATATGATCAGACTCTTTCTGTTGCTGCTGTTTCATTTTCAGGCCTCAGGCAGCTTCTTGCACAGAGCTCTGGGTTTTCTTTCTCAGGGCTGTAAAAAACAGCCAGCCCACAATCCCCAAAAGGACAGCCATGGGGAACCATTATTACAAGAATCAAAGAAGGACAAAAACACCCAGACAACTTGATGAGTGATGTAGGATTTATTTAGCTGGAGGAGCTGTGTGACCAAAAAGAGGCAAGAAAACACATGCTCTCCAAAGTTAGATTTCTTACATCTTATATACCGTTAAAGCTTTAGCTTTCATGTAATAAATGCTTGATTTCTATTACTTCTTTGTTTTCAGGCCTACATGACATTTGTGTCTTAGGGAGAGAAAGGAGAGAGGTAGCTAGAGGGTCTGTCCTTGATAATCCTATCACTCATTCTTCTTACTGGTGCTTCAAGTTCATTTAATGAAACTGATAACAAGCAAGATCCACACCTGTGGTTTGTTATTTTTTTAACTTTTCTGTCTGCCCTGTTCCTTCAGTAAAGATCACTGAGGTTACAGGCTGGAGTGTAAGACCCCAGACACCACAGGCCCCCCTCTCCTCTGCATTCTTCTGGTTTCTCCTCCTTCAGTCCCCCCCCCCCTTTGAGACCTCGAGAACTTTTTATTATACTGGAGTCTCTCCTTTATTTTAACTCCTGAAGGATTTTCTGATAGTGTAAAACTACTGCTATTGAAGTTTTAAACCTATTAAAGGCTGAAAACTATTCTCTTAAAACGTTATTTGGGTCTTATCTGTGCTAAACTTGCATGGTCAAATGTGCTCTTCTTGTCATCTTTCTGACAAGGTCCTTAATTGCCTGGCTTTGGTAATCTGTTTGCAGGCAACAGTTGGTGAGATTGAATTTCTTACATACTCCTCCTTCTGCTGCTAATAGTCTAGTGCCAACCTGTTTTGGTAGGTAGCATCTCTCATTTTAGTCTGTTGATGTGCAAGAAGGGTTACGGTTATCCTATTCTTATTGTTATTGATTTGTAAGACTGCTTGCAGATAATCCAGTTTAACATTTAAATGAGGGTATTCTCAAGAGCCATCCTCTGCCCAGGTGGCAGGTCTATAGTATTGGATTATCCTTTCTGGGTGCCACTCATTATCTTTTTAGTCTTCTATCAGGAGTTCTATATTTACCAATTTTTTTCCCTCTGAACAAACCTACAACCTGCACAAACTTTCTGTAACTTACACAAAACTTCAACTTTCATTAGCTTTCTTTACTATTCATTAATAACTAGTTTTCACAACAACTTACTTTTTTCCTTTTCCTTTTAAAAGTACCTCTATATTTTATACGTTTTATCATTAAAACCATACAATTCTTTTTAAATTAATCAGAATTCTGATTTTCCAAAAACCTTAACCTTCAGTGAAGACTAAGATAGTAATAAATAATCCTCTTTAAAATATACTTCTTTTTGGAAGTGTCCTTTTTTCAAGTATCTTATCAGACACATTACCAATATTCACAGGTTATTCTAGAAGGGTAGCTATAAGCACTGTTGGGTAGATAAACTATATTATGTTCACTTTGTTAAAGATGGCACTGCCCACGTGGAAGCTTGGGATGGACGTGATTATATTAATGTGTGTTGGGGCAGGCTGTGGGCAGGCAGAATCCTTGTAGCCTGGCGCTTGGTTTTGGAACTAAGCCTTTTCCACCCTTTTTGATGTGGGGTGGTGCACACTCATGAGAAATCCCATTATGCCTCAGATAAGTGACTTTGTATCAGAGACTTCCTTGTTTGTATATTGGAGTAAAGCAGGGGTAGTCAACCTTTTTATACCTACCACCCAATTTTGTATCTCTGTTAGTAGTAAAATTTTCTAACCGCCCACCAGTTCCACAGTAATGGTGATTTATAAAGTAGGGAAGTAACCTTACTTTATAAAATTTATAAAGCAGAGTTACAGCAAGTTAAAGCATATAATAATAATTACTTACCAAGTACTTTATGTTGGATTTTTGCCAAGTTTGGCAGAATAAATCTTTATAAAAAAACTTACTATAGTTAAATTTATCTTTTTATTTATATGTTGGTTTGCTCCACTACCACCTACCATGAAAGCTGAAATACCCACTAGTCGGCAGTAGTAACGAGATTGACGACCACTGGATTAAAGGTTTTGATTTCTACACTATAAAGTGGCGCAGACAGGACCTTGCTCTCCCTTGGTTCCTGAGATTATCATTAGAGGACAGAGCAGAGAAACACCACATGGAGAAGGCCAGGAGAAGCAGCCAAGATGGTGGACTGCTGAGGGAAAAGCCAGTTAGTGCAGAATTTGTGCAGAGAAGGAGATGGAGAACAGAGGTGAATATGTCTGGTGAGCTAGAAACCTTCGATTCTAGGAAACTGAGATAAGTCAGTAGCTTTGTGAGCATTGAATGAGTGGGTTTTGAAGCCCAGTGTGTGTTTTTATTTGCCCGCTGAGTGCAAGCTAGTATTAAAGCTAATGACTCACCAGTTCTTGGCTCTGTTGTTTCATTACCATCTGTCCGAATCTAATGAGAACCTGCATGGGCCAGGCAGCTATGATGGCGGCCATGCCTACTGGTTTTACAAGCACATATATACTTTTAATTTACTTTGTACCTTCTCTCCCAACCAAGGGACATACACCTCCTTTCTGTATGACTCATAGCAGTACATGCATCAATTTTTAAGACGACTGTTCTAGCTCTTCTTTGACCCAGTTTTCCTCCCTCCTCAGAGATCAATTATAAGAAGCTCCCCCATGACGTTCCTCAGGTGTCAGATATGCATAGACCAGCCTGCTTCTAGTTTGTGGCTGGAGCAAGTCATGTTGCCCTTCTCAGGGTCAACTTACAGGGGGGGGGTTGGGATCCGTCTGTGCAATCTACAAGGGGGTCTCTATGAGAGCTGTTGGAAGCATTCTGGATGCTGAAAGTGATAACAATAATCCACTGCCAAAGACACCAGAAGGCAGGATAGGTAGAAGCCTATCCCACCTGGACTTAAAAGGCCAGAGAAGTAACAAAGGCACTACTCAGAGAATTCATTCCAAGATTTGGATTGTGACTTTGGACAGGCTCTGACAATGGCCCTGCTTTTGTGGCTAAGGTGGTACAAGAAACAGCAGAAGACTAAGCCTTTCCCACCCTTTTTGATGTGGGGTGGACTTTGTATCAGAGACTTCCCTACTTTGTATATTGGATTAAAGGTTTTGATTTCTGCATTATAAAGTGGGGCAGACCGGGAGCTTGCTCTCTCTGGGTTCCTGAGATTAGCATTAGAGAGGAGAGCAGAGAAAGGCCATGTGGAGGAGGCCAGGAGAAGCAGCCAAGATGGCCGAGTGTTGAAGGAGAAGCCAGTTTGTGCAAAGTTTGTGCAAGGAGAAGGAAAGAGATGGGGAACAAAGGTAAATAAGTCTGGTGAGCTAGAAACCTTTGATTCTAGAAAACTTGGATAAGTCGTGGCTTTGTGAGCACTGAAAAAGTGGGCTTTGGAGCCCAGTGTGTGTTTTTACTTGCCCGCCAGGTGCAAGCTAGGATTAAAGATGATGGTCCACCAGTTTTTGGCTCATTACTGTCTGTTCAAATATAATGAAGAACTGCATGGGCCAGGCGACTCTGATATGGCCACGGATACTAGCTTTACAGTCAGCAAGTATGAGCTTTTTCTTCATTTGACACTTATCTTCCTACCTGTTTGAAACCTCTTTGTTGACATAAATCTTGTTGGCTACATCACTGTGTTTCTCACTCCTCTCAAAGGCATTTGCACTTCATGTACTGTCTTTGAGTATAGCTTCTCAGCTAGGGGCAGAAGAGTGCACCTGTTCCAGGGGGCAGTGAGAGGCACCTCACACCCAGACAAGCTTATGCTGGGGCTTGACAGACCTGGGAATGATGGTCCTAAGTCAGTAGAAGTCTCTGGGGTGGACAGAGAGCAAGGTGTGGAAGGGTAAAACCTTGTTGGTATGCATGGTGGGGGAACAAAAGTTTCTGCTTCTTCTAGATCATTAGGGTTTAAATTTTCTGGCACTAGCCAGTGGCAGCAGAGCTCAGTGATTGGTGGAACACTTCCCTGCCTTTGCTATCAATACTTGACCTCTAAGGCAAGGAAGAGGATGCAAATACCAGGGTGACCTAGATGTCTATGTAGGAAACTTAGGGTGGCCTGGATTTCTAGTGACTACCTGCTACATCTTCCACTAAATGGATATGTCCAGGCTCCCTTCTGCTGACCAGTCCACCCTAAAAACAATCTTTTCTAGTTCACACAAGGTCTTCAATTTCCCTGGGGATATAGTAACTCCATAATTCCCTGAGAACTCTTTCTTAAAGTTCCTGATCATCCTGTTCAGGGGAATAGATTTTCCTGTGAACCTCCTTTACTTTTCATGACAAAGACCAGTCATGCCACAAAAAGGAATTGGAGGAGGGTAAGGGAAACTTGGAGGGGATACCAATTGATTCAGTCCATCACTGGCCAGTTCCCTCACAGAGTTGGCGGGCCCTGTTGGCTTATGGCAGGCTGATATAAATCATCAGCATATAATTCTGCCACTTAGCCAAATGAGGAACCACAGTTTGGGACCCAACACTCACTTCAGCCCTGTGGGAGAGAGTCAGAACCCTCTCCAAATGTTTTTCTCATTCATTCCACATTCAATCTTTCATACAACCTCCCACACACTCAAGAAGGGTGACATATCACCACTCCTAATCAATGGGGCCCATAACCCACAACCTATGGAGGGAGATAAGTCACCATTCTTAATCCACGGGGACTACTCTCCACACCTGTGCAGAGTGCAGAGTTGCTGATCCTAACCTATGGAGGGTGATTAGTGACTCTCCAAATGGTGATCAGGCCTCCCTTTTGCCCAGTGGGGCAGGACCACAGCTAGCTTCCCTTGTCTGGTTTTTCTTATCGTGGCTCTGATGCACCCTCGTTTCCTCATTCCATTGTTGCCTGGTCCTTGCTGGGACTGGCAAAGGGGATCTCTCTTTCATCCTACAGAGGAGTCCTGTAAAGCCAGTAGCCACAACCACCATCACAGCTGCCTGGTCTGTGCAGGTTCGCATTTGATTCATACAGAAGGTAATGAAACAATGAAACCAAGAACTGGTCGGTCTTTACCTGTAATCCTAGCTCATACCCAGTGTAAAGCCAGTATCCATGGCCACTATCACAGCAGCCCGGCCCATGCAGGTTCGCATTGGATTCAGACAGTCAGTAAAGAAACAACAGAGCCAAGAACTGATAGGCCATCATCTTTAATCCTAACTTGCACCCAGTGGGCATGTAAAAACACACACTGGGCTACAAAACCCACTCACATTCAGAGTTAACAAAGCTACTGACTTATCCAAGTTTCCTAGAATCAAAGGTTTCTAGCTCACCGACTTATTTCACCTCTGTTCCCCATCTCCTTCCTTCTCCCTGCACAAACTCTGCACAAACTGGCTTCTCACTCAACACTCCGCCATCTTGGCTGCTTCTCCTGGCCTCCTCCATGTGACCTTTCTCTGCTCTCCTCTCTGCTCTCTGCTCTAATGCTAATCTCAGGAACTAAAAGTGCAACCTCCTGTTCTGCCCTCATTTTATAGTGTAGAAATCAAAACCTTTAATCCAATATACAAAATAAGGAAGTCTCTAATACAAAGTCACTTATCAGAGACATGATGGGATTTCACCACCCCACATCAAAAAGGGTGGGAAAGGCCCAGTCCCAAAACCAGGCCCCAGGCTACAAGGATCCTGCCTGCCCACAGCCCGTCCCCAACACACATTAATATCACCTGAGCAACGGCTTCCACGTGGGCAGCGCCATCCTTAACAAAGTGAGCACAATGTATTTTATCTGCCCAACACCCAGCAGGAGAGAAAATACAGTGAGAAAACACTTCTCTTTCCACTTAGGGCTCCCAAAGCCACTGACTCATCCAAGTATTCCTAGTATCAAAGGCCCCACCAGCTTTATTGACCTCTGTTCTCCATCTCCTTCTCTTTGCAAAAATTCTGCATAAACTAGCTTCTCCTTTGGCATTCGCCATCTTGGCTGCCTCTCTTCTGCAATACTATCCATACTGGCAGTTCCATGGCAGGAACTGAGAGAGAGAGCTCCCAGTCTGCCTTATTTTATAGTGTAGAAATTAAAGCCTTTAAGCCAATATACAAATAAGAAAGTCTCTGATACAAAGACACTTATCTGAGGCATAAATGGGATTCCTCATAAGAATGCACCACCCCATATCAAGCAACAGTCAAGGGTGTGAGAAAAAGCTTAGTTTTGAGAAGATCTTAGTATTAGAAGGATTTTGAAAATTTCTTAGTATTAAAAGGGTGGAAAAGGCTTAGCTTTAAAATTAAGCCTTAGCTATAAGAACCTTGCCACCTTACAGCCTGTCTCCCACACCCAATGCAAACTATAAGCTATCAAACATATACATCATATTTACAAACTTATTTGTCCAACACATCCACAGGGAGAAATCCCCAGGATACACTCAGCAGACCCATATGCAAGGCAGCTCCGGGACTCCGCAATGGGGTTCTTGAAGTCTACCAATTGTGGTTATCTTTCCTTCTTGTTTCCCAGCCAATGCACCATATATTGCAAAAATCAAAGGAGGACAAAATGCCCAGACAACATGATAAAGGAAGTTGGATTTATGTAGCCAATGGAGCTGTTTGACCACAAAAGAGGCAATAAAATACATAGTCCCTGAAGGTAGATTTCTTACAGTTTTATATACCTTTACAGTTTTAACTGTCACATGACAAATGCCTGATTTCTATGACTTCTTTGTTTTCAAGCCTACATGCCTTTTGTGTCTTAGAGAGGGGAAGGGGAGAGGTAGCTGGAGGGTCTGGCCTTGATAATCCTATCATTCATTCTTCTTTTTTTTTAATTTTTTTATTATTATTCATTTTAGAGAGGAGAGGGAGAGAGAGAGAGGAGAGACAGAGAGAGAGAAGGGGGGGGAGGAGCTGGAAGCATCAACTCCCATATGTGCCTTGACCAGGCAAGCCCAGGGTTTCGAACTGGCGACCTCAGCATTTCCAGGTCGACGCTTTATCCCCTGCACCACCACAGGTCAGGCTCATTCATTCTTCTTACTGGTGCTGCAAGTTCATTTAATGGAACTGATAACAAGCAAGGTCCACACCCATGGTTTTTTATATATCAAACTTTTCTGTTTTCCCTTGTTCCTTCAGTCAAGAACACTGAGGTCACAGGCTGGAGAATAAGACCCCAGACATTGCAGGCCCCCCTCTCCTCTGTATTCTTCTGGTTTCTTCTCCTTTACCATAACAACAAGCCTTCTACCCTACCCCTCAAGGGTGGCTATGGCTCCAAAACAATCTGATTTGAATCCTGTTGCAAACTACACTAGATGTAAGGCCAGGGACCGCCAGGCATTGTGACCATTCACATGCAGGTTTTCATTGAATTTGGGCAGAGGGTAAAGAATCAGTGGAGCCAAAAATTAATGGGCCATTTCTTTATTAAAGTTTCACACTAACCTAGGAGCAAACATGTAGAAAAATGACTTCCCTTTCACTCAGAGCTCCCAAAGCCACTGACATATTCTCCGGTTTCACAACCAGGAGAATCTTTTCTGGTTTCTCCTAGAATCAAGGACCCACCAGTCTCAGTGGAGCTCGTGAAGCCCTTTAAGTCTGGTTTTCTGTAAAGCCAGTAGCCACGGCCACCATCATAGCTGCCTGGCCCATACAGGTTTGCATTTGATTTGGACAGATGATAATGAAACAACAGAGCCAAAAACTAGTGAGCCATCATCATTTTTTTTTTACAGAAACAGAGAGATAGATAGGGACAAACAGACAGGAATGGAGAGATGAGAAGCATCAATCATCAGTTTTTCATTGCAACACCTTAGTTGTTCATTGATTGCTTTCTCATATGTGCCTTGACTGTGAGCCTTCAGCAGAACAAGTAACCCCTTGCTCAAGCCAGCGACCTTGGGTCCAAGCTGGTGAGATTTGCTCTAACCAGATGAGTCTGCACTCAAGCTGGCAGCCTTGAGGTCTTGAACCTGGGTCCTCTGCATCCCATTCCAACTCTCTATCGACTGTGCCACCACCTGGACAGGCTGGATTATCATCTTTATTCTAGCTTGCACCCAGCAGGCAAGAAATACACACAGTAGGAAAACGCTTCCCTTTCTATTCAGGGCTCCCAAAGCCACTGACTTATCCAAGTTTCCTAGAATCAAAGTTTTCTACCTCACCAACCTCATTCACCTCTGTTCCCAATCTCCTTCTCCCTGCATAAACACTGCAAAACTGGCTTTTCTTTTAGCACTCTGCCATCTTGGCTGCTTCTCGTCTCCTCCATGTGTTCTTTCTCTGCTCTCCTACAGCATGGTCTCCTCTGCCCCATATTATAGTGTAGAAATCAAAACTTTTAATCCAATATACAAACAAGTCTCTGATACAAAGCCACTTATGTGAGGAATAATGGGATTCCTCATGAGTGTACACCACCCCATATCATGCAACAGTCGAGGGTGTAGAGAAAAGCTTAGTCTTAACACTAAGCCTTAGGCTATAAGAACCCTACCTGCTTACAGTATGTCCTCCACACCCAATGCAAAGTATAAGCTAGCAAATATATATATATATATCATATTTACAAACTTATTTGACCAACATTTGCCATCTGCATAACCTTTTCTTTCCCTGTCACATTGGATTTTTCTTCAGCACTCTGCATTCTCTCTGCTCTCCCTGCAAAACTGGCTTCTTTCTGCCTTTTCTCCTTCTCTCTCTTTTGAATACTTTCCATTGCAAAAAACTCTTTCAGCAAACATTAGCAAAACCATAGCCTGTCCCAAGGAAGACGGTAATTTGCAATTTCACAAAGCACATATACGTGGCACTGCCCAGGCTCCAATGCAAAATATAAGGGAACAAACATAACAATCATGTTTTACACTTATTTGATCAACAGATACATACAATTTAAAAATCCATGAAACAGTGAGACAGCAGAAAGTGAACCACAATATGGTGAGGGACAACTGTAGATACAAAAGGCCTTCAAAGCAAATATTGACCTGTTCAAATATAAAATAACTCCCTAGGACATGACTACCCACCATAAACCCCTTTAGGTTAAAAAGTTTCAGTTTCAGACCATCTTTTGTGTTTACTTTGGGCCCCAGAGTATGTAAGGAAAGCATGCAGGCTTTCTGTGAACTTCTCAGGTTCCACATGTGGTCCCTTTTTCATTCACAAGCTTAACACCAGGAAGACAAACAGTCCAATTAAAAAATGGGCAAAGGACCTGAAGAGATATTTCTCCAAAGAGCTTACAGATGGCCAATGGGAATATTAAAAAAAATGCTCAAAGTTACAAAACATCAAAGAAATGAAAATTAAAACCACAATGAGGCCTGACCTGTGGTGGTGCAGTGGATAAAGTGTCAACCTGGAATGCTGAGGTTGCCAGTTCCAAACCCTGGGCTTGCCGGGTCAAGGCACATATGGAAGTTGATGCTTCCTGCTCCTCTTCTCCTCCTCCTCCTCCTCTCTCTCTCTCTCTTTCTCTCTTTCTCTCTCTCTCATTCCCCTAAAATTAATAAATAAAATCTTTAAAATAAATAAATAAATAAAATATTAAAACCACTATGAGCTATCACCTCACACTTGCCAGACTGGCTTCTAACATTAAAATTCTATTAATAATTTGTCATGGAGAATAAAGAACAGGTCTAACTTACCACTGAATCCTCCATGCGTAATTCAGGGTCTGGATTTTATAAGAGCTCACTGTGAATAAAAGGATGGAAAGAAGAGAAGAAAGAAGGGAAAGAAAAACATCTTTTCATCATGAAATTGTACTACCTACACATTATTTGTGGGATGACAGAAAATATATCATTGACAGTTTCTCAAAAATTAAAAAGAATTACCATATTATCAGACATTTTACTTCTAAGTACATACATAAAATAATTGAAAGCAAAATGTGGTATATACACACAATTAATTATTTAATCTTAAGAGGGAAGGAACTTCTGAAAAAATGCCACAACAAAGATGAACCTTGAAAACTTTATGCTGAAATACCAGATAACAAAAGACAAATACTACATGATTACATATGAATTAATCAAGTAGTAAAATTAATAGAAACAGAAAGTAGAATAGTGGTTATCAGAGGCTGGTATGGGAGGGTGCAGAATGAGAAGTTATTGTTTAATGGATACAAAGTTTCAGTTTGAGATGAAGAAAATGTTCTGGAGATAGTTATATTTGTACAACAATGTAAATGTAATTAGTACAACTGAACTGTACACTTTTTCAGTTAAAATGGTAAAAATTATGTTTATTTTACCACAATAAAATATATCAATCATTATTACTGCCTGTAATAATACCTCACATTTGTTTTTTAGGTTCTTTAAGACTCCAAAATGATTTAATACATTATTTCATTTGACATTTCCTAAAACAGCTCATAATACTGTTTTCTATTACACAATGTAATTGTTTTTACTCCATTTGGAAAATAAGAAACTGGAGCTCAGGGAATTGAAGTGACTTGTCCAAATATACAAAGATAGTACCTGGAAGAAGAGAATCCTAAATTCATCCTAGGTCTTCTAATTTAGGTCTAACACTTTTCTCTGTTTTCTATGACACTCCATTCAAGAAACAAATGGTAATCTCAATCTCTGTTACATAATAAAATTTAGTTCTAAAGTAAAGTCTTACCACAATGCATTCAGATAACTTCCCTTTAGAGTTTAGACTCTCTCTCTCTCGTATATAATCAGTCAGTCTTATCACAAAACAAAGAGCTGGATTAGGATAACAGTCAGACATATTTCTGAGTAATAAATGTATGGTTTAAGACTCAGAATACTCTTAAATTATCCCAGTAATCTTATTTTGAAGCATTGTAAATGTATTTTTTTTATTGCCAACACTCCCTCCTTCATCTGGACACAGATATTTGGTTTTTGACCAATGTTATTTGTTTCATTTTATTTTTGTTTTCCCTGTAGTAAAGTTGGAAATGAGAGAAATGTAATACATTTCAACCACACATGAGTGTCAGAAAGCTCATTTTTATTTGTAAGTAAAACCCAAAGCAAGGAAACAAGAACTGAGAAATTATACTAAAATATGATAATATGATCAATCATCTTGTCTGCTGTATGCATATTCAACATATATTGTCATATTTTTCTTTCTCTCCCAAGCCTTATTAATATATAAAGTCAGCTTTTTCAAGTGGGATGAAATGCAACAAATACATTTGTGAGATTGTTTTGAGGTAATTCTAAAACAAATAATTCACTGCTCATCCAAGAATTCCCCAGGAACATATTACAATAGTAACATGGGTGATAAGCAGAATGACTGCTGAAAACTGTCAAAATAATCTCTCCTTCCTTTTAGTCCCTGAAAGATTTGACAGGTACAATTTCTTGGGTTGTCTTTCACTATTTCAGAAGAGAGAGAGAGGTTGGAATGAAATCCCCAATTTGCCTAGCTGCCTGTGGAATGTTTCAAAAATATCTAACCTATCTATGAGTTGACAGAAAATTGAAAAGAATAGTAAACGTTCCTTCGGATTTTCATACCTAGATTTTCTTATACACGCTGCCTTACAAATTGCACCGATCAATTGACATAACTCCTTGGTGGGAATCAAGATAGCAGTAAGCCTTTTTTTATGAGGCATCTTTCTATGAAACAGCCCCAACTATTTTTGGCAGACCTTATTAAAGGAAATAAGGAAGCCATATCTTGCAACTTACTTTGTTATTTTTTTTCATGAAATAAGAGCTCTGAGCAATAAACAGAGATGATAGGACCTATATATTTACCCACAAGAAATCCTCCAGTTTTCATGGCATGACACCTTCTATTTTTTCTCACTACTAAATTTATCTCCAGAGGCTACCATAACACACTGTACTTATCAATATCTGACCAGTAGTATAGTTATCTTTAACTCCTTATGAATCCTACTAGAATATAAGCTTATCTCTGTATTCTTAGTGCTTGGAACATAATAGGTGCTGAAAAAATTTTGTTGAATCAAGTTCAATAAAGTAAAACATAGAGTCCTAATAAGTTGTCTAAAGCAGTGATTTTCAACCTTTTTTGAGCTGTGGCACATTTTTTACATTTACAAAATTCTGGGGCACACCACCTACCAAAATGACACTCTAACACAGTACATATTATACATATAGTTAATAATATAGTTTCTAAATGTATTTATACTCACTGAGTGTGAACCCTAGGCCTGTTTCGATGAACACAAAAGGAATATCCTGGCAGCAATGGTAGAAAGACACACACGAAGCTCTTCCTCAACAGTTCTCAATCTCTCTGTTTTTAGTTTTTATTGCAGTCAAGCTTGAGAAGCTCAGCTCACATAGATATGTGGTTGAAAATGGGAGCCATGTCAAAATAGCTTCGTTGGCCAGAATGGGGAACTACTTGGCAACAGATAACCAAAAACTGTCCAAAGGAAGATCAGCAAACTTTAGCTTTAAAGTTAGATAACATAGTGATGCATTGTATATCACTCTTGGCGGGGGCCTCTTTTAAAAAGAAAAAGGTCAAATATCTATATACACCATCAGGATAGACATAACCAGCTGAGGCCGAGGCTTCATCTAGTGGTGGCAACATTTACCTCCAGTTCTGACCAGGATTAGAAATCGGGACCATGGGGAGGAGTAGTAGCTTCAACTACTTCCTGCGGCCACACAATGACAAGTGCGCGGCAGCCTGAGCGGGGACCTTCCTGGGTGTGGATGAGAGGCGGCCTACTATTGGTTCATTGCTAGTGGTTGGGATGAATCTAGAAAGTGATTGGTCAGTGAGCGTTCCCTGTGCCTCCACTCTTCCTGTCGCTGATAGCTGGAGGGATTGTGAAGGGAATGTTTATGTTCAGATGGAGGCGGCTGGCAGCAGGTCGGATAAATAGCCTCCACCGGCTGTATCCGGCATGCAGGCCATAGTTTGGGGACCCATGTTTAATTTCCCCATGGCACACCTGACCATGTCTCACAGCACACTGGTTGAAAAACACTGGTCTAAAGGATATAAATAATTATCTATACATTAGTTACCAGTGCCACACTTATTTTAACTAAAATTTAATAAAATTAATATAAATAAAGTTTGAGGCATCCTAAGATATTGTTAAGCTTAGAGGAAATATGAGGACTAGATATTACTAAAAATCAATTGCAATTTCTTTCATTTCTTTTTTTTTTAAAGATTTCATTTATTCATTATAGAGGGAGGGGAAGGGGGGAGGAGCAGGAAGCATCAACTCCCATATGTGCCTTGACCAGGCAAGCCCAGGGTTTTGAACCAGCAACCTCAGCGTTTCCAGGTTGATGCTTTATCCACTGCGCCACCACAGGTCAGAATTTCTTTCATTTCTTACTGCTGCTCTTAACCTACCTCAAGCCTACTGACTCAAAATGTATTGAAGAATTCCATGTTAATATATCGTTCTACTTCCTTGTAGGATCATATATTCAAATGAGGAAGAGACATTGAGATGATCTAAAAAATTGAGAGGTACACAAAATGGAAAGTGATGTGCAAATTTTATTATTTAGCTCAGGAATTTTCAACAATTTTTATTACATTGCACACATAAACTCATTAGTAAAATTCTGCAGCACACCAAAAGTTATAATTTTGATTGATTTACAAAAAATATTAATAATAATTACCTACCATTTTGCTCCAAAGTGACTTTTTAAAAACTTGTTTTTGAATCATGGGTATTTCTTACAATCTTTAAGGTCAAGGTATTATTAAAGTGTACCAAGCAAATATTTTAAGGTCAATTTAAAAAAAAATTTTAAAGGGGGGAGTCATATCCTGGAACTCCTACGGGTCTACCATATCATGCTTTTTACTTAAAATTTTTTAAAATTCTTTTGAATGCTGATGAACAGGAGACGCCAAATCTTTTTCTCCTGCAAACTTCTACCTTCTTTTATTTGATCCAGCTAATAACACTGTTTTGTCTTTTGATAAATAGCTCTAGATATATGGAAAAGGTTTATATAGGTGGATGGGGATCCTCAAACCCCTCAGCGAGATCTTCTGAGCATGGCTTTTAAGGTACCAAGAGGAAGAAAAAGCCCAATAGAGATCATGTGAACTACCAGATTTTAGGATACACCCATAAAGACTCCAATGCCCCAAAGGGGTCTCATAGGATTTCATCTGGGTCCTGCTTCAATAGTGAATAGGAAGGTCATTGAGCTAAAGCTTGGCAGGCTTACATGCCTTTGCTGGGAGGAGAAAGGAACACTGGAAGATAGGCTTCCCCCTTGCTCCTCTAAGGGAGGGTTCAGTTTCTTCCAGCCCAGCCACCTATGACCTAACCTTGCCCAGAATGCTGGGGTTTGCCACTGAAGGCTGAAGGTGCCCAGGGCCTTTAGCCCAATATATGACACTGTGGACGAACCTAGGGTATTTCTTCCAAGAAGCAGGTAAACATCTCATTTGCACAAGGCCACTTAACTATGTCTTGCATGAATAGTCAGGTTCTTTATTCTTCCCTCGAAGATCTCTGTTGTGGTGTTTATAGTCCTATTTTCTGTTGCTTTGTTTAATATATAGTGTTTCCTTTATTCCTGCTACCTTAATGCCCCACTCATATTTCAAGCCGGGAACTACACCTAATTTAGAGCTCTCTTTCCTCTTTTTGCCAACTTCTATTATGAATTTACCTTTGCCACCCAGCTTAGTGTATCCCAAGGTTCTCTTTACCATGCCACAGTTGCAGAGCTCCAGGGAAAAGCAACCTGGTCTCATCTCTCCAGGCAGAGGAGAACAGAAGCTCCATCTCCACACATGCTGCAGATGTCTTTTCTAGTTTACCTGAATCATTACCAGCTAGAAGCAGTGGTCATTGGGACTTGGACGTGAGCTGCAAAGTATAGAATTGTGACAACAATTCCAGTGCCGTGCAGACTTTTCCTGGACTCCTGCTCCTTGAGGCAGCTCCTAACAGACAGAACTGGGGTTGGGTTGCATTTGCAGGGATTTGGAATGGTATTGGTGCCAACCTGGACTTGGTGAACATGTTAAGGACACTACTCTTTTATGGATTCTTGCTATATTGGCCAAGAGTTTGTTTAAAGGCTTTAATCACTGTAAAAAAAATAGAAGACTGGATAAAAAGATATGGCACATATACACTATGAAATACTACTCAGCCATAAAAAATGATGACATCGGATCATTTACAACAAAATGGTGGGATCTTAATAACATTATACGGAGTGAAATAGGTCAATCAGAAAAAAACAAGAACTGCATGATTCCATACATTGGTGAGACATAAAAATGAGACTAAGAGACATGGACAAGAGTGTTTTGGTTACGGGGGGTGGGGGAGGGAAGGAGGGAGAGGGGGAGGGGGGCACAAAGAAAACTAGATAGAAGGTGATGGAAGACAATCTGACTTTGGGTGATGGGTATGCAACATAATTGAATGACAAGATAACCTGGACATGTTTTCTTTGAATATATGTACTCTGATTTATTGATGTCACCCCATTAAAATTAATAAAAATTTATTTATATAAAAAAACTTATTTATATACTAGTATATAAAATTTTCTGGTACCAAGAATTAAGTGATAAAATGGAACCTTATTATGTGATTTGACCAATAAGATGTAAACGTATTATATTATATATTTATAGCTTAAGACAGGGAATTCACACCAGAAAACTATTGTTGTGTTGGCTGTTGTTATTTTGTTACTTTTTAATTTATAAATCTAAGAGAAAAGGTGTCAGTGCTTCTGACTAAATAGTCAGGTATTAAATATTATAAAATTTCTTGTGGCACACAAGTTGGAAATCACTGGTCTAGGTGATTTCAGGAGGTGATGATTGAAATACATAAAACCTCTAAGCATCTCCACATGACTTTGAACTGAGGCACATAAGTCATATCACATCTGCTCACAGTGTTAAAAGAAATATAAAAAGCCCTTTTATTATAGGAGTAAATATCAATTGTTTCTTTATTATCTTAGAGACTTACATTCAGATAGAATTAATACACTTGAACTCAAGTATGCTGCACAAAGAAACTCAAATCTGATTTTATTCCTGATTCTTGGCTATACTCTTAGTGAAAATACCTGAGAATATACCTCATAACATTTAATACCTAAATATATAAAAATATTAATTTAAGTTTCTCGGTCATTTTATTTACCAATCAATATAAAGCTCAGTTTGTCCCTTTCAAAAAACAAAATTTTAAAAAAAACCTTTATTTTAATGTTTTAGTAGTATTTTCTCTTATTTATTTATTTTTTAAATTGAATTTTATTGCAGTGACATTGTTAACATTATAGAAGTTTTGGATTCCCAATTCTGCAACATGTCTTTTTACACCATATTGTGTGTTTACCTACACTAACTAGTCAAGCTTTTGTCTTTCATCATTTATCACCTCTATACCTTCCTTGTGCTTATCAGTCATAAGTTATTGGTTTCGATTCTTTGTCTCTTTTTTCTGGTAGCTTATTTGCTTAATCTTGTCTTCTTTTACCCCACTGGAAGTTTATAAAATTAGTCTTCTATATTTTATTAGTTTATTTTAAATTTCTATATTTTGTTTGACAATTTAATCATGTCATTTGAATTTAATTTTGTACACAGTGAGTGGTAGGTAATCCACTTCCATTATTTTGATAGAAAGCCAATTGTCTAATAACTTTTTCCACTCATTTAAAATGTCACCTTTACATCTGTTAAATTTATATACATATGTATGTATGTAGCTATATACTCATGCATCTGAATTTTCTTCTGTTCCATGGATTTGCTTGTGTACACATATGTACTCTTTTTTTAATTAATTTTAATGAAGTGACATTAATAAATCAGGGTATAAATGTTCAGAGAAAACATCTCCAGGTTATTTTGATATTCGGTTATGTTGCATACCCAACACCCAAAGTCAAATTGTCCTCCATCACCTTCTATCTGGTTTTCTTGCCCCCTTCCCTTCCTCCACCCCATCCCTCTCCTCTCTCCCCTACCGCCTGGTAACCACCACATTCTTGTCTATGACTCTTAGTCTCATTTTTATGTCCCACCTATGTATAGAATAATATAGTTCTTAGTTTTTCCTGATTTACTTATTTCACTCCGTATAATGTTATCAAGGTCCATCCATGTTGTTGTAAATGATCCCATGTCATCATTTATTATAGCTGAGTAGTATTCCATAGTATATATGTACCACTTCTTCTTTATCCAGTCATCTATTGAAGGGCTTTTTGGTTTTTTTTTTCCTGTCTTGGCCACTGTGAAAAATGCTGCAATGAACATGGGGCTGCATGTGTCTTTATGTACCAATGTTATTGATTTCGGGGGGTATATACCCAGTAGAGGGATTGCTGGGTCATATGGTAGCTCTATTTTTAATTTTTTGAGGAACCACCATACTTTCTATCATAATGGTTGTACTACTTTACATTCCCACCAACAGTGGATGAGGGTTCCTTTTTCTCCACAGCCTCTCCAACATTTGTTATTATCTGTCTTGTTGATAACAGCTAATCTAACAGGTGTGATGTGAAATCTCATTGTAGTTTTGATTTGCATTTCTCTAATAGATAATGAAGATGGCAGCTTTTCATATATCTGTTGGCCATTTGTATTTCTTCCTGTAGAAGTGTCTGTTCATGCCTTCTTCCCATTTTTGTACTGGATTGTTTGTTATTGAGTTTTATGAGTTCTTTGTATATTTTGGATATTAGGCCCTTATCTGAGCTGTTGTTTGAAAATATCATCTCCCATTTAGTTGGCTGTCAATGTGTTTTGTTGTCAGTTTCTCTTGCTGAAATGATTTTTTGTTCCATTTCCTTAAAAAATGAAATTGAAATTTTGATTGGAACTGCATTAAATTTGTATATCACTTTAGGTAATATAGTCATTTTGACTATATTTATTCTTCCTATCTGGGAACAAAAAATATTTTTCCATTTCAATGTATCTTTTTCGATTTCCCTTAACAATGCCTTGTAGTTTTCATTATATAGGTCTTCTTCATTCTTTGTTATGTTTATTCCTAGGTTTTTGTTTTTTTGTGTGTTTTTTTTGTTTTGTTTTGTTTTTGCAACCATAAAGGGGATTATTTTTTGAGCTCATTTTTTGATGTTTTATTGTTGGCATATAGGAAGGCAGTGGACTTTTTTATATTAATTTTGTAGCCTGTGACCTTAATGTATTGGTTTATTGTTTCTAGTAATCTTTTTGTGGAGTCTTTGGGGTTTTCGATGTATAGTATCATATCATCTGCAAAAAGTGAAACCTTTACTTCTTCTTTTCCAATATGAATGTCTTTTATATCTTTTCCTTGTTTGATTGCTCTGGCTAGAACTTCCAGCACTACATTAAATAAGAAGTGAGAGAGTGGACAACCTTGTCTTTTTCCTGATTTTAGAAAAAAAATCCTCAGTTTTATGCCATTAAATATGATGTGAGCTGATGGTTTCTCAAAAATGGCCTTTACTATGTTGAAGTATTTTCCTTCTATAGTCATTTTGTTGAGCATCTTAAACATGAAGTTGTGTTGTGTTTTATTGAATGACTTTTCTGCATCGATTTATAGTACCATAAGAATTTTGTCCTTTGTTTTGTTGATATGGTGCATTATGTTAACCATTTTATGTATGTAGAACCATCCTTGTGAATCTGGGATGAATCCCACTTGATTATGATGTATAATTTTTTTAATTTGTTGTTGTATTCGATTTGCTAGTATTTTGTTTATTATTTTAGCATCTGTATTCATAGAGATATTGGTCTGTAGTTTTCTTTTTTTGTGTTGTGCTTGCTAGGTTTTGGTATGAGGATTATGTTGGCCTCATAAAATGTGTTTGGAAGTATTGCTTCTTCTTCAATGTTTTTGTAAAACTTTGAGTAGAAAAATAACCAAGTCTTCGTTTAATGTTTGATAGAATTCACTAGTATAGCTGTCTGGCCCTGAACTTTTATTTTTGGGGAGGTTTTGGATAGTTTTTTCTATTTCCTCCCTGCTTATTGATCTGTTTAAACTTTCTGCTTCATCATGATTCAGTGTAGGAAGATTGTATTGTTCTAGGAATATATCCATGTTTTCTATATTGTTAAATTTGGTGGCATATAGTTTTTCATAATATTCTACAATAATTATTTGTGTATCTATAATATCTTTGGTGATTTCTCCTTTTTCATTTTGGATTTTCTTTATTTCAATCCTTTCTTTTTTTTCCTTATTAAGTCTTGCATAGGGTTTGTCAATTTTGTTGATCTTTTCAAAGAACCTGCTCTTTGTTTTATTAATTTTTTATATTTTTTCTGCATGCCCACTAGGTTGTTGCTCTATTGCAACCAGAGCCATTTTAGTGCCTGAGACAGAGGCCATGGAGCCATTCTCAGTGCCTGGGACAGCTTTTCTCCAATGGAGCCTTGGCTGTGGGAGGAGAAGAGAGAGACAGAAAAGGAGAGAGTGAAGGGTAGAGAAGCAGATGAGTGATTCTCCTGTGTGCCCTGGCCAAGAATTGAACCTGGGATTTCCACATGCCAGGTCAATGCTCTACAGTCTACTTCTTAATTTTTGCTTTCATATTTTGTTTAAGTTATTTTCTAGTAATTTCTTTTTATTCAGTGAGAAAAAAGGAAGAAGAGACAGACTTCCACATGTGACCCAACAGAGATCCACCCAACAAGCCCACTAGGGGGTGATGCTCTGCCCATCTGGGGCTATTCTGTTGCTCAGCAACTGAGCTCTTCTTAACACTTGAAAGGAAGCCATGGAGCCATCGTCAGCAACCAGGGCCAACTTCCTCTCATCGATCCATGGCTGCTGGAGAAGAAGAGAGAGACACACAAGAGGGAGAGGGGTGAAGAAACAGGTGGGCGATTCTTCTGTGTGCTCTGACCGGGAATTGAAATTGGGACATCCACACACCAGGTTAACATTCTATCACTGAACCAACTGGCCAAGACATCTAGTAATTTTTTGAGTAACATCCAATGGGAAATAACTTTTCACAGGAGAAAAATAAATTTAATTACATGCATATGAGTCCTTGTAAGAATATGAGACTCACAAGGAGTCATGCAATTGAGGCTTATATTCCCTCCTGAACTAAGAAGAAAGAGGGTTAGAAGCAAATTTTGGGCCCTGGCCGGTTGGCTCAGTGGTAGAGCGTTGGCCTAGCGTGCGGAGGACCCAGGTTCGATTCCCGGCCAGGGCACACAGGAGAAGTGCCCATCTGCTTCTCCACCCCTCCGCCGCGCTTTCTTCTCTGTCTCTCTCTTCCCCTCCTGCAGCCCAGGCTCCATTGGAGCAAAAATGGCCCGGGCGCTGGGGATGGCTCTGTGGCCTCTGCCTCAGGTGCTAGAGTGGCTCTGGTCGCAACATGGCGACGCCCAGGATGGGCAGAGCATCGCCCCCTGGTGGGCAGAGCGTCGCCCCATGGTGGGTGTGCCGGGTGGATCCCGGTCGGGCGCATGCGGAAGTCTGTCTGACTGTTTCTCCCTGTTTCCAGCTTCAGAAAAATGCAAAAAAAAAAAAAGAAGCAAATTTTGAGACCCAGTATGTATTAAAATGTCTATTTTGTTAATCACACTTGACTGAAAGTTTAGATGGTATAGGATTCATTGTTGTACATATATGATTCCACATACAAAAGTTATAAGAAATGTAAACTAATGTTTAGTAACAAAGAGAATATCAGTTTTTTGCTCATGGAATGGGTGAAATGATGTACAAAAGAACTCACAAAAGACAGAAAAGAATTTGTGTGGTTTGATGGTTATATTCTTAATCCTGATTATAATGAAGTGTTCATGACTGCATAGATATGTCAAAAGTTATCAATGTGTAATATTTAAAGATGTGCAGTGTATTGTATGTCAATCATGCCTTTAAAAAGTTATTAGAAATCTTAAAAGGGAAACCTTTCATTAAGATTGTAGAATGGACCCTGGCTGGTTAGCTCAGTGGTAAAGTGGTTGGCCCAGTTTGTGGAAGTCCCAGGTTTGATTCCTGGCCAGGGCACAGAGGAGAAGTGCCTATCTGCTTCTCCACCCTTCTCTCTCTCCTTTCCCTTTATCTCTTTCTTCCCTCTTGCTGAAGAACGTAATGGTTGCTCAAAACAAGACCACAGGAGAGGTAGCTATTGATGAGAAAATTATGTTTGCATATTATGCTTAGAGTAGCAATTTATATATCATCCTGCAGGCAATTTGATGTGAAAAACTATTGCTTTTACAGGAGATTACTGAAGATTCATTGTGAGATCTGTCAGATTATAACTGTGTATCTGTGGATTAAACATTATTAACAAGTTCTAGTTTTCTTTTATGTTTAAATTAGGAAAAATAATATTTATCTCACAGAGTTAAATGTGAAGATTAAGTGAAGTAATGATTATAAATATGATTTGTAAATTGTGAATTACAGTGTATGTGATATAACAGAAAACAATGATGACAGTATATAATGAAGAATATATTCTATCACGGGCTTTAAAGTCAGAAAACTTAAACATGAAACCTAGCTCAGTTGTGCAAACTTAGACTAAGTCATTACTTTCAAAGTAAAATTCTAATTTCTCAACAAATAAGTGTAGGTCCTTTGTTATTTGGTTCCAGCCTACCTTTCCAGTCTTATCGACTCCAAATTACCAGACTACTCCCCAACCCAAAAGTCAGCCTCCCAATAGCCACAGTCTCCTCATTCTATTTTCCTTTTCAAACATATTCTTTACACATATATTTTGCATCAAATATTGTCCTTGCATAAAGGATTGAATGTGATTGCAGTTACTATTAATTCCCCGCTATTTTTTAGTAGATTTTTTAACCTCTCTGAGCTTCATTTTCTCACCTATAAAATAAGAATAACACCTAACTCATAATAGCTAATAGGAATGATCAAATGTGAACTGATAGATGTAGGTCTAGTGAGTTGAGATGTTTTATGTATAATCTAAATTTCCTCAAAAATACTTGCATCATATATTGATTGAGGGGAGAAATAGTATGGTATAAACCTAGGCATATTTTCACAGTTAGCTTTTGAAATAACAAAGCTAAATCAATCTGTTTTAATGATCATTCTACCACTTGTTAATTTGGTGACTTTTATCCAGTTATTAAACATCTCTGAAAGTTTAAATTTCTTCTTCTATAAAACTGAGCTGTAGATATTTTTACTTCATTGGGTTTTTGTGAAGAATTTAGAAGTTATGGATGTAAAGTTCTTAACAGTGTTCTAGGTAACTCAGTGTTTAATTAATGTTAATTATCATAATTATAATTATTAGTTAAAAGTCAGGAAAAGAAGGAGGTCAGGAGTAGAACTATTTATATCAAAGAATTGAGGAAAACAGTATAAAACAAAATGTACTGGATACATTTTATTGCTTAATTGTTGATAGGTACAAAAGATAGAAGGAACTAATTTTTTAGGTTTAATCAAAACATTCTTGTCCAAAATAAATTTTAGATCAGAATTTTTTGCAATTCCATAAATTAGTCTGTTTTAAAATATGAAATTCATCATACTAAATTGACCATGTGCAATTGTGGGAGGAGTTTGAGAAGTAATTTTTGAAAAGGGAAGTTGAAGAATAGGACAAAAGTCAATAACTTTCTCCTGGCACAGGAGAACATTCAGATTTTAGAAAAATATGGATTTATTCCATGAATGGAGCCAATGTAGGAGTCTGTTAAATGTTGTGAAACTTTCGTGTCTACTGCCTCTGTACATTCTCAGGGAAGTTACACTGGTGACCTTGGATGCTTCTGGTTAATAGGACTAGTAATCCAGAAAAAGAGCTGGAACTAAATTTGAAGAGCATAGAAAGCAAACCAGGAACTGACAGCACCTCTGTGCCTGTCTCTTGTTGCATCTAAACAGGGACAATCTTCAGAAGACAATGACTGTTGCTTTGCTTTTGCCTCCCAAGCCTCGTGTAATGTAACATTTGCCTAACTATTACCTTGAGTTATAATGAGAAGGAACTTCTGGGGACATAGTTTTTAGTGTAACCAAATTAAAAGTGAACAATTTAACATAACTTCTGAGTTTATATTTTCACCTGCTGTACTTGTTATTTATTATACAGGGATATTGTCTGTAATGTTGTTTCTATTTACATTATCGAGTCTGCCCCAATACAACCACAAACACACATTGGTGATCTTCCTTGATAAAATATTTTTAATATATATATCTTCTTATTGTTACTAATACAAATACTAATTAGCAAGTAGAATAATCAACTGTCCTGAGTGTAACTGGAGGTGGGACTTTCAATAAGTATCACCTGGCAAACATGTATGGCTGGTCACTCTATGATAGGCTCAGTCAGAATTTATGATCAATAACCATTTTATATAATTATCATATAGTTACTTCCTTTATTTTGTTTTTATATTGTTCCACACATGGGAAATACTGTAATATTTTCTAAACTCAATAATAAATGAATGCAGTGTTTAGAATTAAGTGAACTGTGGACTTTCATTAATCCCCCTTTATACTATGAGGTCCATAAAGTCAGGAACCATGTCTGATTTTTTTTCATAATCACATTCCAAGCATTCAGCACATTATCTCTGACAAGATATACTGTTGAATGAATTCTAGAATCTTATCCTTCAATAAAGCTTCAATGGAAGAAGAAATAATAAAATCCAGTATCCTCTCCCTTTTGAACACTGGTTCTAAATAAGTATGCATATGCACACCTGATTTTCTTAAATGTTTTTATTTTATGTATGTTCCACAACACCTTAGAATTAATAAGTGCATAACTATAATTTGTTTAACTTTTTATGCCCAGCATCTCTCTGTTCCTAGTACATAGTAGATGTTCAATAAATATTGAAAGAAAAAGGAGAAGTAGAAGTAAGAAAAGGTACCTTTAAATATATAATTATATGATGCAACTGGCATTGTGCTCACAGAGATAAGTCAAGGGAAGTTTTCTAAGTTAAGAAAAATTGAGTTAATTTAAAAATGCGTTAGAAACATCTCAGAGCTTTTTTCATTTTTAGTTGTGTACAAAAAACCTTCACCAAAGGAATGGAATGATAAAGTAAAGCATTCTCCAAAATATTGATAATAATGTGGTCAAAAGTATGTTTTTCATAAGTCTGAAAATCAACCAATATCTTGCAATAATCCAAGGAGCTTTTATGCAATGAAACATGGCTTCATTACTTTAAAAAAAAGAACAAAGACTTATAACAATATACTTTTGCTTTTTTATCCTGTTTCCTTCAGCTCCATAATAGCCAGGAATTCTGGAGTTAGATAGAAGTGATAATTGCACACTCCTAGGGATATTCTAATAAACATTAAATTATATGTAGGTTTTAATTGGATCAATTGTATGGTATATTAATTTTATCCCAATAAAATTATATTTTTTATAAAAAGGAAGCAGATTATTGTTTAGGACAAGCATACTCTGTGAAATTTTTCATTAGTGGATACATTGTTTATTTGGTTTAGAGGTTGCAAAGGTAAATTTGAATGTGTTGTATAATTTTTGAAAACCTGAATACTGAGAGGCATAGCTGTGAACTCGTCTGCACTACCTATCCAAGGTCAGCTCATGAAGTTTGAGTGGGGGTTGGGTAGGGGGATGGTTCATCTGCTTTCATTTCTTTTATATAGTTTACTCCCTAATGGTCCTACTATGTTGGCAAAAATATTATCTTTTGTTTAGAAAGTTACCTCAGTCTTCATTTCTACTACACTAACCAGTGCACCATAACCATCATTTGTGATACTGAATTTCTTCTGGTAAAGTGTTAAGGATAGATGCCATTATTGAAGTGTGAGGAGCTTAAAATAAAGCTGATGGATCATTTTCTAGAGTAATTAAACCCAATAAAACAGAAGAGGCTCTTGTTAAGCAGAAAGCTTGTTTGTGCTAAAAGATATGTACAGCTATATTCAACTATATTATGTGTCACCTCTAATATGTCTTACAATGTCACGGTACATTTTCTTACTTACAGTAGATTGCAGAAAGAACTTGGTAAAAATTCACAATATTTGCTAACAGAAATTTTGTATGTGAAAACTACTCAAGTGAGATGGTTTAAATTTTTTATCTTTTTCTTTTAAAAAATATTTTTAGACAATTAATTTTAACAAAGTTATATTGATCAATTAGAGTACATAGATTCAGAGAAAACATCTCCAGATCATTTTGACATTTAATTATGTTGAATACCCATCACCCAAAGTTAAATTGTCATCCATCACCTTCTATTTGATTTTCTTTGTGCTCCTTCCCTCCCCCTACTCCCTCTCTCTCCTCCCTTCCCTCCTCCTGGTAACCACCACACTCTTGTCCATGTCCATGAGTTACAATTTTGTATCCCTAATTTAACAATCTAGAAGAAATGAATAAATTCCTAGTACAATACAATCTTCCTAGACTGAGTCATGAAGAAGTAGATAGCTTAAACAGAACCATAAGCAGGGAGGAAATAGAAACAACTATCAAAAACCTCCCAAAAAATAAAAACTCAGGACCAGATGGCTGTACTAGTGAATTCTATCAAGCATTCAAAGAAGAGTTGGTTCCTAGTCTACTCAAAGTCTTCCAAAATAATTTTTTTAAATAGAGGAATGTAGGACACTGTGAAGAAAATATTCCAGATCCATAATTGAATGAAATCCAAAAATGGCTCAACACCATGTGAATTGACATTGACTCCCTCAACCACCGTAGTCTATGAACATCAGTTAGATAACGGGATGCTTTGCTTGTTTTTCATGAAAATTCAAATTTGAAACCTTGAAATTGAAGTCAAAAGCCTTCTCTCTGCATGGAAGATTGACAGCCAAATGGTATGCATGGGATCACTTTGTAAATCTGGAATGGCAGGCAATAAATGATTCCCACTGAAAGTTGTAATCTCTTGATAGGGACCTCACAGGGAGGTGTGCATCTATTTATTCCTAACTTTGTAACCAAGCAGAAAATTCAAGGCTGTGTTTTTATAATAGGACATGAAGCCCAGCATATCAAGATCACTAATCAAACCTCAGACTTCATCCCACATTCTGACCTTTGAATATTTCCTATCTAACCGAAAACCAAGACCTAGGCACTCACTATGCCTAGATCCTTCTTGTCTCACAATAAATTCTGTCTCAACCAATTTCTCAATCAGAATTCCAACCACCAAAATAGTTCAATGGAATACATCTCTTCAGTTCTCTAGGCTTTCCTAAATAGGCAAGATTTCTAGCAGTAGACCCAACTTTTATTCAGAGTCTCATCTTACTATCCAATGAATTTCTTAGCTTAATAGACACCCTTGCCTCTCTCCAAAATAAATATTTCCAGCTCCACTGAATTACTTTCTGTTTATGGAGATCATCACATTCTTTCATAAAGTTGGCTATTTGGGAAGCTCTCTCTCCTCTTCATCTTGTCTGCCTGGAAAAAATACTTATTCTTCAAGATTTCTCAAGAATCACTTAAACTCTCATACCTCCTCTACCACTCCACTCCATCTTATCTTCACTACTCAGCCCATGTACATGTACATGCACACATATATACAGCATTTCTTTGCTGTGTGCTTCCAAGGGAACTATCAACTGTTGCACACCACTCTAAGCATTCTAAGCACTTTGTATCTATTACCTCACTTAATTCTTATGACCATTCCATAAAGAAGATATTGATATCACCTCTATTTTACATATGAAGAAACTGAGCCAAAGAGCATTTAATTAATCTCTCTTTACTTATTTATGTATATGGTCTCTCATAATTAGTATGTTGCAGAGTCAGGATTGGAACCTCAGCAAGGTAATCTATAGACTTAATCACTACTCTAGATGGAGAAGCTCTATCAGACATGTACGTATGTTGAACACGTGTCCTAGACTGGTAGAGCTCTTATGGGAAAACCTGGATTAGCCTTTTTATTAAGCTAACAAAAAAGAAATAATAAAATAACCTGGAGCTGGTTTAGTGCTTATGTCACAACAGAATATGCTCTGTGGGTTTCAAGCTATTAACCAAGTTTGCTTCATCTCACAGTCTTGGCTATAGCTAAAACACTTTGCTACTGTAGTGACCTGTTATGGAACAACAAAATTCAACCACCATCAAATTTATATGACACAATTCTACTCAGAACCACTGTTTGTTGTGTACATTTTCTCAAGAAAATAAATGGAGTTCTAACTTTATTTAATAACTTGAATTTAGAAATAAAAACAAAAGATACAAAACTAAAATTGGGTCTCATTACAAAGCTATATAAACATTCATTTTTTTTTTTACTGACTAACTAGGTACATTCTTATTATACTACATATATGCTCAAAGGAGTAGAATGTCAAACTCTAACTGCTTTATACCATTGTATTCTCTCAGCTGAATACTGTTGTATAAAAAATTAATAATTTAGTAGGCTCTTTGAAGACTTAAGCTTTAGAAAAATATACTGTTATGATTTGAAAATACTTGATATGGATTACAATTACCAAATATGCTAAGAATACTTGAGTATAGGGACTTAAAAAACTATATTAGAAAAAAACTATATTAGAAGAAAATGAGAAGGTGAAGGGTTTTATTTTATCATTGTAATATTTTTCCACAATTTAAAAATATTTTTGTACATAAGTTAATACAAAATATAGCAAAGTAGTTGTAAGTCAAGATTTGGATCTTTCAAAATTTGTTCATGATGTTATGAAATAGAAATGATGAAATTGTTTAGAATTAGATGTATAGAGGGGTGAGCAAAATTAGGTTTACAGTTGTGAGTACAAGAAACACAGTGTTTGTTTGTTTGTTTATTTATTTTTCATATGAACAACTGTTAACCCATTTGTCCACCCCTATATATTTCTTCCTGCCTTTTCTCTTTCTTGCTTTCTTTTCTTTCTCAAGTTCACTGAGAAAGTCTTTAAGTAGTTCAACTGGGGCAGTAGATGAGTGGTTATGGGTACTAGTCACATACAGAAGGATTAAATATAGAAGTAAATAAATTAATGGGACCCAGGTTTTCTTTTCTTTATTTTTGTTGTTCCAAGAAATTAAACAATTTATTTTAGAATTAAAGAGGTCAGACTGAATAAATGAAAGTTTTATTCTAAACTTTCCCAATTGACAATTTCTCCCCAGGTTCCATGTTAGCAATTTCAACAGTCCTGTCAGTGGCCTTCATAATTTTCACAAAGGAGGTACAATTGTGTAATTTGGTTGAGGAGTGAAGTTTGAAAATAACAATGTGTTTTTAGAACAATTCTTAAAATGCATTTATTATGCTCTCCGCTTATAACAGGTCAATTAAATTTTTCCTTTAAACTTAGAGCAAGAAAATCAATTACTCTATATACATTCAAAAACAGAACACCTCCTAACTCTCCAGGGTTCCATGGTCCAACCAAACAGGTATAAGAAAGAAGTATGCTTCATATTTTGGATTCTGTGTTTTAATGACCAAAAGAAATCCTTTGTTGTTTTCATCTTGGTTTCAGAATAATGCATATCAATATCCTTTTCTTCCTCTGAATCTTGATCTGGCATCCAACATTGATCTTTTACATTCAAAAAATGAGTATTTCAAAGCTTTGCATTTTCCTTCTTTCATACATTACCGAGGGGATTTTCCTTCCTTGAGCACACAGTCGGACTGCAACAAACATGCACCCAGGTCCTGTTTCACACCCGCACACACGCCGCCTTGCAGTTTGTCCTCGTAATACCGAGGCATGGCCACACCGGCAGGCTGTCGCAGCCCCCGAAATGCTTCTGTCCCCGACTGCTGTGACCCAGGGTGAGCCCCTAGGTTTTCTATTGAAGGAAATTTACATTATGAATGGGGAGAAAATTAGAATGAACTCTATAGTATAGTATTAGATTAGAATTAGAGGCTTTCAATATATAGAAAGAAGTAAAATTATACATAACTGTAAGATTGAATATAAACACATTCCGTAATTATACCCAGTACCCAGCTCTTGGTTTCTAAGTACTGCTCAACATTAAAAGAATTCAGAGCTTCTTGGAAAAAATAGTTGATTCCAGAGTTAAATAAGAAAAGATAGGTTAGTTTGCAATATATCAGTGTATCAAGAAGAAAAGAGTTGCTCTAATAAGTACATGTCAAAATGACATGTTGTTCTTAGGAGCTCAAAAGAACTCTTACTGTCTAAATCTTTAAAAATTTTAACATAAAAAATAATATTACTGAGATTATTTCTTATTTCATAAATAAAAATTCATGAGTCCCTGCTGTTATAAAGAATGAATAAATAAAAAGGGGAGATGAGAAAACTCTTTCTTATAGTAAAAACAAACAAAACAAAAAGCTAATAAATTTTGAAGCAATGCTGTTTTTTTAATCACTACTTGGTAACTGTTATCACAATAAGTGATTCAGGCAGAATTCAATATATGCTTATGTCAGTGGGTAAAAAAGGAAAGAGATAAAAATAGTCTCAAAATGTTTCCCCACAAACTATATATTAATGACAAAAATAAATTTACACCAGAAATTTTGCAACCATCACCTTACACAGGTGATCCAAATTATCATTAGTAATAGTATAAATTTACATTGTTTTCTAATATGACCCCTTGGGAACACAACATTGCTTCTGTAATATTCTTGACAAATATATAAGTGAAATATAATAGTGAGAAAACAATAAGCAATCAAGGGACATTCTACAAAATAATTGGTTGAAAATCTACAAAAGTCTTATGTTCCTAAGGTCAAGGAGGAATGAGGTAACTGTTCTAGACTGAATGACACTGAAGTAATATGATAACTGAGTGCAATATATGACCTTAGGCTTGATTGTCTTGATGTAGAGGACATTGTTGGAACAATTAGTAAACTTAAATATGGATTATGATTTTTTTGTATTGTTGTTCTGTTCTGCAAGTTAAAATTGTTTTAAAATAAAAGAAAATATATCATTTACAATATTTCATTATTCATAAGTGAAATAATAAATTATTTTATACTAAAGTATATTTGTTGACACTGGGCCTGGCCCTAAGGATAGCAACATAATGAAGACACAACGCTCATTTGAAAGACACAGATGGACTTGAGAAGGAAGTGAAGCTTGAAATATATGAGAGAAACAATAAGGCCGATGGAAAGATTGGCTCTAAGGCCAATAGTCAAAACTTTTAAAAGCCACCCCAACACACACTATGGTCACTGCTAAGTTATTCAGGGCAAGTTCTTTGATCTCTCTCTCTCAGTTTGCTCATCAAATAATCAAGATGATAATAATAGCTTAGCAAGCTGATTGAATAGATCAGAGATAATGACTATGTAAAATTTCCAACAGAGTTCATAGATCTTAGAAATAATTTAATAAATAAATTATTCATGATAAATAAATAAGCTATTAGAATGACATCAGAATAATGGAGGCATGAGAGACACCTTTATTATCTTCCATTGAAATTTCAGCAAATTGAATAGCTGTCTCCTAGTGAAAGAACACCAACTGGATTCACAGGTGTGCCTGGAAGATCCATGAACCAAATGGACTGCAGGTTAAAAAAGTTGAGAATAGGTGAAGAATATAAGATGCACTCTCATTTGGGTCCAGAGAAGAGGAATCCCAAACTGGCTGGGACTTTGTCTGCTGGGGCTCGGAAGAAGGAAGAAACCAGGAGAGACTTGGTCTTCTTGGGTCAGGAGGAGCTGAGAGATTGGGAGGAACTAAAAGGAATGTTGTACCAAAGAGTCAGAGTATGGCATCACCACCAGTATTCCCATGGTCTGCCAGCAATCCACACTCTACAGAGACACAAAATTACAAAATGCAATTTCCTAGTATCCTAGATCTTGCCTCTTTCCCCTTGCAGGTACATAGAGTAGCAGAGACAGACCCACCCAACAACTAGTTTCACAGAGCCACTTTTTCTCCTGAGGAACAGATAACTTTATTGGATGAGACACATAGAGGAGAACCTAAAGGCCTGAGATGGCCATTGCTAAAGCATAGAGTCTGGGAATTTCACCAGAATAAAACTTGTAATCCAGTACTACCTATTGAAAAAATAATAAAACTATTTTTGCTTGGCAGTTTGGGGGGAACTTTTTACTTCTAATTTTTTTTTTTTACTTTTTCTCTGTTGTTGTTTTGTTTTTACTATTAATTCTGGGGGTTTGTTTTTAGTTTATTTTATAGTTTTTCTCTTTTATTAATTTATTGTTTATTTTCAGTTTTTTAATTTATTTTATTATTTTTTATTGTTGTATTCTGTTGATTTCTTAACAATACCACTCTAAAAGGTCCTGAGGGCAGAAATCATATAAATATCATGGCTACTACCTAAGAAAGAGAAATAATTAAGAAACCAAAATAAAAATTTTTTACAATGTAATCTCAATCACATAGAAACCTTAGAATTAAACATTAGAGAATTGAAAATTGAAGTTGTAAAAATACTCAATGAGATACAATAAAATACTTATAGACAACTTAATGAGTTTAGGAAAATAAAATGTGTGCCTCACCAAGGAGAGTAAAACATTAAACACAAGATGATCCTGACCAGGTGGTGGTGCAGTGGGAAGAGAGTCTTGGCTGAAGAACCAGATTCAAAAACCCAAGATTGCCGCCTTTAACACAGACTCATCTGGCTTGAGTTTTAGATCATAGACATGACTCCATGGATGTTGGCTTGAGCCCAAATGTAACTAACTGGCTTAAAGACCAGGGCTCGATCTAGAAGTAACAGGCTTAGTTGGAGCTCTCCAGTCAAAGCACATATGAGAAAGCAATCAATGAACAATTAAGGTGCCACAACTATGAGTTGTTTTTTCTCATCTATCTCCCTTTCTTTCCATCCATCCATATCTTTCTTTCTGTCTCTCTGTGTTTCTCTCTCTCTCACTAAAGATAAAAATAAAAACAGAGATCAAAAACTCAATATATGAATTGAAAAATGAGCCAGCTAGCTTACCTAATAGAACAACCCAGATAGTGGAAAGAATAAATGACATCAAAGACAGGCAACTAGAGATGATACAAAGGGAAGAAGATAAAAACTCAAGAGTTAAAAAGAGAGAGAGAGTTCTTTGAGAATTGTCTAACTCCATCAAAAAGAACAATAATGGGTATGTTGGAGAAAAAAAGGGAGAAGAAATAGTCTATTCAACTAAATAATTGCTGAGACTATTCCTAACCTATGGAAAGAGTTAAATTCTTTTTTTTTTTTTTAAATTTAATGCAGTGACATTGATAAATCAGGGTACATATGTTGAGAGAAAATATCTCTAGATTATTTTGCCATTTGATTGTGCTGTATACCCCTCCCGCAAAGTTAAATTGTCTTCTGTCACCTTCTATCTGGTTTTCTTTGTGCCCCTCCCCTCCCCTAACCCCTCTCTCCTTCTTCACCCCCTCCCCCCCTCCCCCAACCCCCCCACCCCTGTTGCCATCACATTCTTGTTCATGTCTCTGAGTCTCGTTTTTATGTCCCTTCTATGTATGGATTCATCTCAGTTTTTTTTCTAATTTACTTATTTCACTCCGTATAATGTTATCAAGGTCCATCCATGTTATTGTAAATGATCCGATGTCATCATTTCTTATGGCTGAGTAGTATTCCATAGTATATATGTACCAAAGTTTTTTAATCCACTCGTCCTCTGACGGACACTTGGGCTGTTTCCAGATCTTCGCTATTGTGAACAATGCTGCCACAAACATGCGGGTGCATTTCTCCTTTTCGAGCCGTTCTATGGTGTCCTTGGGGTATATTCCTAAAAGTGGGATAGCTGGGTCAAAAGGCGGTTCGATTTTCAGTTTTTTGAGGAATCTCCATACTGTTTTCCACAGTGGCTGCACCAGTCTGCATTCCCACCAGCAGTGCAGGAGGGTCCCCTTTTCTCCACATCCTCGCCAGCACTTATTCTGTGTTGTTTTGTTGATAAGCGCCATTCTGACTGGTGTAAGGTGATATCTCATTGTGGTTTTAATTTGCATTTCTCTAATGATTAGTGATGTTGAGCATTTTTTCATATGCCTATTGGCCATCTGTATGTCCTCTTTGGAGAAGTGTCTATTCATCTCTTTTGCCCATTTTTGGATTGGGTTGTTTGTCTTCCTGGTGTTGAGTTTTACAAGTTCTTTATAAATTTTGGTTATTAACCCCTTATCAGACGTATTGTCAAATATGTTCTCCCATTGTGTAGTTTGTCTTTTTATTCTGTTCTTGTTGTCTTTAGCTGTGCAAAAGCTTTTTAGTTTGATATAGTCCCATTTGTTTATCCTGTCTTTTATTTCACTTCCCCGTGGAGATAAATCAGCAAATATATTGCTCCGAGAGATGTCGGAGAGCTTCCTGCCTATGTTTTCTTCTAAGATGCTTATGGTTTCACGGCCTACATTCAAGTCTTTTATCCATTTTGAGTTTATTTTTGTGAGTGGTGTAAGCTGGTGATCTAGTTTCATTTTTTTGCAGGTAGCTGTCCAATTTTCCCAACACCATTTGTTAAACAGGCTGTCTTTACTCCATTGTATTTCCTTACCTCCTTTGTCAAATATCAGTTGTCCATAGAACTGTGGGTTTATTTCTGGGTTCTCTGTTCTATTCCATTGATCTATATGCCTGTTCTTATGCCAGTACCAGGCTGTTTTGAGTACAATGGCCTTGTAGTATAACTTGATATCAGGAAGTGTGATACCTCCCACTTTATTCTTCTTTTTTAAGATTGCTGAGGCTATTCGTGTCCTTTTTTGGTTCCATATAAATTTTTGGAATATGTGTTCTATATCTTTGAAGTATGTCATTGGTATTTTAATTGGTATTGCATTGAATTTATAAATTGCTTTGGGTAATATAGACATTTTAATGATGTTTATTCTTCCTAACCATGAGCATGGTATATGCTTCCACTTGTTAGTATCTTCCTTGATTTCTTTTATCAATGTTTTGTAATTTTCCGAGTACAAGTCTTTAGTCTCCTTGGTTAAGTTTATTCCTAGGTACTTTATTTTTTTGGTTGTAATTGTGAAGGGGATTGTTTCCTTAATTTCTCTTTCTGACTGTTCATTGTTGGTGTATAAAAATGCTTCTGATTTCTGAGTACTGATTTTATATCCTGCCACTTTGCTGAATTTATTTATCAGGTCCAGTAGTTTTTTGACTGAGACTTTAGGGTTTTCTATATACAATATCATATCATCTGCAAATAATGATAGTTTTACTTCTTCTTTTCCAACTTGAATGCCTTTTATTTCTTCTTCTTGTCTGATTGCTGTGGCTAGGACTTCCAGGACTATGTTAAATAAGAGTGGTGAAAGGGGGCACCCCTGCCTTGTTTTTGATCTTAAGGGTATTGCTTTTAATTTTTGCCCATTGAGTATGATGTTGGCTGTGGGTTTCTCATAGATGGCTTTTATCATGTTGAGGTATGTTCCCTGTATTCCCACTTTGCTGAGAGTTTTGATCATGAATGGGTGCTGGATTTTATCAAATGCTTTTTCTGCATCTATTGAAATTATCATATGGTTTTTCTCCTTCTTTTTGTTTATGTGATGAATCATATTGATTGATTTACGAATATTGTACCAGCCTTGCCTCCCCAGAATAAATCCCACTTGATCATGGTGTATGATTTTTTCCATATATTGTTGGATCCGGTTTGCTAATATTTTGTTGAGGATTTTAGCATCTATATTCATCAGAGATATTGGCCTATAATTTTCTTTCTTTGTGTGGTCTTTGCCTAGTTTTGGAATCAGAATTATGCTCGCCTCATAAAAGGAGTTTGGAAGTCTTCCTTCCTCTTGAATTTTTTGAAATAGTTTGAGAAGGATAGGAGTTAGTTCTTCTTTGAATATTTGGTAGAATTCCGTTGTGAAGCCATCGGGCCCCGGACTTTTCTTTGTTGGGAGTTTTTTGATAACTGTTTCGATCTCCTTTGGTGTAATTGGTCTGTTTAAGTTTTCTGATTCTTCCAGATTGATTTTTGGAAGATTGTACGTTTCAAGGAATTTGTCCATTTCATCTAGGTTGTCTAGTTTTTTGGCATACAGTTCTTTATAGTATTTTCTTACAATATTTTGTATTTCTGTTGTGTCAGTTGTTATTTCTCCTCTCTCATTTCTAATTTTATTTATTTGAGTCCTCTCTCTCTTTTTTTTGGTGAGTCTACTTAAAGGTGCATCAATCTTGTTTACCTTTTCAAAGAACCAGCTCCTAGTTTCATTGATCCTCTGTATTGTTTCTTTAGCCTCTATGTCATTTATTTCTGCTCTGATCTTTATTATTTCCTTCCTTCTACTACATTTGGGCTTTACTTGCTGTTCTTTTTCTAATTCTTTTAGATGCAGGGTTAAGTTGTTTATTTGAGCTTTTTCTAGCTTCTGAAAGTGTGCCTGTAATGCTATGAACTTCCCTCTCAGCACTGCTTTCGCTGTGTCCCATAAATTTTGAGTTGTTGTATGTTCATTGTCATTCGTTTCTAGGAATTTCTTTATTTCTTCTTTGATCTCATTCTTAATCCATTCATTATTTAACACCCTGCTATTTAGTTTCCATGTGTTTGAGAATTTTTGAGCTTTTCTGCTGTGATTCATTTCTAGTTTCATGCCGTTGTGATCGGAGAAAGTGCTTGATATGATTTCAGTCTTCTTAAATTTGTTGAGAGCACTTTTGTGCCCTAACATGTGGTCTATCCTAGAGAATGTACCATGAGCACTTGAAAAGAATGTATATTCTGCTGCTTTAGGGTGAAAGGTTCTGAAGATATCTATTAAATCGAGTTGATCTAGTGTTTCCAATAAGTCTGCTGTTTCTTTGTTAATTTTCTTTCTTGAGGATCTATCTAGTGATGTTAGTGGGGTATTGAAATCCCCTACTATTATAGTATTGCTGTTGATCTCGCCCTTTAAATCCATCAAAGTCTGTTTTTTATATATTTGGGTGCTCCTATATTAGGTGCATAGATATTTATAATAGTTATATCTTCCTGTTGGATTACTCCCTTTATCCTTATGTAGTGGCCTTCTTTATCTCTTACTCTATCCTTTGTTTTAAAGTCCAATTTGTCTGATATAAGTATTGCTACCCCAGCTTTTTTTTCATTTCCATTTGCATGAAACATTTTTTTCCATCCTTTTACCTTCAATCTGTGTGTGTCTTTTGTTCTAAGGTGTGTCTCTTGTAGACAACATATGTATGGGTCCTGTTTTCTTATCCACGCAGCTACCCTATGTCTTTTGATTGGATCATTTAATCCATTTACATTTAAGGTTATTATTGATATGTAGTTGTTTATTGCCATTTTCTTCTTTAAAGGTGTGTTCCTTTTTCTTTTTCTTTTTTTCTGTATTCTTTTCCCACTTTATCTGTTTACACCAGGCCCCTTAATATTTCCTGCAGCATTGGTTTGGTTGTAATGAATTCCTGGAGTTGTTTTTTGTCTGGGAAGCTTTTTATTTCTCCTTCAATTTTAAACGATAGCCTTGCTGGATAAAGTAGTCTTGGTTGTAGGTTCTTGTTCTGCATTACTTTGAATATTTCTTGCCATTCCCTTCTGGCCTCAAGTGTTTCTGTTGAGAAGTCAGATGTCATCCTTATGGGGGCTCCTTTGTAGGTGATAGCCTTTTTTCTCTAGCAGCTTTTAATATTTTCTCTTTATTGCTTAGCTTTGGTATTTTAATTATGATGTGCCTTGGTGTAGGTTTATTTGGGTTTCTCTTTAATGGAATCCTCTGTGCTTCTTAGATTTGTGAGAGTTTCTCTTGCATTAATTTAGGGAAGTTTTCAGCTATGATATGATTGAACAAAGTCTCTATCCCTTGTTCTTTTTCTTCTTCTTCAGGAACCCCTATGATGCGGATGTTATTTCTCTTCATGTTGTCACAGAGCTCTCTAAGAGTTTCCTCTGACTTTTTGAGTCTTTTTTCTCTTTTCTTCTCTGCTTTCATGCCTTCATTCCAGTTGTCTTCTAACTCGCTGATTCGATCCTCTGCTCTATCTATCCTGTTTTTAATTCCTTCCATTGTGGTCTTTATTTCTGATATTGTATTTGTCGTCTCCAACTGATTCTTTTTTATACTTGCTATTTCTTTATTTAGGTTTTCAAACTCCCCCTCCATTGTTGTTCTAAGATCCCTAAGCATCCTTACAATCATTATTTTGAACTCCGCATCTGGAAGTTTGATTATTTCCATATCACTCAGTTCATCTCTCGAAAGTGTCTCTTGTGGTTTCATTTGGATTGCACTCCTTTGTTTTCTCATCTTCTTCTCTTTTTTTTATTTGTAGAGTTGATTGAGTCTAGGCTTGGTGTTGTCTGCCTCCAGTTTTCAGTTGTGTTATTTTTAGGTCTTCGTGGGTTGGTATCAGCTATTATTTGTAATCCACTTTCGGATTTGGGCAGCTTTGATGTCTTGATTTGTTTGTTTTCTTAACAGGTGATAGTCTTGTTAACTGATCTCAGCAGGGGGCTTCCTTGAAACTGTATCCAGGAATGCTGTGGGTGTAACCTGAGACGCTGAAGGTCTCTTCCTCCAACTAATCTCACTGGGGGCAGGGTTTTTTCTCTCAGCTTCAGTAGGGGGAGGTGTATCTCAGATCTCCATGGAGACCTGAGTTACTGCCCCTCCTCCCCACTTCTTGTTTTCAGCTGTGTCTTGTTGTGCTGATTGGAGCTGGATAGATGTCCGGAGATCTCTGATCCGGAAGCACTTCAGCTCTGTTTTGTGAAAGGTTCAGTCCCTCCCCCAGCTATGGCCGCCTCCAGCACGAATGAGTCAGCTTTTTTACTTTGTTTCTTGCATACCTTAGCCCCTCACAGTCTGTCCCTCTCCCTGTCTTTTCCACTTGGGAGATAAGCTGGTCTTTTCAACCCACCTTGCTCCCTGGTCGCCAGGTAAGTGGCTGTGAGCAGTAGTTTCTGCTCTTTTTCCTCTGTGAAATCCTCTCTGGGCTCTCAGCCTCACCCCCCTCCTTCCCTTCCTGTAAGCAGAGGAGATTCAGGCACTCCTTACCAGGATTATTGTGGCTTCCTCTTTGCTCCTTGGTTTTTGAGAGCTGTTCTTGCAGTTCAGTGTTGGTTTTTCATGCTGATTTTTTCTAAATTGATTTGTATTCCAGTTTGGTGTTGAGAGCTGGGTGTCTGTGCATCCGCCTACTCCGCTGCCATCTTCCTCTTCCAAGAGTTAAATTCTTAAATCAAGGATAAACAGAATGCTTAGTTACTACAACCAAAACAGGCATTTTCTAAGGCACATTGGAATAAAACTGTCAAAAATCAATGACAAGAAAAAAATCTTCAAGGCAGCTAGGAAAAAGAAAATTACACATAAAGGGATATACATTAGGTTATTATCAGACTTCTCAGTAAAAACTATAATCTAGAATAGAGTGAACCAAAATATTCAAAATACTGACAAAGAATAATTACCAGTTAAGAATACTATATCCATCAAATTTATCCTTCAAATATGAAGGAGAAATAAAAATTTTCCAGACAGCCTGACCAGGCAGTGTTTCAGTGGAAAGAGTATCAGATTGGGATGCAGAGAACACAAGTTTGAAACCCTGAGGTCACCAACTTGAGTGTAGGTTCATCCAACTTGAGTCTGGGCTAACCAGCTTAGGGTGCAGTTGTTAGCTTGAGTGTGGGATCATAGACATAACCCCATAGTTGCTGGCTTGAGCACAAAGGTCACTGGCTTGAAGCCTAAGGTCACTGGCTTGAGCACAAGGTTGCTGGTTTGAGCAAGGGGTAAATCATCCTGATGCAACATCCCAGTCAAGGCACATATGAGAAAGCAACCAATGAACAACTAAGGAGACTAAGGAGCCACAACAAAGAATTGATGTTTTTCATTTCTCTTTCTGTCTGTCTGTCCCTACCTGTCTCTGTCTTTGTCTCTCTCTCTCTCTCTGTTTCTGTCACACACAAAAATTCCTGACATACAGAAGCTGAGGGAATTAATCACCAGAAAACTACCACTGCAGGAAATACTCAAGGAGGTTATTCTCTGAGATAGAAAGAACAAAACAAAACAAAACTGTAAGTAAAATGTTCAACAAGGTTACAATACAAATAAGAATAATTGGGGGAATAAATCAAGACCTGAAGTAGCAAAAGATGATGGAGTACAGAAGCATTCATAAGAAAAATAATTATATATTTATTTATATATAAGAATTTTTTTCTAAATAATCTAACAGAAACAAACCATAAAAAAAAAACAGTGAAATACATGGCATAAAAAAAGAAGATACAGAGGAAAGAAGCATGAAGTACTACCCAACAAAACTAACTGACTTAAACACAAAAGAGAAGACCCAAGGAGACACAGAGCTACCAGAAAACAAAACATGCAATGGCTATAGAAAATCCTCATGTGTCAATAATTATCCTAAATGTAAATTGAATAAACTTACAAATTAATGAGGCACACAGTAGCAGATTGGATAAAAAATCAAAACCCAATTATATATTTCCAATTCAATAAGATACAACATCTACTTCTGCTTAAAACACTCAATAAAATGCTTATAGAAGTTACTTGACATAACAAACACTTTAAATAACACACCATTGGCCATTATAATATTAAATAGTAAAAAAACTGAAAAGTTTTCCTCTGAAATCAGGAACAAAACAAGGCTGTCCACTCTCTCCACTCTTATTCTGCATAGTTCTAGAAGTTTAAGCCAGAGCAATCAGTCAGGAAAAAAAAATTATTGATACAACCATATTGGAAAAGAAAAAATAAAGGTAGCACTTTTTTACAAATGACATGATCCTGTGTATAGAAAACTCAAAAGATATCACTGGAAAACTATATATTTTTTAAAAAAATAAGCAAATACAGTATAGTTGCTGGATCCAAAATGAATATACAGAAGTCTACCACACCCATGCCAGTTGACTCAGTGGATAAAGCATAGAACTGATGTATGGACATTCCGAGTTCAATTCCCAGTCAGGGGTCAGGGCCAACAAGAGAAGTGACTATCTGTTTCTCTCTCCCTGTTTCTCCCCCTTCTCTCCCTCTTCCTCTCCCACATCCAGTGGCTCAATTGGTTTGAATGTTGCTTCAGGCACTGAGGGTGAGGATAGCTCTGTTGTTAGGAATGTGTCAGCCTCAGGAGTTAAAAATATCTTCATTGATTTAGGCATGACTCCAGACCAGGGTTGCAAGATGAATTCTGGTTGGGACACATCCAGAAAGCTGTCTCATTATCTCCCCTACTTTCACTTAAAAAATTTAAAAAAAATAATTTTACAATTAGAACAACAAAAAATAAAATAAAATGCCAAGGAATAAACTTAAGAAAGAATGTAAATGACCTATATAATTAAAACTACAAAGTATTACTTAAAAAAATTGAAAAAAGATACAATGTAATGGAACAATATTTCATGTTTATGGATAGAAAGATTCAACATAGTTAAGATGCACATATTACCTAAGGCAATATACAAATATAATGTAATCTCCATCAGAATCCCAGTTAGTTTTTAAAGAAATAGAACCAAACATTAACAGATTTGTATAGAATGATATAAGACCTCAAATAGCCAAAGCAATCATGAGAAAAAAGAATGATGTTGGAATTATCACACTACCTGTCTTCAAATTATACTACAGAGTCACAATAATCAAAAGAACCTGGAATAAGCACAAAAACATACATACAGATCAATGGAATAAAATCAAGAGGATATAAAAAGTGCATGGACAAATAAACTTTAACGAAGAAGAAAACAAAGCCTCTAAAAAATGATGCTGGGAAAACTGGAAAGCCACATACAGAAGAATGTAACATGACTACAGTTTTACCTCAAGCTCCAAAATTAATTCAAAATAGATCAAAACCTCAATTTAAAATCTGAAAGAATAAATTACATAATAGAAAACATAGGCACTAAACTTATGGACAATAGCTGTAAAAATTATTTTATAAATTTGACTTCAAAGGCAACAAGTGTAAAAGCAAAAAATAAATGATGTAAAAGCAAAAACAAGTGAATGGTGTTATATCTAACTAAAATTCTTTAGCACAGCAAAAGAAATTGCCAAAAAACAGACAACCAACCAAATGGGAGATGATATTTACAAACAAGTCCAATAAAGAATTAATATCATTAATATCCAAAATATATAAAGAATCAGATAGCTCAGCAACAAACAAGCAAATAATCCAATTAAAAATGGGGAGAGAACCTAAGCAGACACTTCTTCTAAGAAGACAAACAAATGTATGAAATATGAAACAGATGTATGAAAATAGGCTCATCTTCACTAGCTAGTAGACTTGCAGGGGTCCCCAAACTTTTTACACAGGGGGCCAGTTCACTGTCCTTCAGACCATTGGAGGGCCACCACATACAGTGCTCCTCTCACTGACCACCAATGAAAGAGTTGCCCCTTCTGGAAGTGCGGCAGGGGGCCAGATAAATGGCCTCAGGGAGCCGCATGCGGCCTGCGGGCCATAGTTTGGGGATGCCTGTTAGAGAATTGCAAAACAAAACTACAATGATATGCCACGTCACACCTATTAGATTGGCTGTTATCAACATCAGCGGTTCTCAACCTGTGGGTCACGACCCCAGCGGGGTCGCCTAAAGCCATCGGAAAATACATAATGCATATCAGGTATTTACATTCCGAATCATAACTGTAGCAAAATTACAGTTATGAAGTAGCCACCAAAATTATTTTTTGGTTTGGGGTCACTGCAACATGAGGAACTGTATTGCGGGGTCACGGCATTAGAAAGATTGAGAATCACTGAGTTAGGTGATAACATGTGTTGTAGAGGCTGTGGAGAAAAAAAATTCCTCATTCATTACTGGTGGGAGTGTAAACTGGTACAACCATTATGAAAGAAAGTATGGTGGTTACAAAGGCAGGGAAGTAAAGGGGGAGATATATACAGTGATGGAAGGTGATTTGGCTTTGTGTAATGGGTGCACAACACAATCAACAGTTCAGGTGTTATGGTGATGTTTGTATGAAACCTATGTACTTTTATGGACCAATGTCACCTCATTAAATATGATTTCTGAGTAAAAAAAAAAATCGAATAATAATACTGTAAAATAATATTATATTTAATCCTTGGTGACAAGAGATTTAAACTTGGAATATAATATAAAGTATGCTAAAAGACATTTATCAAGTTATTCACCTTGTATGTCAACTAAACTTACTGTGCTTATCATTTCACAATACATACACTTACCAAATATTTTTTTTACATCTTAAATTTATATAATGTTATATTTCAATTATATCTCAATGGAAGTATGTGAAAAAGACATATACCTTTATCTATGCCTTAATGCATATCCAACCCCAGATGTGTACATGTTCAAAGCTAGTATTATATATATACATATGCTTAGAAATTCAGACAAACTTATTAAACCTGTCTAACAGAAAATTATAGCTAGAGAGTCTAACTAGCTTGTCATAGTTATAACCAGGCAGACCCACATAGAGAAAACCCTGACATATCGAGGTAAGCCTATGCTTATGGCTATTTCCATGCCTATACAGGCATTAACAATCCAGGTGTCAGTCATATTGCATTTATTTCAGAGCTCAGGGTCCTTTTCTAAGTTCATATGGTTGTTTCAGTATTCAGTTTGTTGAGATTTAAAAATAAGGTGAAAAATTCTTACTGGCAGCTGAATAGGGTCACTGATACTGCCTTTATATCCTACTTATGTGGACCTCAGACAACATGGCCTCTTCCTTCTTCAAAAATGGCAGGAAAATATTTTGTTCCAGTCTGCTAAGGCAGACTTATATACAGTATAGCATAATATAGCAACAGGGATGACTATACTATCTTTTTTGACATATTCTATTGCTAGAAAAAGTTATAAGCTCTATGTGCATTTCAGGTAAAAAAAATTATACAAGGACATCTATCTAACTTAATCAGGTATCATCCATGAATACCACTTACCAAAGCTATGTTCCCGAATAATAAAATCTATTTGTTTGCCTCTTTAATTATTTATTAATACTTCTTAGTAATAGTTAGGCATACACTAAAATTAAGAAGGCAATAATAGTTTCCAGGAAGAGAAAAAAATATCATATGACCTCACTCATTTGAGAAATCCAATGAACAATGTGAACTGAGCAAAGGAACAGAGGCAGAGGCGGGATCAAAGGTACCAGAGGGAAAGTAGAAGAGAAGATGGGATCAGAGAAAATGAGATTAATGAAATTATATATATATATATATGATACATAAGACAGCATTATAGAGAACAAGACAGCAAATCCTGGAGGGAAGGGAGAAAGCCATTGGGAGGAGGGGGCATGGAGGTGCCGCGGGGAATAAAGAGGTGGGGGAGATGTATTTGGTGAGACACTTGAATCTATATAAACACAAATTAAAATCATAAATAAAAAAGAAGGCAATAAAAGCAATTTTGACAAGAATGTGTAGAAGAAAAATTTTAAGTAATGAATCTAGATATTCTTTGTTCTTTAGAGGGCATCATTTGATATGATCAAAAGTCTGACTCAGCAGGAACGGAAGTGAATATAACAGAAGTTACTCACTCTTTTATTTCTATATTTGGTCTCTGTTGTAAACTCTAACCTTGAGTATAAGTCAATGTATATTTTGTACTAATCTGATATGCTATGGCCCAATATAGTACTATGAATTTATTTTATAGGGTAGCATCTGCTCCAAAATGTGATACCTTAAAGAATAAAGGTGGGAGGGTGATTATGTTGTCTGTGTCATCTTTAGAAAACTAATAATTAAATTTAAATTAATTCTCATCTAATAATCAAAATGAATTTTTAATAAATTAATATTTTTCAATAAATTATAATTATTTTCAATAAATTTTAAAATGTTTTTCAATAAATTAATATTTTAGTATAAGCTATTTCAAGGTCCAATTTAAGGAATAGTTATTTTCAACAACTCTACTGTTTTTTACTCTCTAGGAAGATATTTTTAAACAATAAGAAAAGGTTTCTTTAACAATTGAATGAGTTTGGGATATTAAATTTGTTTAAAATTGAAAATACAAGGTCAACAGCCAGTGACAGGTGAGGGTGGCACATTGAGTAGCTAGATGGCACCATGGGAGCACTGCAGACTGAGCCTCTGGCCTGGTGTTGTGGCTTCTGCTTGTGTTTGGGCTGGGCCTGGAGACTGAGCTGACCAATCCCCAGGCCAGGCTATAAATAAAAGATATACTGCTTACAAAAATTAGGGGATTAGATACCAGAAGATGGTGATAAAGTAGGCAGATGTTCCAACTGCCACCTCCCAGGACCAAATTTGTTTACAACTTAATTTACGAACAATTATCTTGAAAAACCAACTTTGGACTAAACTAAGAGGAATCTATAACCAAGGATCACTGAAGAAGCCACATCAAGACTCTTAGGAAGGGTGGAGATGCTGAAAGGGTTGCCTCGCTTCCAGGAGTGAGTGGCAGCACGGAGGGACTCTCACAGTGGTGTGGGTTGCCCTGAGAGGTGTGGGTCCTTAGCCCCTGTACCAAAACACCAGACTAGAGCCACAGAGCCTAGAATAGGTGCTCAGACAGTATTTAGCTGAGAAAAGAGCGGGTTTGTAAGAAAGAGACAGAACTCTGACCCAGGCTCCATTTTAAAGGGCCCATGTAAAAAACTTCTTTCAGAGACACATACCCAGGGCTCCGGTGGCAGTATGAGCTGAGAGGACTGGAGTTGTGAGAGGAGAGTGTAAACTCAGAAGCCTAGGAACAGATATTGTGGGGTAAGGTCACCTCTGTGCTGAGTCATTAGCCAATACTAAACTGGCCATTTTTCCTTGAAGAAGCAACACTTTTCAGCCACACCAGCAAAGGGAAGCAATTACCCTGCCCACTAGAGTCTTTCCTGCTCCAGTCAGGGCAAAGTGTCACTCAGAAGTGGGGGGTACATCAGGAACACAGGTTTTGGGTGCTGAGGCCTGAGCTACACTCCCCCCATACTGCTAAGTACTCACCAGAGGGCAGGTGGGCTGGTGGTGGCAGTGCCCCCAGTGGTCCAGCAGTGGGCCAACAGCAGGCCAGTGGGCAGACCACACCTCTGGATCTCAAAGGTCACAACCGCTGGACTCCTGTGGCCACACTCTACTGAGGGATGAAAAAAATAGTCTGGGTAGAATGACACCTGAGGCCAAGGGGCATGCCACATCCACTACCCTTCCTAATCCCTGAACTATCATGCTGAGCTGAACAAGCAGCCAGCAGTAAGAGGAGGCAGAAAGCAGGACTCAGGGGGATTTGAACTTTTAAGCAGACTTTTACTAGGCCAAGAGTAAATAAAAGCCAGCCTAGAAATGTAGCTAATATTTAAAATGGCACCTGGGCCCAACAGAGGCAGCCAGAAACTCTGGATTATTTGTAGCTCCAAGAAGGTTGTTAAGTTCCAGTCATAGGCAGTGACCTCCACTAGTCTGTGCCAGGTTCCTGCCAGGGAGGCCCAGAACTGGCACATCCAGCAGCTATGGAGGGCATCAGTTCAGGACATAACAACCCTTGTCAGAATGGTATCTTAAGGAAGAACTTTTCACACATGACCCAAATAAAGCACAGAAAATGATGACACAAACATCAAAAAGAAGAGTAGCTGCAGAGAAGTAGCCCATAGCGGATTACAAACAACAGCTGATGCCAACCCAAGAAGATCTATAAACAACACAACTAGAAGCTGGAGACAAACACTAACCCTAGACTCAGCTAGCTACACAAATAACACACCCAAAGCTGTAGTCTATATACGGAAAAAATGGGAAGACAAAAATGCAGTCCAAACTAATCAACAAGAGAAATCCCCAGAAAAATATTTCAATAAGATGGACATAACCAATCTTCCAGATGCAAAGTTCAACACAATGATTTTCAGGACGCTCAAGGATCTTAGAGCAGCAATTGATGGACATAATGAACAACTAAATAAAGAGATGTAAAACATCAAAAAAGACATTAAGATAATACAAATTAATCAGTCAGAAACAACAAATACAATATCAAAAATGAAGTCTGCACTAGGTGGAATTAATAGCAGGCTGGATAACGCAGAGGACCAAATCAGTGATTTAGAGGACAAGAAAAATGAAAGCTCAAAAGCAGAACAGCAAAAAGAAAAGAGGCTCAAAAAGTCATAGGAAACTCTAAGAGAGTTCTGTGACAACATGAATGGAAACAAAATCCATATCATAGAGGTTTCTGAAGTAGAAGAAAAGGAACAGGGGATAGAGTACAATTTCAAAAAATCATAGCTGAAAACTTTCATAAATTGATGAAGAAAGAAGGAACACAAGTTCAAGAAGCACAGAGTCCCATTAAAAAGAAATCCAAGAAAGCCTACACAAAGATATATGATATTTAAAATATCAAAATTAAGCACACAAAAAGAATACTAAAAGTTGCAAGAGAAAAGCAGTTAATTAACCTACAGAGGAGCCCCTATAAGAATGACATCCGACTTCTCAATAGAAACACTTGAGGTCAGAATGTATTGCCAAGAAATATTCAGAGAGATGCAAAATAGAAACCTACAACCAAGACTTCTTTATCCAGCAAGGCTATCGTTTAAAATCAAAGTAGAAATAAAAAGCTTCCCAGACAAAAACAAAAAACTCAAGGAATTCATTACAACCAAACCAATACTTCAAGAAATGTTAAGGGGCCTGTTGTAAACAGAGTAAAAGAAAAAAAAATCTAGAAAAAGAGGAATATAGATTTAAAAAATAAAATTGCAATAAACAACTACATATCAATAATGATCTTCAATGTAAATAGATTAAATGCTCCAATCAAAAGACATAGAGTAGCTGTGTAGATAAGAAAACAAGACCCATACATATGCTATCTACAAGAGACCAACCTCAAAACAAAAGATACACACAGACTAAAAGTGAAGGGATGAAAAAAAGTATTTCATGCAAATGTAAATAGAAAAAAAGCTGGAGTAGCAATACATATATCTGAAAAAATAGACTTCAAAACAAATGCTATAGTAAGGGATAAAGAAGGTCATTACATAATAATAAAGGGAGTAATCCAACAGGAGGATATAAACATTGTAAATATGTATGTGCGTAATATAGGAGCACCTAAATATATAAAGCAGATTTTTGATGGACATAAGGGCAAGAACAACAGAACACTATAATAATAGGGCACTTTAAAACCCCACTAACATCAAGGGATATATCCTCCAGACATAAAATTAACAAAGTGCATCCTTAAATGATCAACTGGATTTAATAGATATCTTCAGAACTTTTCATTCCAAAGCAGCAGAATGTGCATTCTTTTCAAGTGTTCATGGTACATTCTCTAGATAGAACATATGTTAGGATACAAAATGAGTCTCAGTAAATTTAAGATTGAAATTATATCAAGCATCTTCTCTGATCACAATGGCATCAAACTAGAAATCAACTACAATAGAAAAACTGAAAAACAATCAAAACTTTGAAGGGTAAATAGCATGTTATTAAATAACAAGTGGGTTAACAACAAGATCAAGGAAGAAATCAAAAACTTTTTTGAAACAAATGAAAATGAGCATACAACAACTCAATATCTATGGGACACAGCAAAAGCAGCCCTGAGAGGGAAGTTTATAACACCACAGGCATACTTTAAGAAGCAAAAAATAGCTCAAATTAACAACTTAACCCTGTATTTAAAAGAAATAGAAAAAAGAACAAGAAATAAAGCCCAGAGGAAGTAGAAGGAAGGAAATAATAAAGATGAGAGTGGAAATAAATGACACAGAAGCTAAGATAACAATACAGATTATCAATGAAACCAGGAGTTCGTTCTTTGAAAAGAAAAATAAGATTGATAACATTTAACCAGAATCACCAAGAAAAAAAAGTGAGAAAATTCAAATAAATAAAATTAAAAATGAAAGTAGAAAATTAACAACTAACACTGCAGAAATACAAAGTATTATAAGAACATACTATGAAGATATGTATGACATAAAACTAAACAACTAAGGTAAAATAGATAAATTTGTTGAAACATATAATCTTCCAAAAACCAATCTGGAAGAATCAGAAAATCTAAACAGGCCAATAACAAAAAATAAAATTGAAACAATTATCAAAAACTTTCAACAAACAAAAGTCCTAATCCAGAGGCTTTACAGGCAAATTTTACCAAATATTCAAAAAGGAACTAACACCTATCCTTCACAAGCTATCTTCAAAAAATTCAAGAGGAGGGAAGACTTCCAAACTCCTTTTATTAGGCAAGTATAATTCTCATTACAAAACCAAGTAAAGATGTTACAAAGAAAGAAAATTATAAACCAATATCTGTTATGTACTTAGATGCTAAAATTCTCAACAAAATATTAGCAAACTGAATCCAGCAATATATGAAAAAAATCATAAATCCGGATCAAGTGGGTTTTATTTGGGGAGGGAACGCTGGTACAATATTCACAAATCAATGTGATTCATTGCATAAACAAAAGGAAGAATAAGAATCATAAGATAATATCAAAAAGAATTTGATAAAATCCAGCACCCATTTATGATCAGAACTCTCAGCAAATCAGGAATACAAGGAACATACATAAACATGATAAAAGCCATCTATGATAAACCTACAGCCAACATCATACTCAATGGGAAAAAATTTAAAGCAATCCCCTGAAGATCAGGAAGAAGGCAGGGGTGCCCCTTCACCACTCTTAATCAACAGTTCCGGAAGTCCTAGCCTCATTAATCAGACAAGATAAAGAAATAAAAGACATACAAGTTGGAAAAGAAGAAGTAAAACTATCATTATTTGCTGATTGCATGATACTGTACATAAGAACCCCTAAAGTCTCAGTCAAAAAAATATTAGACCTGATAAACACATTTGGCACAGTGGCAGGATATACAATTAATATTCAGAAATCAGTGGCATTTTTATACATCGACAATAAACTAACTGAAAATGAACTTAAGGAAATAATACCGTTCACTATTACAATAAAAAAATAAAGTATCTAGAAGTAAATTTAACCAAGGAAAAAAGAGTTGTACTAAAAAAATTATAAACATTCATTAAAAAAAACACAAGGAGAATACAAACAAGTGGAAGCATATGCAGTGTTCATGGACAGAAAGAGTAAACATCATTAAGATTTCTATATTAAACAAAGCAATCAACAAATTCAATGCAATTTTTATTAATATACCAATGGCATACTTCAAAGATACAAAAAAGTATTTCAAAAATGTATATGGAACCAAAAAACAAAAAACAAAAACAAACCACGAATAACCTCAGCAATATTGAAAAAGAAGAATAAAGTGGGAAGTGTCACACTTCCTGATATCAAGTTATACTACAAGGCCAATGTACTCAAAACAGGTTGGTACTGGCATAAGAACAGGCATATAGATCAATGAATCTAAACAGAAACCCCAGAAATACACCCACAACTTTATTATCAATTAATATTTGACAAAGGTGGTAATAGCATACAATAGAGTAAAGACAGTCTCTTTAAAAAATGGTGATGAGAAAACTGGACAGGTACATGCAAAAAAATAAAAGTAGACCACCAAGTTACACCATACACAAAAATTAACTCAAAATGGATAAAAGACTAAAATGTAAGTCGTGAAACCATAAATATCTTAGAAGGAAACATAGAAAATAAATTCTTTGACATCTCCTGTAGAAACATCTTTGCTGATTTATTTCCCTGGGCAAGTGAAATAAAGGACAGGATGACCAAATGGAACTATATCAAGCTAAAAAGCTTTTCCACAGGAAAAAACAATATGAACATAATGAAAAGACAAACCACACAATGGTGGAACAAATTCGCCAAAACGTCTGATAAAATGTTAATAACAAAAATTTATAAAGAACTTCTAAAAGTCAACAGCAGGAAGGTAAACAATCCAATTAAAAACTGGGAAATAGATCTGAACAGAAACTTCACCAAAGAGGACATACAAATGACCAGTAGGCATATGAAAATATGTTCATCATCACTAATTATTAGAGAAATGCAAATTAAAACCACAATGAGATACCACCTCACACCTGTCCAAATGGTGCTCATTAAAAAAAATAACATACAATAAGTGCTGGCGAGAGTGTGGGGCATAGGAAACCCTCCTGCACTGCTGGTTGGAGTGCAGACCTGTGCAGCCACTGTAAAGAAGTGTATGGGGTTTCCTGAAAAAATTAAAAATAGAACTACCTTTTGACCCAGCTATCCCACTTTTAGAAATATATAGTAAAGTACCAAATCACTCATTCAAAACAAATTATACATCCCTGTTTTTATTGCAGCATTGCTTACAATAGCCAAGATCTGGAAATAACCCAAGTGTCCATCAGTAGATGAGTGGATTAAAATGATGTGGTATATATACACATTGGAATACTACATAGCCATGAAAAGAAGGAAATCTTACCTTTTGCGACAACATGGATGAACTTGGAGACTATTATGCTAAGTGAAATAAGCGAGGCTGAGATAGACAAATAGCATATGATCTCACTTATATGCGGAATCTTTTTTTTTATATGTGGAATCTAATGAACAAAGTGAACTGAGGTACGAAATAGAAGCAGAGCTGGAATCACAGGGACCAGAGGAACAACATTCAGAGGGAAAAGGGACAAAGGAATGGGATCAGAGAAGGTAAAGGAATTCATAAAATTATATATACATGACACAGATATATATATATATTGCAGGACAGCAAATCCTGGAGGGAAGGATGGAGGGTGTTTAGGTGAGGTGGGCAAGGGGTAGTATAAGAGAAAACACAGGGTGGGGTAAGCGAGTTATATTTGATGGGACACCTGAATCTATGTAAACACAATAAATTAAAATTAGTAAAAAATTTAATAAAGATATACAATTATAAAAAATAAAATAAAAAATTAGGGCATCGGTGGTAGTGTAGATACTCCAGTACTTTCAGCCTCTTGTATAGTGCATTTTTACCAATGGAATAAAAATTGGTTTTGCATCTCAAAAAAAAAATTGAAAACACATCACTATACAAACAAATATGCCATATAATTTCATATTTATTGAATTATTAATTAAAAGACTCCATATAATATGTGGATGCCTTGATAGTAAATTTTTATCACCATGGAAAATTTATTTCATATAGAAATAGCATCAAAAATTTTATTAAAATGAAAGTGGCATACAATACAATGGCAAAACATTTACAGAAAGGAATGTAAAGAGGGCAATGTCTTCCAAATGGCTTTTTATAAGCTTTATTTACCTCTAAAAATATAAACTTAGAAAAGTTGATGAATTCTTTTACAGGTAGGCAAAATTATTGACTCTTATCACTTAGGCCAATAGCTTCTTTTATACTTAAATGATAAAACTTTTACAACTAGTATATTACAGTATAAATTGAAAATTAAAAAGGGTGTTATCAAAGAATTTAATTCTAACTCTTAATTAGCTCATAAATCAGCAGTTGTATAAAGATCTTTAAATACATAAATATAATAATTTGTCTTATTTTGTTCTATTGATATGACTTAAAAAAAAGATGTTGGTTTGCTTTTGTTGTTATCATGTTGACAGTTCTCTTTAAATAACCTATATCATGAAAATTAAAAAAGAAATAAATAAAGACAAGAAATTTTGGCCATAACAATTGCAGCAAGAATAGTGGTGGCACTATTAAATAAGAAAATATATTGTAAATTCATTATAAAATTATAATGGTGATATGAAAATATACTTAAAGATAGCTAAGTACTACACTTTTTATAGAATTTTAATTTAAAGTAAGGAAATAATAAAAAGTATACAAATTTCTCAACAAATTAAATAAATTGACTGAATATATATAATTTTTTACCTCATATATCAAAATAAGTTTTAGAGGGATTAGAGTTAAGTATTAAAATTATAATTAGGCCCTGGCTGGTTGGCTCAGGGGTAGAACATTGGCCAGGTGTGTGGAAGTCACGGTTTTGATTCCCAGCCAAGGCACACAGGAGAAGCTCCTATCTTCTTCTCCACCCTTCCTCCTCTCCATTCTTCCTATCTCTCTTTTCCTTTACCACAGCCAAAGTTCCATTGGAGCACAGTTGTCCAGGGCTAAGAGGATGGCTCCATGGCCTCTGCCTCAGACACTAGAATGGCTCCGTTTGCAATAGAGCAACAGCCTAGTGGGTATGCAGAGTAGATCCCGGTCGGGTGCAGGCAGGATTCTATCTTTCTTCCTCCCTGCTTCACCCTTCAGAAAAAAAAGTTAAATTATAAAACTAATAGGTCATTTGGATTAATACTTTAATATTGATATAAAAGCAGAAAATGTGAGGATTCTGTAAGAATAAAAGTTATGAAAAATATAAAAAATAAAAATAATTCAACTACCTAAATATATTTTTATTAATCAAGGCACAAGCAAATTATAAAGTTGAAAAATAAGAAAAAGTTTATGCAAATATTATAAAGGGTTATGAAGTTAATTAATAAGTAAATATTTTGTTGTAAAAAACCAAGATATATATATATATGCAGTTATGTTACCACCAATTGTATTAAAAAATTGTCACAGAAAGAAAAAAAATGTAGAAACCAGAAAATCCAATAATATTTTTTCTTAAAGACATGAGTGAATATTTACATAATGTGAACTTCACTAAGGAAATTAAATTTTATTATTATTATATCTAGATTTTCTTTAAGTTTGTATTTTCCTAACATCACAACCATTACCATATCTTCATTCTTCTCACATATTTTTATCACTTTCATCATTATGGTTTCTGTGAATAATACAAAAAGTGACTGAAAACAACTCTGTTACAAAGAAAATTCTTTCTTTCTTTCTTTCTTTTCTTTCTTTCTTTCTTTCTTTCTTTCTTTCTTTCTTTCTTTCTTTCTTTCTTTCTTTTCTTTCTTTCATGTTTATATAGAGTCTAGTGTCTCCCTAAATGCATCACCCTTCCCCCATATTTTCCTCAACAACTCCCTTACCTCCTTCCCAACAGCTCCCTCCCGCCTTTCCTTCAGGTTTAGTTCCATTCCTCAGTTCACATTATTCCTTGGATTCCTCAAATGAGGGGGGTTATATGATATTTTTCTTTCTCTTCCTCGATTATTTCACTCAATATAATAGTTTCCAGGTCCATCCATGTTGTTGCAAAAGGTAATATTCCTTCTTTGTCATGACCCCATAGTATTCCATTGTATATATGTACACTACTTTTTAATCCACTCGTCAACTGACAGACACTTGAGCTTTGTCCAGATCTTTTCTATTGTGAACAATGTTTCCATAAACATGGGGGTGCATTTCTTTTTTTGAGTCAGTAATATGATGTCCTTGGGATATATTCCTGTAAGTGAAATGGCTGGGTGAAAAGGTAGATCCATTTTTATTTTTTTGAGGAATCTCCATACTGTTTTCCACAATGGTTGCACCAGTCTGCATTCCCACTAGCAGTGCAGGAGGGTTTCCCTTTCTTCACATCCTCAGCAGCAACTATCATGTGTTGTTTTGTTAATACATGCCATTCTGACTGATGTGAGGTGGACAGCTACCTGCAAAAAAATGAAACTAGACCACCAACTTACACCATTCACAAAAATAAACTCGAAATGGATAATGGATTTAAATGTAAGTCATAAAACCATAAGCATTTTAGAAGAAAACATAGGCAGTAAGCTCACCGACATCTATCGCAGCAATATATTTGCTGATTTATCCCCATGGGCAAGTGAAATAAAAGATAAGATAAACAAATGGGACTATATCAAACTAAAAAGCTTTTGCACAGTTAAAGACAATATGAACAGAATAAAAAGACAAACTACACAATGGGAGAACATATTTGACAATACATCTGATAAATGGTTAATAACCAAAATTTGTAAAAAACTTGTAAAACTCAACACTAGAAAGACAAACAATGCAATAAAAAAATGGGCAAAAGAAATGAATAGACACTTCTCCAAAGAGGACATACAGATGGCAATAGACAGATGAAAAAATGTTCAATATCATTAGTTATTAGAGAAATGCAAACTAAAACCACAATGAGATACTACAAAGGAAATTTTAAAATATTTTTCCTCCTGTACTGCTGATGACAATTTCAGATTTCCAGAATATTGAAAATAGTTAGAAATTATTTTCTTTAATTAATGGATCACATTATACAAAATTTATTTTATGAAAATATTCATCTATAAAAAATGACTGAATATATATAATATACAACTAAATTATGAAATCACTCAAACTGCAATAAAAACTTTTAAAAAAGATAGTTAATTTCAGTGGTGGACATACATGTGCTCAAAGTCAGTGGTGAGAAAAAAATAGAAAAAATAGAAATTCTTATTAATTCTATTTTACATGATACCCATTCTTTTATTCAGAATTTTATTTTACTTATCTTTAATTAAATTTACATATTCCATAGTATTTATGTACCATGTATTCTTTATCCAATTCATAGAACACTTTGATTGATTCTATGTCTTGATCACTGTGGACAATGTTACAGTGAACATAAAGAAGCATATAAATTTGTGAATAACCATTTTCAAGTTTTTCTGCTTAATACCTAGAAAAGGAGTTGCTGAGTTGAATGATAACCGTATTCTTAATTATTTTGAAGAGACTCTATATTGTTTTCCATAGTGGCTATACCAGTTTACCTTCCATACAAGGAGTGAGTGTTCCTTTATTACTACAACTCTCCAACACTTGCTCTTGCATGACTTATTGATAATAATCATTCTAACGAAGATGAAGTAATATCTCTTTGTAGGTATAATTGTCCCTAATTACTCCCCTCCATTCCTGCCCCCTCTTTGTAATCACTTCACTTTTGTCTACATCCTTGAGTCTCAGTTTTATTTCCCATCTCTTTGTGAAATTTTATAATTCTTAGCTTTTTCTAATTTAGTTATTGCACTTAGTATAATGTACTCAAGGTTCATTCATGTTGTTGTGAATGAGAATATACCATCATTTCTTATGCCTGAGTAGTGTTCCATTGTACATATGGGCCATATCTTTTTATCCAATCCTCTACCAAAGGACACTTTTGTTCTGTCTATGTCTTGGCCGTGGTGAATAATACTGTGATTAACATGGGGGTGCATGTGTCTTCAAATACCAATGTTTTTAAGTTTGTTGGTAAATACACAGTAGAGCGATTTCTAGGTTATATGATAGCCCTACTCTTAACATTTTTAGAAACTATCATACTTTCTTTTTTTAATCTTTTTTTCATTAATTTTAATGGGGTGATATTAATAAATCAGGGTACCTATGTTCAGACAAAATATCTCCAGGTTATTTTGACATGTAATTATGTTGCATACTCATCACCCAAAGTCAAATAGTCTTCTGTCACCTTCTATCTGGTTTTCTTTGTGCCCCTCTCCTCTCCCAAATCCTTCCCCCTCCCCCCTACTGTAACCACCACACTCTTGTCCATGTCTCTTAGTCTCGTTTTTATGTCCCACCAATGTATGTAATCATGCAGTTCTAAGTTTTTTCTGATTTACTTATTTCACTCACTATAATGTTATCAAGATCCATCCATGCTGTTGTAAATGATCTGATGTCATCATTTCTTAGGGCTGATTAGTATTCCATAGTATATATGTACCAAATCTTCGTTATCCAGTCATCAATTAAAGGGCTTTTTGGTTGTTTCCATGTCTTGGCCTCTGTGAACAATGCTGCAATGAACATGGGGTTGCATGTGTCTTTACATACCAATGTTTTTGAGTTTTGGGGGTATATACCCAGTAAAGGGATTGCTGGGTCATAAGCTAGTTCTATTTTCAGTTTTTTGAGGAACCACCATACTTTCTTCCATAATGGTTGTACTACTTTACATTCTCAACAACAGTGGATGAGTGTTCTTTTTTCTCCACAACCTCTCTAACACTTGCTATTACCTGTCTTGTTGATAATAGCTAATCTGACAGGTGTGAGGTGGTATCTCATTACAGTTTTGATTTGCATTTCTATAATAACTAATGAAGATGAGCACCTGTTCATATATCTGTTGGCCATTTGTATTTCTTCCTGGGAGAAGTGTCTGTTCATGTCCTCTTCCCATTTTTTTATTGGATTGTTTGTTTAGCTGTTGTTGAGTTTTATGAGTTCTTTGTATATTTTGGATATTAGGCCCTTATCTGAGCTGTTGTTTGAAAATATCGTCTCTCATTTAGTTGGCTGTTTGTTTTGTTGTAAGTTTCTCTTGCTGTACAAAAACTTCTTAGTCTGATGTGGTCCCATTTATTTATCTTTGCCTTCATTTCCCTTGCCTTTGGAGTCAAATTCACAAAATGCTCTTTAAAACCCAGGTCCATGAGTTTAGTACCTATGTTTTCTTCTTATACTTTATTGTTTCAGGTCTTATATTTAGGTCTTTGATCCATTTTGAATTAAGTTTTGTACAGGGGGACAAACTGTAGTCGAGTTTCATTCTTTTGCATGTGGCTTTTCCGTTTTCCCAGAACCATTTGTTGAAGAGGCTTTCTTTTCTCCATTGTGTGTTGTTGGCCCCTTTATCAAAAATTATTTGACCATATATATGTAGTTTTATTTCTGGGCTTTCTTTTCAGTTCAATTAGTCTGAGTGTCTATTTTTCTGCCAATACCATGCTGTTTTGATTGTCATGGCTCTATATAATTTGAAGTCAGGTATTGTAATGCCCTGATCTTAGTTCTTTTTCCTTAGGATTGCTTTGGATATTTGGGGTTTTTTATACTTCCATATAAATCTAATGTTTTTTTGTTCTATTTCTTTAAAAAAATGCCATTGGAACTTTGATGGGAATTGCATTGAATTTGTATGTTGCTTTGGGAAATATGGCCATTTTGATTATATTTATTCTCCCTATCCAAAAACAAGGAATGTTTTTCCATTTCATTGTATCTTTTTTGATTTCCCTTAACAATGCTTTATACTTTTTATTATATAGGTCTTTTACATGCTTTGTTATGTTTATTCCTAGGTATTTTATTTTTTTTGTTGCAACCATGACGGGGATTAATTTTTTGAGTTCATTTTCTAATGTTTTGTTGTTGGCATATAGGAAGGCAAAGGACTTTTGTATATTAATTTTGTATTCTGCGACCTTACTGTATAGGTTTATTGTTTCTAGTAATCATTTTGTGGAGTCTTAGGGGTTTTCAATGTATAGGAACATATCATCTGAAAAAAGTGAAACCATTATTTCTTCTTTTACAATATGAATGCCTTTTATTTTTTATTTTTTAATTTTTTTGTATTTTTCTGAAGCTGGAAACAGGGAGAGACAGTCTGACAGACTCCTGCATGCACCCGACCGGGATCCACCCGGCACGCCCACCAGGGGGCGACGCTCTGTCCACCAGGGGGCGATGCTCTGCCCCTCCGGGGCATCGCTCTGTTGTGACCAGAGCCACTCTAGTGCCTGGGGCAGAGGCCAAAGAGCCATCCCCAGCGCCCGGGCCATCTTTGCTCCAGTGGAGCCTCGGCTGCAGGACAGGAAGAGAGAGACAGAGAGGAAGGAGAGGGGGAGGGGTGGAGAAGCAGATGGGCTCTTCTCCTGTATGCCCTGGCCGGGAATCAAACCTGGGACTTCTGCACGCCAGGCCGACGCTCTACCACTGAGCCAACCAGCCAGGGCCTGAATGCGTTTTATTTTTTTATCTTGTCTGATTGCTCTGGCTAGAACTTCTAGCACCATGTTAAATAAGAGTGGAGAGATTGGACAGCCCTGTCTTGTTCCTGATTTTCGGGGAAAACTCAGTTTGATGTCATTTAATATGATGTTATATGATGGTTTATCATAAATGACCTTTATTATGTTGAGATATTTTTCTTCTATACCCATTTTGTTGAAAGTTTTAAAAATAAAATTGTGTTGTATTTTATCAAAGAACTTTTCTGCCTCTATTGATAAGATCATGAGGTCTTTCTTCATTTTTTTGATATGGTGTATTACATTAACCATTTTAAGTATGTGGAACCATCCTTGAAATTCTGGGATGAATCCCACTTGATCATGACGTATTATTTTTTTATGTTGTTGTATTCAATTTGCTAGTATTTTGTTTAGTATTTTAGCATCTGTATTCATTAGAGATATTAGTCTGTAGTTTTCTTTTTTTGTGCTGTCCTTAACAGGTTTTGGTATGAGGCTTATACTAGCCTCATAAAATGCATTAGGAAGTATTGGTTCTTCTTTAATTTTTTGCAAGACTTTGAATAGAATAGGAACCAAGTCTTCTTTGCATGTTTGATAGAATTCACTAGTATAGCCGTCTGGCCCTGAACTTTTATTTTTGGGGAGGTTTTTAATTGTTTTTTTCTATTTTCTCCCTGCTTATGGGTCTATTTAGGCTATCTGCTTTTTCATGACTCAGTCTAGGAAGATTGTACTGTTCATGAAATTTATCCATTTCTTCTAGACTGTTGAATTTGGTGGCATATAGTTTTTCATAGTGTTCTACAATAATCTTTGGTATATCTATGATATCTGTAGTGATTTCTCCTCTTTCATTTTGGATTTTGTTTTATGAGTCTTCTCTTTTTTTCCTGGTGAGTTGACAAGGGTTTGTCAATTTTGTTGATCTTTTCAAAGAACTGGCTCCTTATTTCATTAATTTTTTCTATAATTTTTCTGTTGTCTATTTCATTTATTTCTGCTTTTTTTATTATTTCCTTTCTTCTGGTTTTGGATTGTCTTTGTTCTTCTTTTTCTAGTTCCTTAAGATGTGAAGTTAAATGATTTACTTGAGCTCTCTCTTGTTTGTTCATACAGGCCTGTAGCAATATGAACTTCACTCTTATTACTGCTTTTGCTGTATCCCAGAGATTCGGATATGTCTTATTGTTATTTTCATTTGTCTGTAGGTATCTTTTGATTTCCGCACTTATTTTTTCTTTGACCCATTCATTTTTTAAAGCATGCTGTTTAGTTTCCACATTTTTGTGGGTTTTTATAACCTCTTTTTTTGCAGTTGAATTCTAATTTCAAGGGTTTATGATCAGAAAATATGCTTGGTATATTTCCAGTATTTCTGAATTTGCTGATGTTAGTTTTGTGGCACAATATACAGTCAATTCTTGAGATGTTCCATGTACACTAGAGAAAAATATATACTCTGGCACTTTAGGATGAAATGTTCTGTAGATGTCTTTAATATCCAGTTGTTTTAGTGTTTCATTTAAGGCCAATATTTATTTATTGATTTTCTGTTTGGATGAATGATCTACAGCCATCAGCGGTGTATTGAGATCTCAACAATGATTGTATTTTTGTCAGTTTTTGTTTTTAGGTAGGTCAGTAGCTGTATTATACATTTTCGTGCTTTTTGATTTGGTGCATATATATTAAGAAGTGTTATTTCTTCTTGATTCAGTGTCCCCTTAATCATTATAAAATGACCATTTTTATCTCTGATTACTTTTGTTATCTTGTAGTTAGCATTGATAGATATGAGTATTGTAACACCTGCATTTTTTGAATGTTATTTGCTTGGAGTATTGTTTTCCAGCCTTTCACTTTGAATTTTTTTTATCCTTGTGCTTAGATGTGTTTCTTGTAGGCAGCACACAGTTGTATTTTCTTTTTTAATCCATTCTGCTACTCTGTGTCTTTTTATTGGTGAGTTTAATCTGTTTATATTTAGTGTAATTATTGATACTTGAGGGTTCCCTATTGCCATTTTATATATTGCTTTCTGTTATTTTTGTATCTTCTTTGATTCTTCTCTTTTGTTTTTCTATCATTTGTTTTTGTTTGGTTGTAATCCATACTTCTTTCCACTGTTACTTTATTTTTCAAGTCATGTGTTTCTGTGGTGCTTTTTTCAGGGGTGGTTACCATTAAGTAATGGAAAGAGTACCTATCATGTTCATTGTAGTACACTATCTCATGATTGCTTCTGCACTCCATCCTCCTTTGCTACTCTTAATCTTTGTTGTCTCCCCTTTTTTGTTTTTGTTGTCACAGTTTAAATTTGATTTTATTGTGTTCTTTTTTTGTATTTTTCTGAAGCTGGAAATGGGGACAGTCAGACAGACTCCCACATGCGCCCGACTGGGATCCACCCGACACGCCCACCAGGGGGCGATGCTCTGCCCACCAGGGGGTGATGCTCTGCCCCTCCAGGGCGTCGCTCTTTTGTGACCAGAGCCACTCCAGCGCCTGGGGCAGAGGCCAAGGAGCCATCCCCAGCGCCCGGGCCATCTTTGCTTCAATGAAGCCTCGCTGCGGGAGGGGAAGAAAGAGACAGAGAGGAAGGAGAGGGGGAGGGGTGGAGAAGCAGATGGGTGTTTCTCCTGTGTGCCCTGGCTGGGAATCAAACCCGGGACTTCTGCGCGCCAGGCCAACGCTCTACCACTGAGCCAACCAGCCAGGGCCTTATTGTGTTCTTGATGGAGCTTTTACTTGTAGTTTTGTTTCGTTTTGTTCTTTGTATCTCGTTGGAAAACCCCCTTTAGTATTTCCTGGAGTGGGGTTTTTCTGGTGATAAATTTCCTCATCTTTTATTATCTGTGAATGTTTTTATTTCTCCTTCATATTTGAAGGATAGCTTTGATGAGTATAGTAGTCTTGGCTGGAAGTTTCTCTCTTTCAGAACTTTAAATATTGGGGTCCACTCTCTTCTATCTTGTAGAGTTTCTGCTGAGAAATCTGATGATAATCTAAAATGACTTTCTTTATATGTTGTATTCTTCTTTTCCCTGGGTGCCTTGAGAATTATGTTTTTCGTTGGTTTGTGCCAGTTTCGTTAGGATGTGCCTTGGAGTAGGTTTGTTGGGGTCAAGATAAGTCAGAGTTCTGTTTGCTTCTTGAACTTGAGGCTTTAGTTCTTTCCATAAACTTGGGAAGTTCTCATCTATTATTTGTTTGAATGTGTTCTACATTCCATTTTTCTATCTCTTGTCCTTCTGATCTACTTATTATTCTTATGTTGCTCTTTTTGATGGAATCGGACAATTCCTGTAGGACTTTCTCATTTATTTAATTAGTGAGTCTCTCTCCTCTTCTCTCTCTTGTGCCTCTAGTTCCCTGTCTTCTGTCAATAATTCTCTCTTTTATTTTGCCTATTCTATTAGCTAAGTTTGTTACCTGGTTTTTCAGTTCATGAATTGAGTTTTTCATCTCTGTTTCATTTGTTTTCATAGTTTCAATTTCCTTGGTAATATATTTTTTCTGTTCATTGAGTTGTTTTTTGAGCTCCCTAAATTGCCTTTCTGTGTTCTTTTTGTATATCTGAGTATTTTTAGAATTTCTATTTTAAATTCTCTGTCATTTAACTCCAAGGTTTCCAATATCTTAAAATTTTTTTCAAAGATGTTTCCTCATCTATGTGTGCTACATCTCTATCTTTTGTATGCATGATATTCTATTTCCTTTTCCTTAGTGGCATCTTTAGTTGGTTTTGTTAATAACACTAATAAGAATTGATAAAGAATAAAATGTAAAAATATATAAATAAAAAAATAATTCAAAAAAATATTTTTTTTTGAGAAAATACTGTGAAAAACTGAGAATTATGTTGTGCTAAATGGAACAATAACTGCCTAGAATGGAAAAGGCCTGAGTTGGAGAGAATTGACAAGGGGGAAAAATGAAGTTAGGATCCACATAATGCTACAAGAAAAAAATTTGGATCAAGAATAAAATAAATTGTTTGTAAATGATTGTCAAATGAGAGATATAGTGAAAGAGACAGGAAGAAAACAAGAAAAAAATACTATTGTAATAAGTGGAACAAAAACTACATAGAATGGAGAGTTAGGTTAGGGGGGAATGCTAATGAGTTAAAAAGCAATGTAAAAAGCACAGAAAAATACCACAAAGAGAAAATTTTAATCCAAATAAACATAATTTATTTGTGAGGATCCAATGAGAGAAAAAGTGAAAGAGCAAAGAAAAAAAAACTAAGAGAGAGGGAGAAAAAAGAAAAAAAAGAAAAAAGTGAGAGTTAAGGTTTTTGGAATGTAACCCTCATAGAGAGAAAGAAAAAAGAAAAGAAAAAAATGGAAAATGTAACACCTATGGGTAATGTAGTTCAAGATGAAGAGAAAATATTAAGATGAGAAGAGGACAAAAGGACCAAGGTGGACAAAAAATAAATAAACATAAGAAAATGAAAGAACCAAAAAAAGTGAAAAAAGTTATAAAGATGTGGATTATTCTTGATTTTGGGAGGTTATCTTCTTTCTTTTTTACTTCTCCCTGGTCGGTGGCACTGTACCCCAGGATCTGCCCCTGTGGCATGCTTAGGTAGAGATTTGCAGTTGATGTGTTGCTATGGTGATGACATATACTAGGCCTCATTCTCATTGTTAGTTGGGGCTTGTTAGCATTTTTAGGCTCCAACAATGGGAGTCCATTTTCCCAGAGCCTCTCTCAAAGTCTCTCCTTACTGAACTAGCAGCCTGGTGATCCAACTGTGAAGTTTCCCCCACCATTGTCTGAAGAATAAGAGGCTCTAAGAGCTGACAAATCCCCACTCTATCCCCACTCAATGCAGGGCTCTGGGTAAGGCTCTGCCTGTCAGAGCTGCCAGCTTAATCAGGCAGGGATGGGAACCAATTGCTCTCAAGGTGTCTTTCTATGAGCCTCCATGTGTGTCTAGTATGCCTCAGCACTCTGTGGCACCACTCTCCTCAGGCTTTTTGCACTTTGGAACCTGTATTGGCTGGCAGGAAGATGCCCTAGTCACTGCCTGCAGAACAGGAAGTCTTAAAAGCTGTCAAGTCCTTCCTTTTAGAGCTCAGCCCTGAGTATGAAAGCTCTGATGATCAGAGCTACCAGCTTAAGCAGGTGGGGGGGCATGTTCACTTCTGTTCAGGCTTCTTTCTAAAATTCCCCAGGTATATCTAAATTTTCCTTAGTATTCCTTGGGATTGCTCTCTGCAGGCTTCTCCCTTGTTAAAAAACCTACTGCCTAGCCTGCCCAACTTCTGCAGTGTTCTTTGAGGTCTATTCCATAGAAATGTGTTTTTCACCCTGTATCAGCTGGCAGGAAGTTGCCCCAGCTACTGTAAGCAGAGCAAGAGTCCCTAAAATATATCCCGTCTCTCCATCATGTTTTCTAAGATCACTGACCTGAGAAAGAAGACCTTTTCAGCCAAAGCCACTTCTGGTGTAAGCCAGCTGGGCAGTGAGCAGACTGTGTATTGAACATTAAGCTAATTTCAGTGATTGAATCTGTGGATCTTATCCAGAGACTGTCTGCAAGCTGCCTGCATGCCCCTCCCCTACCACTTCTGTATTTTTTCTTCCCCGGGAATGTGCTTTGTTTCCTGTATGGCTAGCAGAGTTGTCCCACCCTCCTGGAGAGGTCCAGGCATAGGGAAGTTTTCATTCATGCACTACCCATGTGCTGTTATTCGGGAAGCAGGGATTACACTGAGACTCTGGTTGCAACCTACGCAGAAGGCAGGCTACTGCTGATAGTTTCCGACCCTGTCCCTCTGTCCAAGAATGCAGGTGCTCATGCCTAGGGCACTAGGAGGAACCACTCGCACACTGTCCATGCTTGCTGACCAGGATTTTGGGAGTAAACAAGACATCTGCTCGCTCAACTCTGCCAGGGTCCATCGCTGGCATTAGCTCACATGGACTGAGCCACTGCGGGCACACTCTTTCCTCGGCTTGAATGTCTCTGCCCCAGCCCAGCTCTTTCCACAACCCCAGCCCTTACTTTCTCTCAGTTCCAAATGAAAGCAGCCCTTGCTCAGGTCAATGAGGGAGGCAGAGTGTTCCGTTCTCCATCTTATTTCCTTCAGGGTCAATGATATATTTAGCCACCTTTTTGCCCAATCATACCTTTGTTCAGTGTGTGTGTCTTTCAGATGCTCCTAGGATCGTTTTTCTGTCTCTAGTTGTCTAACTTGTTGAAATTTTGGAAAGAGGTATCAGGAGCCCTCCTCATGGTGCCATTTCTCTGACATAATTTTCATACTTTCTTCTTTAATGGCTGTAGCAGTTTATATTCCTACTAGCAGTAAATGAAGAATTCATTTTTACCACAGTCTTGTCAACACTTGTTATTACCTCTCTTGTTGATAACAATCTAACAAGCGTGAGGTGGTGTCTTGTTATAGTTCTGTCTTGCATTTTGCTAATAGCTAGATTATATATATATAATTTTAATCAGAGGAGGGGAGATAGATAGACAAATTTTCACAAATTCTCACATGTGCTCCAACCAGATCCTCCTAACAACTTCTGTCTGGAGCCTATGCACAAATCAACCAGCCAACCTCAGTGTCTGAGCTTAATGCTTGGACCAAACAAGCTATCTTCAGTGCTCAGGACTGACACTTGAAATAATAAAGCCACTGGCTGTGAGAGGAGAAGGAAGAGAGAATAAGAGGAAAGAAAAGAGAAGCAGATGGTCACTTGTTATATGTGCCTTGACCAAAGATCAAACCTGAGACATCCGCACATTGGACTGACATTCTATCCACTGAGATAACTGGCTATATAGCCCTATTTTTTTTATTAAATTGTTTGTTTGTTTGTTGTTGTTGAGTTGAATAACTTTTCATAAATATTAACACATTTTCAGAGCTATTGTTTTCAAATATAGTCTTCCATTCAGTTGGTTCACTTTTTGTTTTGTTGATGGTTTCTTTTGCAGTTCGGACAATTTTCAGTTTAATAGAGTTCTATTTATTTTTGTCTTTTCCTCACTTTACTTTTTTTGTATTTTTCTGAAGTGAGAAGTGAATAGGCAGAGAGATAGACTCCCACATGCTACCAACCAAGATTCACCTGGCAATCTCACTAGGAGGTGGTGCTCTGCCCATCTGAAGCCCTGCTCCATTGCATCCAGCACCATTCTAGCACCTGAAGTGGAGGTCATAGAGCCATCTTCAGTGCCATGGCCAACTTTGCTCTAATGGAGCCTTGGATGCAGAAAGAGAAGAAAGAGATAGAGAGAAAGGGGAGAGGGAAAGGTGGAGAAGAAGATGCTTCTCCTGTGTAACCTGACCAGAAATTGAACCTGGGACATCCACATGCCAAACCGGTGCTCTACCACTGAGCATACCAGCCAGAGTTAACTTGACTTTTGGTTTAAATTTATGAAATTTTCTTTAAGACCATAATTCATAAATTTAGTACAACTGTGTTCCTCTCTGAAATTTGTTTCAGGTCTTCCATTTAGGTCTTTGATCCATTTTGAGGTAATTTTTGCACTGGGAAAAAATGGTAATATAGTTTATTTCCTTGCAAGTGGCTTTAAAGTTTTCCAAGCATCATTTATTGATGAAAATTATTTTCTCCATAGTATATTTTTGACTCCTTTGTCATGAATCGTTTGCCCATATATATATGTGTGTGGCTTTATTTCTGAACTTTTAATCCTAATCTATTGGACTATGTATCTGTTTTATTTGTCTACATTATCCATGCTGTCTTGAATATCACTGCTTTGTAGTACAATTTGAAGTTAGTGAGTGTTACATCTCTGGTTTAGTTGTTGTTTTCTTTCTAAGAATTGTTTTATCTATTCAGGGTCTTTTGTGTTTCCATACATATCTGATGATTTTTGGTTTTTGTGGTTTTTTTTTGGCAGAGACAGAGAGAGTCAGAGAGATGGACAGATAGGGAAAGACAGAATGGGAGAGAGATGAGAAACATCAATTTTTTTTTGTTGCTCCTTAGTTGTTCATTGATTGATTTCTCATATGTGCCTTGACCAGGGGGGCTACAGCAGACCGAGTGACCCCTTGCTTGAGCCAGCAACCTTGGGCTCAAGCTGGTGAGCCTTACTCAAATCAGATGAGCTCGCACTCAAGCTGGTGACCTCAGGGTCTTTACCCTGGGTCTTCCACATCCCAGTCTGATGCTCTATCCACTGTGCCACTGCCTTGTCAGGCTGATGATTTTTTGTTTTATTTCTTTAAAAAATATTGATAGATTAATAGGAATTGCCTTAAATTTTTATATCACTTTGGGTAATATGGACATTTTAAATATATTTATTCTGGTTCAAAATTGGTGACAGAATCTTCATACATTCCAAATGTAGCCTTCAAAGACCAAATTGACTTATAACTAAATTTAAAAACAATCATTCTGAAAAATGAACTTCAGACTAAATGAAAAGGGGCAAAAACCAAGGAGTCACAGAAGCCACATTGAGACTGGTACAAAGAAAGAAAACAAAAGGGCTGCCCCCACTCCCAGGAGCAAGCATTGGCTGAGGGTCTTGAGGGACTCTCAGTTAGACTGTATTTTGCTGTGAGAGATGAAGTCATAAGCCTCAAACCAAGCAACTTGGCCTAGAACACAAGAGCCTTAAAAATGTGCCCAAATAACATTTGTCAGTTGAAAGAGCTGATGTTTCTGACTATAAGAAAGAAACAGAAGGTATCTGAAGTGACGTCAGAGAAATGGCACTGTGAGAAGCGCAACCAACAAATCTCTCCAAAATTTAAACAAGTTCATTAACCAGAGACAGAAAAATCTATCCATGGAGCGTCTGGGAGTCCCAAATACTGAAAACAAAAGTATGATACAGTGAAAAATTGACTAAATCTATAATCAACCCTGAAGGAAATAAGACAGAGAAAGGAACACTCTGCCTTCCTCATTAACCTGAACAAAGGATGCTTTGAGTTGGAACTGAGAGTCAGGGGGGCTAAAGGTGTGGAGGAAGCTAGGCTGCGGCACAGACGTTCATTCAACCCGAGAAAAGAGTTTGCCTGTGACGAATCAGCCCACGCGAGCTAACACCCGCGCCATGAGCAGTACCTGCCAGTGGCATTCAGGGAGTGCGCCAAAGTGAACTTCCCTACGCCCGAGCTTCTCTGGGTGGGTGGGGCACCTCACCCAGCCATTCAAGCTTGCAGTCCTTCCTGGAGAAGATCAGCAGATCCAATTGCTGAAATTAGCTTAACCCATGGTCTGCTCACCTCCCAACTGACCTATGCGGCTCTAACTGATAAGATCTCTCTCAGTTCAGCGAGACAAGAGGCGTGATATTTTTTAGTGCCTTTTGCTAAAGGGGTGAGGCAAGTTCTGATTGGCAGAGCTTTCATACTCAGGGATATAAACTAAAAAGAGGGACTTGGCAGATGTTAAGACTTCCTGTACTGCAGGCAGTGACTAGGGCATCTTCTTCCCAGCCAAAACAGGTTATAAAGTGCAAAAAACCTGGGGAGAGTGGCCCCACAGAGTGCTAGGCATGCTGAACAGGCCTGGAGGCTCACAGAAAGTCACCTTGAGAGCAATTGGCTCCCAGCACCTCCTGATTACTCTGGCGACTTTGACTGACAGAGCCTTACACAGAGCCCTGCGTTGAGTGGGGATAGAGTGGGGATTTGCCAGCTCTTTGAGCCTCTTACTCCCCAGGCCAAGGCAGTGGCAGCCTCATAGCTGGATCATCAGGCTGCTAATTTGGGAAGGAGAGACTAGGAGAGAGGCTCTGGGAAAACGGACTCTCTCATTGTCAGAGCCTGCAAATGCTAACAAAGCTTGACTACCAACAAGATTGAAGCCTAATATATGACATCATCATAGAGTCTTATCAACTGCAAATCTCTACTTAAGTGTGCCACAAGGGCAGAGCCTGGGGTACAGGGTCACTGACCAGGAAGAGGGAGAGGAAAGAAAAAGGAAGAAGTTAGTCTCTCAAAATCAAGAAAAATCCACAGACATTATAACTTGTTCCACTATTTTTTTTTGTTTCTCTCATCGTCTGGCCTTTATTATTATTATTATTTCTTTTTCCTCCACCTTGGTCCTTTTATTCTCTGCCCATCTTATTCTTTCCTCTTCTTGAACTACACTACCCATAATTGTTACATTTCCCATTTTATTTCTTTTCTTCTTCCTTACTCTCCATGAAGGTAACACTCCAAAACCCTTATCTCTCTCTCTCTCTTTGTTTTTTTTCTTCTTTTTCTTTTCCGCTTTTTTTCTCCCTCTCTATTAGTTTCTTCTTTTCTCCTTTTACTTTTCCTATCATTCAATCCTCAATCCTGAACAAATGATTTTATTTGGGACTCAAGTTTTTTTGTGTGTGGCATTTTGGGTGCTTTTTACTTCGCTTTTTAACTCATTAGCATTCTTCCCAACCCAGGTTCTCCATTCTATTTAGTTTTTGCTCCACTTAATATAATAGTAACTTGTTTTTCTTTTTTTCTATTTCCCTCTTATCCCTCTCATTATATCTCTTAGTCGACCATCACTTACAAGCAAATCATTTTATACCTGACCCAAATTTTTTCCTTTTTTGCATTTTGTGGGTCCCTACCTTCTTTTTTGCCTCTTGAACACTTTCCCCCAACTCAGGCCCTCAGTTATAAGCAGTTTTTTGTTCCATTTAGCATAATATAATTCACAGTTCATCATGATATTTCCCTAAGAAGGAGAGGGGAGGAGAGGAGGGGAAGAGAAGAAAAAAAGGAGGGAAATAATAAATTATTATTACTGTTTTTTATTTTATATTTTTCTCCAAATTTTTTCCATTTTTTTACTTTTTATTCTTTATGAATTCTCATTAGTGCTATGAACAACACCACCCTCAGATGCCATTAAGAAAAAGGCAATCGAATATCATGGATACAAAAGATAGAGAAGTAGCACAGATAGATGTGGAAAAATATATGGAGAAAAAATGTAATATATTGGAAACGTTGGAGCTAAATGACAGAGAATTTAAAATAAAAATCCTAAAAATACTCAGAGATATACAAGAAAACACAGAAAGGCAATTTAGGTGTTATATCCCAGGAGACAGACCACAGAAAACCCAAAGTGAATTTTATTAGTTTTATTGCAAACCTGTGCAGGGACTGCAGGCAACCCACGCAAGGGAACACTGCAGCCTCGAGCTTCTAAAATGGCTCCTTTTTATAGGGTGGCTCTCTAGGCTGAGCAAGCAAGCAAAGTTTACAAGGGCGGGAGAGGTGCGATTAGCTGACCTTGTTCTTGGCTAAGTCTCTAGGGTAGGGGATTCCTTGATCTGGGTACATAGAGTTCAGTGGAAAATATTGCTACATTTCTAATAGTTGTTTATCTTTTTTCCTCCAGCCATGTACTGGATGTACTGTTTTCATGGCTGTGGCCTGCACTGCTTGTTGTAACATGTCACATTAATGTGTGGTGGCCTGCACTGCTTGTCGTAAGATGTCACATTAGGGAGCTCAGAAAACAACTTAATGAACACAAAGAATATATTACCAAAGAAATTGAAACTATAAAAAAATCAAAAAGAGATCAAAAACTCAAATTATGAACTGAAAAATTAGGTAACAAGCTTAGCTAATAGAACAGGCCAGATAGAAGGTAGAATTGGTGACATAGAAGATAAGCAACTTCAGACACAACAGAGAGAAGAAGAGAGAGACTCAAAATTTTTTTAAAAAAATGAGAAAGCCCTACAGGAATTGTCTGACTCCTTCAAAAAGAATAACATAACAATAATAGGTATATCAGAGGGAGAAGAGAGAGAAAATAGAATGGAGAATATATTCAAACAAATAATAGATGAGAACCTCCCAAGCCTGTGGAAAGAACTAAAGCCTCAAATTCAAGAAGCAAACAGAACACCGAATTTTCTTAACCACAACAAACCTACCCCAAGGCACATCATAATGAAATTGGCACAAACCAACAACAAAGAAAAAATTCTCAAGGCAGCCAGGGAAAAGAAGAATACAACATATAAAGGAAGGCCTATTAGATTATCATCAGATTTCTCAGCAGAAACTCTACAAGCTAGAAGAGAGTGGAACCCAATATTTAAAGCCCTGAAAGAGAGGAACTTTCAGCCAAGAACACTATACCTATCAAAGCTATCCTTCAAATATGAAGGAAAAATAAAAACATTCACAAATACAAAAAAGATGAGGAAATTTATCATCAGAAAACCCCCACTCCAGGAAATACTAAAGGGTATTTTCCAGCCAGATACAAAGAAGAAAACAAAAGAAAACCACAAGTAAAAGCTCCACCAAGAACACAATAAAACCAAATTTAAACTGTGAAAACAAAAACAAAAATAAGGGGAGAGGACAGAGATTAACTGTAGCAAAGGACGATAGAGTGCAGAAACACTCATAAGATAGGGTACTACAATGAATATGATAGGTACCCTTTTCATTACTTAATGGTAACCAGCCTTGAAAAAAACACCACAGAAGCACATGACTTAAAAATGATAGCAGCAGAGGAAAGAAGTATGGAATACAACCAACAAAAACAAATGATAATAAAACAAAAGAAAAGAATCAAACAAGATACAAAACTAACAGAAAGCAATTTATAAAATGGCAATAGGGAACCTACAAGTGTCAATAATTACACTAAATGTAAACGGAATAAACTCACCAATAAAAAGACACAGATTAGCAGAATGGATTAAAAAAGAAAATGCAATGTATGCTGCCTATAAGAAACACATCTAAGCAACAAGAATAAAAACAAATTCAAAAGGAAAGGCTGGAAAACAATACTCCAAGCAAATAACAACCACACACACAAAAAGGCAGGTGTAGCAATACTCATATCTAATAATGCTGACTACAAGACAGCAAAAGTACTCAGAGGCAAATTTGGGTGAGAGTCACACCACCACCTTTCTGAATCCTTAAATTTCCCCAATTTATAGACTCTACCAGAAGCTTTTTAAGTTGCAGACACCAACATACAGACAGAGGCAACAGTAGGCAATATCAGAGAACCTTAGGCCTTTTGCTGACTTGCCCCAAGTCCCAGTGTAAGTGAAAACCAACCTTGGTGTGCAGCTTGGTATTTCCATGTACACTTGTGCCCACCAGAGGCAGCCACAAAAACTGATTTTCTTGTAGTTCCAAAAATGTTGGAGAGGGCTAATCAGAGACAGTGTCCTGCACTAGGTTTCCTCTTGGGAAATTGTGGGTTGGCACACCCAGGGGCAAGCTGAAGAGAACATCAGAGAAGAACTAAACTACCCTTGCTGGTGGCATATCAAAAGAGAAGACTCACAGTTCATGGGACCTAGCTGAGGTAAGTTCTACTTTCTGTGCTCAGCACCTCTACAGTGGCATGTGCACAAGTTGGACAGGTTGGAGCTTCACATTTCACTGGTCCAAGTCCTGGATATCTTGTCACACTGGGCTAACTTCCACTAATGGAAAAGAGAGAGGCTTGGGATATGAACTGCTCTTGAAAACAGTCATTGGACTTATTTACTTTCTGGGGGAGCACAGTTAGTCCTAGTGGAGGACTCTCTTGGTCTTTCTCTATGAAACCAGGGACTCCCCAGCTGGAAGAACTTTGAAGATAGGCACTGTTGACCCAAACCAATCTTAACCTACTGCTCACCTCCATGGAAAGAAATAGAATTAGAGTATCCCGCAGTGTCTGAGGGATTAGGCTCTGAAGTGGGGGACATTTTCTCTATACAGAACTCCTGACCAAGAGAAATCTGAAGTAGAAGGTCTCACAAGTATTGTATCCCCATTCTAAGGTGCCCTAACTCACCAAGCATGCAACTTGTAGAAGGATTAGTGGTATGAGACTATATTGAGACCACACTATAGTATTTCTGCATAAGACTCTGTGGGAAGACCAAGCTGTTGCAAGAGAAAGTAGAACAGCTTAAAAGTGGAGGCAAATCTCACAATATTGAGGCCCATCTATGGAATTGCTTTAGCTTTAAGCAGAAGGAAGCTAATATTTATACAGAAGATTGTCCCTGCCACACACAACCATGCACAGAAAACGCAAACAACAAGCAGAGAAGTAGCTCCAAACAGGTAGCCTATGGCAGGTTAAAACAATGGCTGACACCAATTTATAACTGAATCACACCCAAGAGGATTCAGAACCAACCCAATCAATAGTAGGTGGCAGACCATACCAACATTATACTAAGCTAGCTACACAAGCAGCATGACCAATGGAGGAATCAAGTAAGCACCTAAGCATACAAGAATAAATACACTTCATAAGACAGAAAATGCACAGTGACTAATACATATGATCAAGGCTGATCCTTCAAGCCAGCCAGCCTTAGGGGATAAATCCAACCAAAAAAAGGTCAAGTGCATTCAACACATACATACAACATAAGAGTAAATATAACCCTCAAGAAACATTCCTAGAACAAAAAACTTAAATGATTTGGAGGTTAGTATCGTTGAGCTCATTTTCTTAATAAAGACATCACAACAAATTTGGAAGTCAGAGCAAAGCTATCTAATACACCAAAAAAATGGACAGAGAAATATGACCCAAATGAATCAAAAAGAGAAATCCACAGAAAAAGAATGAAAAAAATGAATGTAACCAAACTACCACATGAAAAGTTTAAATAATATTTATTAAGATCCTCAAGAATCTTAGAGTAAAAATGGGTGATTAAAGTGAGAATTTAGTAAGCAGTAAAAAGGACACTAAAACCATAAAAAGAAACCAGTCAGAAATGGCAAATAAAATATATGAAATAAGAATACACAAGAAGGAATCAATATCAGGCTGGATAAAACAGGGGATCTATCAGATATTTAAAGGACTAGATAAATATGAGCACAGAAGCAAAGCAGTCAAAGAAAAAAAGTTTCAAAAAGACTGAGGAAACTCTAAAGAGACATCTGTGACAAAATGAAGAGAAACAACATCTGCACCATAAGAATTCCTATAGGAAAAAAAGAATGAACAAGGGATAGAAAACTCGTCTGAAGAAATCATAGCAGTAAATATCTCTAAATTCTAGAAAGAAAAAGTTACAGAAGTTCAACAAACACAAAGAGTCCCATTCAAGATGAAGAGCCCCACCTAAAGACACATAATAATTAAAATACCAAAGATAATAGACAAATAAAGAATGCTAAAAGCTACTAAATAAATCCACTAATTAGCTACAAAGGAGAACCCATGAGGCTGACACCTGACTTCTCAACAGAAACACCTCAGGCTGGATCATGGTTGGCAAGAAATATTCAAGGATATACAAAACAAGAAACTACAATCAATACTACTCTATCCAGCATATCTATCATTTAAAATTGAATGAGAAATAAAAAGCTTTCAAGATTAAAAAACAAGCTCAAAGAGTTAATTATTACCAAATCATATTGCAAGAAATGTTACAAGACCTGCTATAAAAAGAGGGAATAAAAGAAAAAAAATAAAATAAGAGGATTTTAGGTTTAAGGAATAAAAATGGCAATAAATAAGTACATATTAGTAATAACCTTAAATGTAATGGATAAAATGCTCTAATGAAAAGTCATAGGGTAGCTGCATGAATAAGAAAACAAAACCTTTATATATGCTGTCTACAAGAGACCCATGTCAAAACAAAAGATATTCGTAGGCATAAAGTGAAGGGATAAAAGAAATACTTTATGTAAGTAGAAATAAAAAGCAATCTTGAGTAGCAATACTTATATATGACCAAAATAGCATATAAAACAAAGGTTACAGGCCCTGGCTTGTTGGCTCAGTGGTAGAGCGTCAGCCTGGCATGCAGGAGTCCTGAGTTTGGTTCCCGGCCAGGGCACACAGGAGAAGCGCCCATCTGCTTCTCCACCCCCCTCTCTTTCCTCTTTGTCTCTCTCTTCCCCTCTCGCAGCCAGGGCTCCATTGGAGCAAAGTTGGTCCTGGTGCTGAGGATGGCTCTATGGACTCTGCCTCAGGTGCTAGAATGGCTCTGGTTGCAACGGAGTGGTGCCCCAGATGGGCAGAGCATCACCCCCTGGTGGGCATGCCGGGTGTATCCCAGTCAGGTGTATGCAGGAGTCTGTCTGACTGCCTCCCTGTTTCCAACTTCAGAAAAATACAAAAAACCCCACAAAAAAACCCAAAGGCTATAGGGGGAAAGACAAGATGGCGATGGAATAACAAGACATACCAACTTCCACCTCCCAGAACCAAAGTGGATTACAAACTAATTTTAAGAGCCATCATCTGGAAAAACCAACTTTGGACTAAACTAAGAGGACTCTTCAACCAAGGAATACTGAAGAAGCCACACTGAGACTGGTAGGAAATGCAGAAACACGGAAAGGGCTGCCCAACTCCCCGGAGCGAACAGCAGCCGGGAAAGACTTGAATGATGGGAAGTGAGTTTAGCAGAGAGGGGAGGGTCCTGAGTCCCAGGAACAAAGTCCCAGCCTGCAGTCCCAGACCCTAGAAGAGGCGTATGAACAGTACTTAGCTGGAAACAACACAAGATACTGTTTGTGAGAAAGAGACTGTATTCTCAGACCCAGGATTCATCTTAAAGGAACCATGCAGAAAACCTCTCTCACAACCACTCACCCGGGGCTCTGTGGGATGGGGAGAGAGGACTAGAGTAGCAGGAAGAGAGTGTAATCTAGGAGGCACAGGGAGAAACATTTTCAGAGACAGCCACCCTAACCCCTGGGACAAGTCACTCCCCAAATCTAAAGTGAATATTTCCCCTGGAAACAGCAATACGAGCAAAGGGAAGCAGGACACCAGCCAAACAAGCTCTCCCGTGGCACTAAGAGCAGAGTCGCTTAGAAGAAGGGAGCTTTTGGGACTACAATAGTGAGTGTTAGGGTCTGAGCTGCAGCACCACCACTCACACTGCTGAGGGCTCTCCCGAGGATGGGTGGTGGCGTAATGTGGAAGTGTGGTTCTGTTGGCAAGGGTGGAAGCTAGCTGGCCACCACTGAGGCCCAGGTGTGAGCTCAGTCTTGCCCAGCTGGAGAGGAGGGGATGTGCAAATGTGGTCAAGCCCAGCTGCAGGCTACCTGCAATCCAGACTGCAGGGGAAGGGCGGGAACCCTGGAAGGGGTGGAGATCTGCCCTTGAGTAAGGGTGCAGGAGTTCAGCCTTGCCCCGCCTGAAAAACTGAGGCTTGAGGCCTGATTTGGGAGCCAGCTCCTCTGGTGGTGGTGGAGCCAAAAGCCCAGAACAGGCAGAGTCCTGCTACTGAGTGTGGGCACGCTGTCTCGCCCGGCATGTGGAGCCAAGGCTTGCAGCTGTCCCATGACCGGGATCCTCTTGCAAGGGCAAGGCAAAAGCCTGGAATCAGTCGGAGACCTGCAACTGAGCAAAAGTGCTCACCATTGACCTCAGGGCTGAGCATAATGTCACCCACGGGGGCAGGGCAAAGGCAAAGGCCACCGAGGCTTATATACCCGAGCCCGTGGGCAGGCACCCAGAAACGCCCATACCTGAATGCCCTAGGCAGCAACAGCAGACAGGGTGGTGGGCCTGCAGACAGACCACACCTAGAGAACAGAGAGGCCATACCCAGTGGACGCCAGTGGTCAAAACTTTCTTTTACACAGACAAAGTGAGAAGGCAGCAAAATGCAATACAAATGAATCAGGAGAAATCCCCAGAAAAATATCTGCATGAGTCAGATATAAACAAATTACCAATGCAGAGTTTAAAATAACAATTGCTGGATGCTCTAAGATATTACAACAGCAATAGATGGTCATTATGAACACCTAAATAAAGAATAGCAAATATAAAAAAGGACATTGAAATAACAAAAAATAATCAGTCAGGAATAACAAATACAATATCAGAAATGAAGAACACAATGGAAGGAATTAAAAGCAGGATGGATGAAGCTGAGAATTGAATCCAGAGGACAAGATAAATGAAGGCACAGAAGCAGAGCACAAAAAAGAAAAGAGACTCAAAAAATCTGAGGAAACTCTAAGATTGCTCTGTGAAAATATGAATAGAAATAACATCTGCATCATAGGGGTTCGTGAAGACAAAGAGAAAAAACAAGTGATAGAGACTTTGTTCAAACATATCATACCTGAAAACCTCCCTCAATTCATGCAGGAAAATGTCTCACAAGTTCAAGAAACACAGAGAACTTCATTAAAGAGAAACCCAAAGAAATCTACAACAAGAAACATCATAATTAAAATACCAAAGCTAAGTGATAAAGAGAAAATATTAAAAGCTGCTAGAGATAAAAAGACTATCACCTACAAAACAGCCCCCATAAGGATGACTTCCGACTTTTCAACAGAAACACTTGAGGCCAGAAGGAAATGACAAGAAATATTCAAAGTAATGCAGAACAAGAGCCTACAAGCAAGACTACTTTATCCAGCAAAGCTATCATTTAAAATTTAAGCAGAAATAAAAGCTTTCTAGATAAAAAAAAAAAACCTCAAGAAATTCAGTAAAACCAAACAAAAGCTGCAAGAAATGATAAGGGGCCTATTGTAAGCAGATCAAAGGAGAAAAAGAATACAGCAAAAGAGGAATACAGTTTTAATGAATAAAATGGAAATAAACCATTATATATCAATAATAACCTTAAATATAAATGGATTAAATGATCTGATCAAAAGACATAGGGTAGCTGCATGAATAAGAAAACAGGACCCATACATATGCTGTCTACAAGAGAAATCTCTTAAAACAAAAGATGCACATAGGCTGAAGATAAAAGAATGGAAAAAAATTTTCAGGCAAATGGAAATGAAAAAAAAAAAGCTGGGGTAGCAATACTTATAGCAGACAAAATGGACATTAAAACAAAGGCTATAGTAAGAGATAACGAAGGTCACTACATAATGATAAAAGGAGCAATCCAACAGGAAGATATAACCGTTATAAATATCTACGCACCTAATATAGGAACAGCTAAATATATAAAGCATACTTTGATGGATTTAAAGGATAAGATCAACAGCAATACTATAAGAGTAAGAGATTTCAATAACCCACTAACATCACTAGATAGATCCTCAAAAAGAAAATTAACAGAGAAACAGGAGACTGAAAGGACATACTAGGTCAACTCGATTTAATAGATATCTTCAGAACCTTTCACCCTAAAACAGAAGAATATACATTTTTTTCAAGTGCTCATTGTACATTCTCTAGAATAGACCACATGTTAGGGCACAAATGTAGTCTCAACAAATTTAAGAAGATTGAAATCATATCTAGCACTTTCTCATATCACAATGGCATGAAACTAGAAATCAACCACAACAGAAAAACTGAAAAATACTCAAACACTTGGAAACTAAATAGCATGTTATTAAATAATGAATGGGTTAACAATGAGATCAAAGAAGAAATTAAAAAATTCCTAGAAATGAGTGATAATGAGCATACATCAACTCAAAATTTATGAAAGACAGCAAAAGCTGTCCTGAGAGGAAAGTTCATAGCATTACAGGCATACCTTAAGAAGCTAGAAAAAGCTCAAATAAACAACTTGACCCTACATCTAAAATAACTAGAAAAAGAACAGCAATAAAATCCCAGGGCTAGTAGAGGGAAGGAAATAATAAAGATCAGAGAAGAAATAAATGACATACAGGCTAAAGAAACAATAAAGAGAGTCAATGAAACCAGGAGCTGGTTCTTTGAAAAGGTAAACAAGATCGATGAACCTTTAATGAGATTCACCAAGAAAAAAAGACAGAGGATTCAAATAAATAAAAATAGAAATGAGAGTGAAGAAATAACAACTGACACAACAGAAATACAAAATATTGTAAGAAAATAATATGAAGAACTGCACGCCAAAAAACTAGACAACCTAGATGAAATGGACAAATTCCTTGAAACATATAATCTTCCAAAAATTAATCTGGAAGAATCAGAAAACCTAAACAGACCAATTACAACAAATGAGATTGAAACAGTTATCAAAAAATTCCCCAAAAAGAAAAGCCCTGGGCCTGATGGCTTCAAAGTGAATTCTACCAAATATTCAAAGAAGAACTAACTCCTATCCTTCTCAAGCTATTTCAAAAATTCAAGAGGAAGGAAGACTTCCAAACTCCTTTTATGAGGTGAGTATAATTCTGATTCCAAAATCAGGCAAAGACAATACAAAGAAAGAAAATTTTAGGCCAATATCCCTGATGAATTTAGATGCTAAAATTCTCAACAATATATATATTAGCAATCGAGATCCAACAATATATGAAAAAAATTATACACCATGATCAAGTGGAATTTATTCTTGGGAGCCAAGGCTGGTACAATATTCGCAAATCAAACAATGTGGTTCATCATATAAAAAAAAAAGGAAGGAGAAAAACCACATGAAAATTTCAGTAGATACAGAAAAACATTTGATAAATTACAGCATCCATTCGTGATCAAAACTCTCAGCAAAGTGGGAATACAGGCAACATACCTCAATATGACAAAGGCCATCTATGACAAACACACAGCCAACATCATATTCAATGGGCAAAAATTAAAAGCAATCCTCTTAATATCAGGAACAAGGCAAGGGTGCCCCCTTTCACCACTCTTATTCAACATAGTTCTGGAAGTCCTAGCCACAGCAATCAGAGAAGAAAAAGAAACAAAAGGCATCCAAATTGGAAAAGAAGAAGTAAAACTATGATTATTTGCAGATGATATAATATTGTATATAGAAAACCCTAAAGTCTTAGTCAAAAAACAACTGGACCTGAAATGAATTCAGCCAGGTGGCAGGATATAAAATTAATACAAGGAATTATCAGAAAGAGAAATTAAGAAAGCAATCCCCTGCACCATTGCAACCTAAAAAATAAAGTACCTAGGAATAAATTTAACCAAGGAGATAAAAGACCTGTAGTAGGAAAATTATAAAATATTGATAAAAGAAATCAGGGAAGATACAAACAAGTGGAAGTATATACCGTGCTCATGGTTAGAAAGAATAAATATCATTAAATTGACTATATTACCCAAAGTGATTTATAAATTCAGTGCAATACCGATTACAATACCAATGACTTACTTAAAAGATATAGAACACATATTCCAAAAATATATATGGAACCAAAAGAGAACACAAATAGCCTCAGCAATCTTGCAAAGAAAGAATAAAGTGGGAGGTATCACACTTCCAGATATCAAGTTATACTACAAGGCCATTGTACTCAAAACAGCCTGGTACTGGCATAAGAACAGGCATATAAATCAATAGAACAGAATTGAGAATCCAGAAATAAACCCATACTTTTATGGACAACTGATATTTGACAAAGGAAGAAGAGTATACATTGGAGTAAAGACAGCTTCTTCAACAAATGGTGTTGGGAAAATTGGACAGCTACCTGCAAAAAAATGAAACTAGACCACTAACTTACACCATTCACAAAAATAAACTCAAAATGGATAAAAGACTTAAATTTAAGCCGTAAACCATAAGCATTTCAGAAGAAAACATAGGCAGTAAGCTCTCTGACATCTCTCGCAGCAATATATTTGCCGATTTATCTCCACGGGCAAGTGAAATAAAAGACAAGATAAACAAATGGGACTATATCAAACTAAAAAGCTTTTGCACGACCAAAGACAATAAGAACAGAATAAATAGACAAACTACCCAATGGGAAAATATATGTGACAATACATCTGATAAAGTGTTAATAACCAAAATTTATAAAGAACTTCTAAAACTCAATACCAGGAAGACAAACAATCCAATCAAAAATTGGGCAAAAGAAATGAATAGACACTTCTCCAAAGAGTACATACAGATGGCCAATAGGCATATGAAAAAATGCTCAACATCGCTAATCATTAGAGAAATGCAAGTTAAAACCACAATGAGATATCATCTCACACAAGTCAGAATGGCGCTCATCAATAAAACAACACAGAATAAGTGCTGGCGAGTATGTGGAGAAAAGGGAACCCTCCCGCACTGCTGATGGAAATGTAGACTGGTGCAGCCAGTGTGGAAAACAGTATGGAGATTCCTCAAGAAATTAAAAATTGACCTGCCTTTTGACCCAGCTATACCACTTTTAGGAATATACCCCAAGAACACCATAGCACTGTTTGAAAAGAAGAAATGAACCCCCATGTTTATGTCAGCATTGTTTAAAATAGCAAAGATCTGGAAACATCCCAAGTGTCCATCAGTGGATGAGTGGATTAAAAAGCTTTGGTACATTTATACTCTGGAATACTACTCAGCCATAAGAAATGATTACATCAGATCATTTACAACAACATGGATGGACCTTGATAACATTATACTGAGTGAAATAAGTAAATCAGAAAAAAACTAAGAACTATATGATTCCATACATACGTGGGACATAAAAATGAGACTCAGAGACATGGACAAGTGTGGGGATTACAGGGTGTGGGGAGGAAAAGGAAGGGGTTGGGGGAGGGGAGGGGCACAAAGAAAATCAGTTAGAAGGTGACAGAAGACAATTGGATTTTGGGTGATGGGAATGCAGCATATTCAAATGTCAAAATAACCTAGAGATGTTTTCTCTGATCATATGTACTCTTATTTATCAATGTCACCCCATTAAAATTAATTTAAAAAGAAACAAATAAAAACAAAGGCTATAGTAAGTGACAAAGGTTAATACATAATGATAAAGGGAGAATCCAACAAGAGGATTTAACCATTGTAAATATTTATGCACCCAATATAGACGCACTTAAATAGATAAGCAGATTTTGATGGTTATGAAGGATGAGACTGACAGCAATACAATAATAGCAGATTTTAATAACATCAGTTGATAGATCCTCCAGACAGAAAATCTATAAAGAAATAGAGGCCTTAAATGAGAAATTAGATTAGCCTGATTTAATTGATATCTTCAGAACATTTCACCCTCAAATAGCAGAATAAAAATTTTTTCAAGTGCTATGGTACATTTTTGATAATACACCACATGTTAAAGCACAAAATGAGTCTCAACAACCCAAGTGTCTGTCAGAGGATGAGTGGATTAAAAACTTTGGTACATATATACTATGGAATACTACTCAGCTATATGAAATTATGACATTGGATCATTTATAATAACATAGATGGACCTTGGTAATATAAGGAGTGAAATAAGTAAATCAGAAAAAAACTAAGAACTATATGAATCCATACATAGATTGGACATAAAAATGAGACTCAGAGACATGGACAAAAATGTGATGGTAACAGGGGTGGGGTGGGGGAGGGATGGAGTGAGGAAGGAGAGAGAGGGGGTGGGGAGAGGGGAAAGGTACAAAGAAAACCAGATAGAAGGTGATGGAAGACAATTTGATTTGGGTGAGGGTTATGCAGCATAATCAAATATCAAAATAATCTGGAGATGTTTTCTCTCAACATATGTACCCCGATTTATCAATGTCACTGCATTAAATTTAATAATTAAAAAAAATTTCAATAAATTTTAGAAATTTGAAATTATATTAAGAATCTTCTTTGGCTTCAAGGGCATGAGACTAGAAATCTACTACAATAAGAAAACTGCAAAACATTCTAACACTTTAAGGCTGACTAGCATGTTATTTAATAATAAATTAATTAACAATGATATCAAAGTAGAATTAAAAATTTTCTTGAGAGGGGATGACGTCAGAGTAGTGGTGGGGTAGGAAGCGATACTGATAAATCTCCCCCAAAACTCAACAAGATCTTCAATCAGAAACAGAAAAACCTATACTTGGAGCCTCCAGATGCTTTGCAATACACCCAAAGGTATGGTTGAGTGAAAAATTGGCTAAATATATAACCAAACCCCAAAGGAAATAGGGAGTAAGAAATGCTCCGCCTTCCTCACTAACCTAAACAGACGGCTTTCTCTGGTAACTGTGAATATAGAAACTGAGGCAGGCAAAGGGGGTGAATAGATCCAGGCCGCGGCACAAACGGCCGAACCAGGCTGTGGCACGGAGATCAAAGCCGAGGAAAATCTGATCCTGTGGCAACCCGGGCAATACAAGCTAACACTCGCGCCAAACCCAAACAAAGAAAGAAAAGCGGAGCGGCCATTTTACCTGGTCTCCTGGTCGGCGTGCGCACAGTTAGTGGGCGAGAGATTTCTTCCTAAGCCCCAGGAGTGGGTGCCCGTGTTGCCCCACGGAGAGGCAGGGTCAGAGGCCTTTCTGTGGGCCGAGGGCAGAGTCTCTGGGCAGCCCCAGTGCCCTGGGAAAGCCACAAACGGGAGGGAGTGAGAACTAATTCCAACGGTGGAGATTTTCTGTGCGGGTGGGAGTTTCACCCAGAGGGAAACGCGGCCAGCTTCATATCCGGATTTGTGTGCACAGATAGTGAATGAGAGATTCCTCCAAGTGCCTCAGCAGTGCGCGCCTGTGTTATCGCACAAAGGGGCAGAGTCAGGGGCCTTTGTGTGGGCCAAAGCGGAATCTCGGGCCGCCCCAGCGCCTTGCAAAAGCCGTGCACGGGGATGGAGCGAGACTCAATTCCAATGCTGCAAATTTTCCCTGCGGTTGGGGTTTTCACTCAGAGCGTGAGACTGCTGGCCGGATATCCTGGTTGCAGACAGTGAGTGAGAGTTTCCTCCGAGTGCCCCGGAAGTGGGCGCCCGCCTGTGTTACCGGACAGAGTGGAAGAGCCAGAGGGCTTTGAGTGGGTGGAAAGCCCGCCTGATTATGCTAGCAGCTCTGAATGACTGAGCCTTACCCAGAGCCCTATGCTGAGAGGAAATAGAGTGGGGAGTTGCCAGCTTTTTGAGCCTCTTACTATCCAGGCAGAGGCAGCAGCAACCCCATAGCTGGATTATCAGGCTACTAATTGAGGAAGGAAAGACTAGGAGAAAGGCTCCAGGAACACGGACTCTCTCACTGTCGGAGCCTATAAATGCTAATGAGCCTCGACTGCCAATGAGACTAAAGCACAATACATGACATTGCCATAGAGACTTATCAACTGCAAACCTCTACCTGAGCGTGCCAAAGGGGCAGAACCCAGGGTACAGAGTCACCGACCAGGAAGAGGGAGAGAAAAGAAAATGCAAGAAGATAACCTCTCAAAATCAAGAATAATCTGCTGACTTTATAACCTATCCCATTTTATTATATTTGTTCGTTTGTTTCTCTTATCTTCATTCTTTTTTTTTTTAATTTTGTTTATTTATTTTTTACAGAGACAGTGAGTCAGAGAGAGGGATAGACAGGGACAGACAGAAAGTAACAGAGAGAGATGAAAAGCATCAATCATTAGTTTTTCATTGTGCGTTGCAACACCTTAGTTTTTCATTGATTGCTTTCTCACATGTGCCCTGACTGCAGGCCTTCAGCAGGCTGAGCAACCCCTTGCTGGAGCTAGCGACCTTGGGTCCAAGCTGGTGAGCCTCACTCAAACCAGATAAGCCCGCACTCAAGCTGGTGACCTCGGGGTCTCGAACCTGGGTCCTTCCGCATCCCACTCCGACGCTCTATCCACTGCGCCACCACCAGGTCAGGCTTATCTTCATTCTTGATACTTTTTTTCCTCCTCCAATTTGGCCAATTAACTCTCTGCCGGTCTTACTCTCTCCTCTCCTTCAACTACACTACCCATAAGTGTTACATCTCCCATTATCTTTTCTCTACTCTTCCTTTCTCTCTATGAGGGTTGCACTCTAAAACCCTTAACTCTCTCTCTCTCCTTTCTTTTTTCTTCTTTTAGTGGTGCCCTCTTTTTTTCTCTCTCTCTCTTTCTTTTCTCCCTCTATATTAGTTTTTTTCCTTTCTCCTTTATATCTCCTCTCATTCAAACCTCAATAACAAACAAATTATCTTATCTGGGACTCAAACTTATGTTTGTGGCATTTTGAGGGTTTTTTACTTCACCTTTTTAACTCACTAGCAGTGCTCCCATCCCTGGCTCTCCATATTATCTAGTTCTTGTTCCACTAAATACAATAGTAATTTTTTAATTTGTCCCCCCATTTTTCTGTTTTCCTCTTATTCCTCTCATCATAACTTAGAAAACCAACACCTAAAAGCAAATCATTTTATTCTTGACCCAAATTTTTTCCTTATTTGCTTTTTGTGGGTCCATACTCTCTTTTTTTTTCTTTTTTCTTTTTTCTTTTTTCTTTTTTTTTTTTTGCCCCTTTATTACTTTTCCCCAATTCAGGCCCTCCATCACAGGAATTGTTTGTTATAATTCACAGTTCACCACAAGATTTTCTCAAGAAAGAGGGGAGAGGAGAGGAGAAGAGAGGAAAAAAGGAGGGGGGGAATAATTTCCTTTTTTTATAATTTTTATTTTATTTTATTTTTCTTTATTTCATTATTAATTTTTTTTAAGAAAACAACTCTTTTCGATTTTTATTTTTTTATTATTATTTTTATTTTTTTAACTTTTTATTCTTTATTAAATCTCAATACTATCAACAAAACCACCCTCAGATGCCATTAAGGAAGAGAAAATCGAATATCATGGATACAAAAGAAAGAGAGGTAACACAGCTAGATGAGGAAAAATCTATGGAGAAAAAATTTAATATATTGGAAACCTTGGAGCTAAATGACAGAGAATTCAAGATAGAAATCCTAAAAATCCTCCGAGATATACAAGAAAACACAGAAAGGCAATTTAGGGAGATCAGAAAACAACTCAATGAACACAAAGAATATATGTCCAAGGAAATTGAAACTATAAAAACAAATCAAACAGAGATGAAAAACTCAATTCACGAGCTTAAAAACGTAGTAACAAGCTTAGCTAATAGAACAGGTAAGATAGAAGAGAGGATTAGTGAAATAGAAGACAAGCAACTTGAGGCACAACAGAGAGAAGAAGAAAGAGACTCAAAAATTAAAAAAAATGAGATAGCCCTACAAGAATTATCTGACTCCATCAAAAAGAATAACATAAGAATAATAGGTATATCAGAGGGAGAAGAGAGAGAAAATGGAATGGAGAACAGACTCAAACAAATAATAGATGAGAACTTCCCAAGCCTGTGGAAAGAACTAAAGCCTCAAGTTCAAGAAGCAAACAGAACTCCGAGTTTTCTTAACCCGAACAAACCTACTCCAAGGCATATCATAATGAAATTGACAGAAACCAACAGCAAAGAAAAAATTCTCAAGGCAGCTAGGGAAAAGAAGAATACAACATATAAAGGAAGGCCCATTAGATTATCATCAGATTTCTCAGCAGAAACTGTACAAGCTAGAAGAGAGTGGACCCCAATATTTAAAGTCCTGAAAGAGAGGAACTTTCAGTCACGAATACTATACCCATCAAAGCTATCCTTCAAATATGAAGGAGAAATAAAAATATTCACAGATACAGAAAGATGAGGGAATTTATCATCAGAAAAATCCCACTCCAGGAATTACTAAAGGGGGTTCTCCAATCAGATACAAAGAACAAAAAAAAACAGAGCCACAAGTAAAAGCTCCAAGAAGAGGACAATAAAACCAAATTCAAACTGTGACAACAACAAAAAGAAAGAGGGGGAGAAGATGGAGATTAACACTAGTAAAGGACGATGGAGTGCAAAAGTACTCACAAAATAGTTTTCTAGAATGAACAGAGTAAGGACCCTTTTCATTACTCAAAGGTAACCACCATTGAAAAAACCACCACAGAAGCACATGAGATAAAAAAGATAGCAACAGAGGAAAGATGTATGGAATACAACCAAATAAAAACAAAAGATAGAAAAACGAAAGAGAAGGATCAAACAAGACACAAAACTAACAGAAAGCAAGATATAAAATGGCAATAGGGAACTCACAAGTATCAATAATTACACTAAATGTAAATGGATTAAACTCACCAATAAAAAGGCACAGAGTAGCAGAATGGATTAAAAAGGAAAATCCAACTGTATGCTGCCTACAGGAAACTCATCTAAGTAACAACGATAGAAACAAATTCAAAGTGAAAGGCTGGAAAACAATACTCCAAGCAAATAACATCCAAAAAAAAGCAGGTGTAGCAATACTCATATCGGATAATGCTGACTACAAGACAGGAAAAGTACTCAGAGACAAAAATGGCCATTTCATAATGGCTAAGGGGACACTAAATCAAGAAGACATAACAATTCTTAATATATATGCACCAAACCAAGGAGCACCAAAATATATAAGACAGCTACTTATTGATCTTAAAACAAAAACTGACAAAAATACAATCATACTTGGAGACCTCAATACACCGCTGACGGCACTAGATCAGTCATCCAAACAGAGAATCAATAAAGACATAATGGCCTTAAACAAAACACTAGAGCACCTGCATATGATAGACATCTACAGGACATTTCATCCCAAAGTGACTGAGTATACATTTTTCTCCAGTGTACATGGATCATTCTCAAGAATTGACCATATGTTGGGCCACAAAAACAACATCAGCAAATTCAGAAAAATTGAAGTTGTACCAAGCATATTTTCTGATCATAAAGCCTTGAAACTTGAATTCAACTGCAAAAAACGGGAAAAAATCCCTGAAAAATGTGGAAACTAAACAACATACTTTTAAAAAATGAACGGGTCAAAGAAGAAATAAGTGCAGAGATCAAAAGATATATACAGACTAATGAAAATGACAATACGACATATCAGAATCTATGGGATGCAGCAAAAGCAGTGATAAGAGGGAAGTTCATATCACTTCAGGCATATATGAACAAACAAGAGAGAGCCCAAGTGAACCACTTAACTTCCCACCTTAAGGAACTAGAAAAAGAAGAACAAAGACAACCCAAAACCAGCCGAAGAAAGGAGATAATAAAAATCAGAGCAGAAATAAATGAATTAGAGAACAGAAAAACTATAGAAAAAATTAATAGAACAAGGAGCTGGTTCTTTGAAAAGATCAACAAAATTGACAAACCCTTGGCAAGACTTACCAAGGAAAAAAGAGAAAGAACTCTTATAAACAAAATCCAAAATGAAAGAGGAGAAATCACCATGCACACCATAGATATACAAAAAATTATTGTAGAATACTATGAAAAACTTTATGCCACTAAATTCAACAACCTAGAAGAAATGGATAAATTCCTAGAACAATACAACCTTCCTAGACTGAGTCAAGAAGAAGCAGAAAGCCTAAACAGACCTATCAGTAGAGAAGAAATAGAGAAAACCATTAAAAACCTCCCCAAAAATAAAAGTCCAGGCCCTGACGGCTATACCAGCAAATTTTATCTAACATTCAAAGAAGACTTGGTTCCTATTCTACACAGTCTTCCAAAAAATTGAAGAAGAAGCAATACTTCCAAACACATTTTATGAGGCCAACATAACCCTCATACCAAAACCAAGCAAGGATGGCACAAAAAAAGAAAACTACAGACCAATATCTCTAATGAATACAGATGCTAAAATACTAAACAAAATACTAGCAAATCGAATACAACAACATATTAAAAAAATAATACATCATGATCAAGTGGGATTCATCCCAGAATCTCAAGGATGGTTCAAGATACGTAAAACGTTTAACGTAATACACCATATCAACAAAACAAAGAATAAAAACCACATGATCTTATCAATAGATGCAGAAAAGGCTTTCGATAAAATAAAACACAATTTTATGTTTAAGACTCTCAACAAAATGTGTATAGAAGGAAAATATTTCAACATGATAAAGGCCATATATGATAAACCATCAGCTAACATCATATTAAATGGCACTAAACTGAAGGCTTTCCCCCTTAAATCAGGAACAAGACAGGGTTGTCCACTCTCTCCACTCTTATTTAATGTGGTACTAGAGGTTCTAGCCAGAGCAATCAGACAAGACAAAGAAATAAAAGGCATCCATATCAGAAAAGAAGAAGTAAAGGTATCACTTTTTGCTGATGATATGATCCTGTACATCGAAAACCCCAAAGAATCCACAAAAAGACTACTAGAAACAATAAGCCAATACAGCAAGGTCGCAGGATACATAATTAACATACAGAAGTCAATAACCTTTCTATATGCCAACAATGAAACAACTGAGAAGGAACTCAAAAGAATAATCCCCTTCACGATTGCAACAAAAAAAATAAAATACTTAGGAATAAACATAACAAAGAATGTAAAGGACTTATATAATGAAAACTATAAACCATTGTTAAGGGAAATCAAAAAAGATATAATGAGATGGAAGAATATACCTTGTTCTTGGCTAGAAAGAATAAATATAATCAAGATGGCTATATTATTATCCAAAGCAATATACAAATTTAATGCAATTCCCATCAAACTTCCAATGACGTTTTTTAAAGAAATAGAGCAAAAAATCATCAGATTTATATGGAACTATAAAAAACCCCGAATAGCTAAAGCAATCCTAAAGAAAAAGAATGAAGCTGGGGGCATTACAATACCTGACTTCAAACTATATTATAGGTCCACGACAATCAAAACAGCATGGTATTGGCAGAAAAATAGACACTCAGACCAATGGAACAGAATAGAAAGTCCAGAAATAAAACCACATATATATAGTCAAATAATTTTTGATAAAGGGGCCAAAAACACAATGGAGAAAAGAAAGCCCCTTCAATAAATGGTGCTGGGAAAACTGGAAAGCCACATGCAAAAGAATGAAACTGGACTACAGTCTCTCCCCCTGTACAAAAATTAACTCAAAATGGATCAAAGATCTAAACATAAGACCTGAAACAATTAAGTACATAGAAGAAGACATAGGTACTCAACTCGTGGACCTGGGTTTTAAAGAGTATTTTATGAATTTGACTCCACAGGCAAGAGAAGTGAAGGCAAAAATTAATGAATGGGACTACATCAGACTAAGAAGTTTTTTCTCAGCAAGAGAAACTGATAACAAAATAAACAGAAAGCCAACTAAATGGGAAATGATATTTTCAAACAACAGCTCAGATAAGGGCCTAATATCCAAAATATACAAAGAACTCATAAAACTGAACAACAAACAAACAAACAATCCAATAAAAAAATGGGAAGAGGGTATGAATAGACACTTCTCCCAGGAAGAAATGCAAATGGCCAACAGATATATGAAAAGATGCTCATCTTCTTTAGCTATTAGAGAAATGCAAATCAAAACGGCAATGAGATACCACCTCACACCTGTTCGATTAGCTGTTATTAGCAAGACAGGTAATAGCAAATGTTGGAGAGGCTGTGGAGAAAAAGGAACCCTCATCCACTGTTGGTGGGAATGTGAAGTAGTACAACCATTATGGAAGAAAGTATGGTGGTTCCTCAAAAAACTGAAAATAGAACTACCTTATGACCCAGCAATCCCTCTACTGGGTATATATCCCAAAAACTCAGAAACATTGATACGTAAAGACACATGCAGCCCCATGTTTATTGTAGCATTGTTCACAGTGGCCAGGACATGGAAACAACCAAAAAGCCCATCAATAGATGACTGAATAAAGAAGATGTGGCACATATACACTATGGAATACTACTCAGCCATAAGAAATGATGACATTGGAACATTTACAGCAAAATGGTGGGATCTTGATAACATGATACGAAGCGAAATAAGTAAATCAGAAAAAACCAGGAACTGTATTATTCCATATGTAGGTGGGACGTAATATTGAAACTAAGAGACATTGATAAGAGTGTGGTGGTTACGGGGGGGGAGGGGGGAAAGGGAGAGGGAAAGGGGGTGGGGAGGGGCACAAAGAAAACACGATAGAAGGTGACAGAGGACAATCTGACTTTGGGTGGTGGGTATGCAACATAATTGAACGACAAGATAACCTGGACTTCTTATCTTTGAATATATGTATCCTGATTTATTGATGTCACCCCATTAAAAAAATAAAATTATTTAAAAAAAAGTTATAAGCTAAAAAAAAAATTTTCTTGAAGAAATGAAAATGAACATAGCAACCCAAAACCTTTGGGCACAGCAAAAGGTTCTGAGTGGGCAATTCATAGCACTACACATAAACAATTTAACCCTGCACTGAAAAGTACTAGAGAAATAACCACAAATAAATTTCACAGGAAGTAGAAGGAAATAATAAAGATAAGAGGAGAAATAAATGGCATAGAGGCTAAAAAAATCCCAATACATAGTATCAATGCAACCAAGAGCTGGTTTTTTGACAACATAAACAAGATTTACTAATTTTTAAGCAGATTTATCAAGAAAAAAAAAGTGTCTGTGATGGCTCAGTGGCTAGAGCATTGATCTGGAATACTGAGGTTGCCAGTTTAAAGCCCTGGGCTCGCCTAGTCAATGCACATATGATAATCAACCAATGAACAACTAAAGTGAAGCAACTATAAGTGGGTACTTCTTACTTCCCAATTCCTCTCTGTAAAATCAGTAATTATAACAAAATAAAAGTCAAGCTTTTTTAAAAAAGAGAGGATCCAAATAAATAAAATTACAAATAAAATTAAAAAAATAACAACTGACATCACAAAAGCACAAAGAATTATCTGAAAATGCTATGAACTATGTGCTCCCAAATTGGACATCTTGGGAAAAATAAATTTCTAAAAACAAACTATTTCTGAAATCTGAACTTGGGGCAAATTTTACCAAATATTTAAAGAACTAGTGCCTATACTTTTCAAACTATTAAAAAATATTTAAGAGGAGATAAGTTTTCCAAGATTATTTTACAAGACAAGCATTATCCAGGTAAAGAGAGTATAAAGAAATAAAACTATAGACCAATATACCTGATGAACATAGATGTTAAAATTCCAACAAAATATTAGCAAACCAGGTTCAGCAATACATTAAAAAGATCATACATCATGATCAAGTAGGATTTATTCTAGAGAGACAAGGCTGATACAATATTTGCAAATCAATAAATGTGATTCATCACATAAACAAAATGAAATGTAAAAGTCACAGAATTATATTAATAGATGCACAAAATATTTATTTAATAAAATCCAGCATCCATTTATGATCAAAACCCTCAAAAAAGTGTGACTACAAGAAACATACCTGTCTGACCAGGCAGTGGCACAGTGGATAGAGCTTCGGACTGGGATGCGGAGGACCCAGGTTCAAGACCCCGAGGTTGCCAGCTTGAGTGCGGGCTCTTCTGGTTTGAGCAAATCTCACCAGCTTGGACTCAAGGTTGCTGGCTTGAGCAAAGGGTTACTCGGTCTGCTGAAGGCCCACGGTAAAGGCACATATAAGAAAGTAATCAATGAACAACTAAGGTGTTGCAATGAAAAAATAATGACTGATGCTTCTCATCTCTCTCCGTTCCTGTCTGTCTGTCTCTATCTGTCCTCTCTCTGACTCTCTGTCTCTGTAAAAAAAAAATAAATAAAAGAAATATACCTTAATATGATAACGATAGTATATGACAAAGAAAGTACTGGCATTATACACAATAGGTAATTGTTTCTTAATTAAAATCAATCCCTTTAAGATCAGGAACAAGACAGAAGTGTCTCCTTTTACCACTCTTATTCACTATAGTACTAGAAGTATTAACCACAGCAATCAGACAAGAATAAATAAAAGTCATTTAAATTGAAATAAATGTAGTAAAACTGTCATTATTTGGTTTCAAAATGATACTGTACATAGAAAACCCTAAATTCTCAAACAGAAAAGTACTAAATATGATAAATGAATTCAGCAAGATGGCAAAACATAAAATCAGTAGAATTTTATACACCAATAATAAACTGTCAAAAGAGAAATTAAGGAAATAATTCTCTTTACTATAGCAGGAATAAATAGAGAATCTAGGAATAAATTAAAAAGATAAAAGGCGTATACTAAAAAAATTATAAGACATTGAAAATGTAATTAAGAAAGATACAGTCAAGTGGAAGCATATAAGTTTTTTATGAATAAGAATAATTAACATCATTAAAATGTCCACAATACCCAAAGTTATCTATATATTAAGTGCTATTCCTATTAAAATACCAATGTCATAATTCACAAACCTAGAACAAATATTCTAAAAATTTATCTGGACCAAAAAAGTGACCAAATAGCCTCAGCAATCTTGAAAACAAAGAATAGTATGCGAAGTATTAAACCTCCTGATTTCAAGCTGTTCTACGAGGTCATTCCAATCAAAACAATCTGATACTGGTAAAAAAAAATAATAATGATAAATTAAAAATAAAGAAATAAAAGAAAAAAACAAGCATACAGATCAATCCAAGAGAACCAAGAATCTCGAAATAAACAGACTTTTATGGTCACTTAATGTTTGGCAAAGGATGCAAGTGTATAGAATAGAATAAAGACTGTCTCTAATAAAATGGTATTGGAAAAGTTGTATAAGAACTGCAAAACATTAAACTAGACTACCAATTTACACCACTCACATACACACAAAAAAATGGATAAGATTTAAAAGTAAGTCACGATACCATAAAAATATTGGAAGAAAACAGGCAACAGGCTCTCATATCTTTTGGTTCAAATGCTATAAGATGTTAGAGTAATGGAGGAATGAAAGATACTCCTAATCTTTCCCTGTGAAATTTCAACAAACTGAATAACTATAATGCAGTGAATAAAACCCCTCTGGGCTCACAAGTTCACTGGATAAACCACACACCAAATGAACTAAAGGGTCAGCAGAAGAAAGGAAATAGTACATATTAGAGCAGATCTAAATACAAAACAGAAAAAAAAACTATAGAAAAATTAATATAGCAAAGAGCTAAGTTTTTTAAAGCTCATATATATACAAAGGATCATGGTAAAATACTATGAAAGATGATATACCACCATATTAAACAGCTTAGAGAAAATGGATAAATTCCTAGAACTATACAATCTTTCTAGACAATGTCAGAAAGGAGAAAACATAAATAGTCTTATAAGCAGGGAGAAAATAGAAACATCTATAAAAGAACTCTTAGTTCTTTTATAGGATTCAAAACCAAATCCTAGTACCACATGACTACGTTAGTGAACTCTATCAAACATTCAAAGAAGATTTAATACCTATTTTTCTCAAATTCTTCCAGAGACTAGAAGAAGAAGCAATACTCCCTAACACATTTTCTAAGGACAACATAACCCTGATAGAAAAACCTAGCAAGGACAACACAGAAAAAAAAAATCTACAGACCAATATATTTAATTAATACAGATGCAAAAAATTAAAAAAATAAAATACTAGGAAACTAAATGCAATAGACATTTTTTAAAAAATGCATCACAATCGAGTGGGATTTATTCCAAAAGCACAAGGATGGTTCAACATACAAAAATCTATCAATATAATACATTAAATCAACAAAAAAATTATATGATTTTATCAATAGGTGCAGAAAAATCATTCGACAAGGTACATCTCTTTATGTTTAAAACAATAAAATTGAAATAGAAGGAAATTACTTCAACATAATAAAGGCCATATATGACAAACCATCAGCTAATATACTAAAGGGTGAAAAAATAAAGGCTTTTCTGCCAAAGAAGGAACAAGACAAGGCTACCCACTCTCTTCACTCTAATTCAACATGGTTCTGGAAAACTGAGCCAGAGCAATAGGCAAGAGAAAGAAGTAAATGTATCCATATCAGGAAAGTAGAAGTAAAGTTATCACTTTTTTGCAGATGACATGATCTTGTATATAGGAAATGCCAAAGACTTCACCAAAAAACTATTAGAAACCATAAATAAATACAGTAAATTTTCAGGATACAAAATCAATATACAAAACTCTATTTTTTCTCTACATGCCAAGAAAAAATTTTTAGAAAATGAGCTAGAAGAAAAACAATTACTTTTTAAATTGCAACAAAAAATAGTAATATACCTAGGAATAAACTTAACGAATGATGTGACCTATATACTGAAAACTACAAAACATTATTGAAAGAAATTGAAAAAGACAGAATGAAATGAAAAATATATCATGTTCATGCTTTGGAGGAATCAAAATAGTTAAAATGGCAATATTACCAAAAGCAGTGTACAAATTTAATGCAATCTCCATCAAAATCTCAATTTTATTTTTTAATGAAATAGAACAAAAAATCACCAGGTTAGTATAGAACCATAAAAAAAACTGGAATAGTCAAAACAATTCTGAGAAAAAAGAATGAAATTGGAGGTATACACTACTATCATACTACCAATTGTACTACTGTACTATAGAGCCATGATAATCAAAACAGCATGGTTTTGGCAGAATAAATGACAAGTAGATTAATGGAGCAGAATTGAGAGCCTAGAAGTAAAACCATATATATATGGTCAAATAATTTGCTACAAAGGAGCCCAAAACACACAATGAAGTAAAGAAAGCCTTTTCAATAACTGGTGCTGGGAAAATGGAAAGTTACATGCAAAAAAAATAAAACTTAACTAAAGTTTGTTTCCTTGCACAAAAATTAATTCAAAATAGGTCAAAGACCTAATTCTAAGACCAGAGACAATAAATTACACAAAAGAAAGCACAGGTAATAAAGTCATGGACCTTGGCCATAAAGAACAGTTTATGAATTTTACCTCAAAGGCAACTGAGGTAAAAAATGAATAGAGAGAGAGAGAGAGTGTGTGTGTGTGTGTGACGGAGACAGAGACAGAGAGAGGGACATATAGGGACAACAGACAGGAAAGGAGAGAGATGAGAACCATGAATTCTTCATTGAGGCACCTTAGTTGTTCATTGATTGCTTTCACATATGTGCCTTGACCAAGGAGCTACAGCAGACCCAGTGACCCCTTGCTCAAGCCAGCAACCTTGGGTTCAAGCTAGTAAAATGCACTCAAATGAGATGAGCCCACTCTCAATTTGGCAATATTGAGGTTTTGAATCTGGGTCTTCTGCATTCCTTTTGATGCTCTATCCACTGCACCACTGTCTGGTCAGGCTTAATAGAACTTTATCAAACTAAAAGCTTCTGCCCTGCTAAAGAAACTGACAAGAAAACAAATAGGCAGTCAACAAAATGGGAGATGATATTTGCCAACAACAGCTTTGATTAGGGGTTAATATCCAAAATACATAAAAAAAACCTCAAAAAAGTCAGCAAAAAACAAGCAAACAATCCAAATAAAAATGGGGAGAAGGCCCAAAAAGTCCCTTCTCCCAAGAGGATATACAAATGGCCAACAGACATATAAAAAATGCTCATCTTCACTAGCAACTAGAGAAATGCAAATCAAAAGTACGAGATCCTATCTCATACCTATTAACTTGGCTATTATCAACAAGAAAGTTGATAAATAAGAAATTTTGGGCCCTGGTCTATTGGCTCAGTGGTAGAGCGTTGGCCTGGCGTGCAGGAGTCCTGGGTTTGGTTCCCGGCCAAGGCACACAGGAGAAGCGCCCATCTGCTTCTCCACCCCTCCCCCTCTCCTTCCTCTCTGTCTCTCTCTTCCCCTCCTGGAGCCGAGGCTCCATTGGAGCAAAGATGGCCCGGGCGCTGAAGATGGCTCTGTGGCCTCTGCCTCAGGCGCTAGAATGGCTCTGATTGTGGCAGAGCGACGCCCCAAGATGGGCAGAGCATCGCCCCCTGGTGGGCATGCTGGGTGGATCCTGGTTGGATTCATGCGGGAGTCTGTCTGACTGCCTCCTCGTTTCCAACTTCAGAAAAAGAAAAAAGAAAAAAAAAGAAGTTTTGGAGAGGCTATGGAGAAAAAGGAACCCTAATTCACTGCTGGTGGGAATGCAAATTAGTACAACCATTATGAAAAAAAAGTATGGTAGTTTCTCTAAAAAATAAGAATAAACCTATCTTATGACCCAGCAATCCCTCTCCTGGGTATCTATCCCCAAAACTCAAAAACATTGGTATGTAAAGACACATACACATACACTTCCATGTTCATTGCAGCATTATTCACAGTGGCCAAGACATAGAAATAACCAAAGTTTATTCGATGTAGGATTGAATAAAGAAGATATGTTACATATATACAATAGAATACTACTCAGCCATAAGAAATTGTGACATAGGATAATTTACAACAACATGGATAGTCCTTGAAAACATTATTCTGAGTTAAATAAGTAAATCAGAAAAACTAATAACTGTATGATTTCACACATAGATGAGGTATAAAACTGAGATTCATGGACATAGATAAAATGAAGGGGTTCCTAGGGGGAGGGGCATGTGGGGGTTAAAGGAAAGAATGTAGAGGGACAAATATTATATAAGGCAATTGAAAATAATTTGACTTTGGGTGATGGGTAGACAAGATAATCAACAGTTCACATGGTATAGAAATGTTTATCTGAAACCTATATACTCTTATTGATCAATGTCACTCTTTTAAATTCAATTTTATAAAGAAAACTTAAAAAAATTCTCATAGCAATAATTTTTCCAATATATTTCCATGGGCAAGTGAAATAAATGACAAAATAAACAAATGGGACTATATCAAACTAATAACTTTTGCACAGCAAAAGGAACCATTAATAAAACGAAAAGACAGCTCACTCAATCTGAAAACATATTTGCTGATGTATTTGATAAAAATTTAATAAACAAAATTTATAAAGAACTTCTGAAACTCAATAACAGGAAGGTAAACAATTAATTTAAAAAATATTCAAATGACCTGAATAGGCACTTCTCCAAAGAGTACATACAGATGGCCATTATGTAAATTTTAAAAAATGCTCAACATTACTAATCTTTAGAAAAATTCAAACCGCAATATCACCTCTCACCTGCCAGAATGGATTTATTGACATATTCAACAAACAACAAGTGCTGGATAGGGTGTGGAATACAGAGGGCCCTCATGTGCTGCTGGTGAAAATGCTGACTTGTGCAGCCACTGTGTAAAACAGTATTATGTTTTCTCAAAAATTGAATATAAAACTGCCTTTTGATACAGCTATCCCACTTTTGGGAATATATCCTATGAATGCTAACACACTAATTCAAAAGAAGCGATGCACCTCCATGTTCATTGCAGCACTGTTTATAATAACCCGGCTCTGGAAACAGGCTAAGTGTCACTCAATAGACGAGCAGATAAAATAGCTGTTTCATTTACACAATGGGATACTACATGGCTGTAAAAAATAAGAACATGTTACCTTTTGCGACAGCATGGATGGACCTGGAGATTATTATGATAAGTGTATTAAGCCAGTCAGATAAAGACAAAGACCATATTATCTCATTTATATGTGAAATCTAATGAACACAGTAAACTGAGGAACAAAATAGTAAAAGAGGCAGGTTCACAGGAAACAGGTGGACAGCTGTCAGAAAAAAGGGGGAAGAGAAGATGGAATCAGAGGGAAGGAAGGGATTATCAAATTATATATCAATAAATTATAGATACAGACAATAGTGTAGCTGTTTGGTTAGCTGAGATAAATCCCAAGAGGCCAAAAAAGTAAAACAATGAACTTGGTTAGCACATCTGGGTGTAGATGGGCTGATGCCTAAAAAGGCACCAGCCTTGATAAGAGGGAGTCTGGGATTTTTATAGAATTTAAAAGTTTCTGTGTTTCTAGGGAGCTGGTAGAACTTTGCTCTTGATGGTTCAGTTAGCAGTTGGTCAGTACCTGAACACTGGTATTTTAATTACAGTTGTTAGGTTTCTCAACCATATCCATTTCAACCATTGGGTAAGATTGTGGTTATTTTGACCTGCAGAGTCCTAGCAAGAATGACTTAGGAGGCACAATATAGAGCTACTTTTTTTTTCTTTCTAACAATAGTAAATCCAACAGGGAAAGGGTGGATAAAGGTAGTGGGAGGGGAGTAAAGGAAGTAAAATGGGAATAGAAAGAGATTTTACATGGGGCATAGGTGTTACAATGCATAAGGTTGAGTGTTATCTTGAGTGGGACACACAAAACTGTGTTAGAAAAATAAATTAAACATAAACAAATAAATATCTTGATTCTGAAAATCTTTTTTTGTGACAAAGACAGAAAAAAAACAGAGAGGGGGCAGATCGGGCACATAGACAGGAAGGGAGAGAGATGAGAAGCATCAATTCTTTGTTGCAGCACGTTGATTGATTGCTTTCTCATATATGCCTTGAGTGGCGGGTCTACAGTAGACCGAATAACCCCTTGCTCAAGCCAGTGACCTTGGGATCAAGATGGTGAGCTGTGCCCAAATGAGACAGCCCATGCTAAAACCAGCGGCATTGGGGTTTCGAACCTGGGTCCTCTGCATCCCAGTCTGATGCTCTATCCACTACACTACCTCCTGGTCAGGCTTGATGCTGAATTTTGGTGAGTTTTTAATATACCTTAGATATTTACTTCTTATCAGAGCTGTTGTTGGAAAATACTATCTTCCATTTTGTTGACTACCTTTATGTTTTGTTAAGTTTCTTTTCCTGACCAGATGATTTTAATTTTGATATCGCCTCATTCACTTATTTTGCCTTTACTTGCTTTTGGGTTCAAACTCATAAATTGTTCTTTACAGCCAAGATCTATATGTTTAGTACCTGTGTTTTCTTCTATAAAATTTATTTTCTCAGAACTTATATTTATGTCTTTGATCCATTTTGAATTATTTTCCAGGATAACACACTGTAGCAAAGCTTTATTCTTTTGTATGGTTTGTATGGTGCTTTCCACTTTTCCCAGCAACCCTGACTGAGGATCAAACCAGCAACCTCTGTGCTTTGGAATTTCTTTAGCTATTCGTGTTTTTTTGTTTGTTTGTTTGTTTTATGATTCCATACAAACTTGGCAATTTTCTGTTGTATTTTTTAAATGACATTGTGATATTAATGGGGATTGCATTAAATTTTTAATTGGTTTGGGTAATATGGCCATTTTAAATTTAGTGAGTCTTACAATCCATGAATATGAAATATTTTTCAACTTTATTGTGTCTTTTTCAGTTTTTTTCAATAATGACTTGTAGTTTTCAGTAGCTTACATCCTTTGTTAAGTTTACTCCTAGGTATTTTATTATTATTTTTGTTGTTGGAATTGTAAAAGAAATTGATTTTTTTAAAGTTATTTTCTGGTTTCATTGTTGGCTTATAGAAAAACAATAGACTTTTGTGTATTGATTTGTATCCTGCAGTTTTAAGGTATTGGTTTATTGTTTCCAATAGTTTTCTGGGCCTGACGTGTGGTGTCACAGTGGATAAAGGGTTGACCTGGAATGCTGAGACTGTTGGTTCAAAATTCTGGGTTTGCCTGTTCAAGGCACATATGGGAGTTGATACTTACTGCTCCTCCCTTCTTTTACCTCTCTCTCTCTCACCTCCATAAAAAAATAAAATCTTAAAAAATATGTATTTTTGGTGGAGTCTTTGGTGTTTCCTATAAACAGAGTCATGTCATCTGCAAAAAGTGATATTTTTACTACTTTTTTCCTAATATGGATGTTTTTTCTTTCTTTTGCATCATTGCTCTAGCTAAAACTTCTAGAGTATGTTGAAAAAGAGTGGAGAGTGGACAGCCTGTATTGTTTATCATTTTTGAGGAAACGTTTCCATTTTTTTTATTATTTAGAATTAAATATGCTGATGGTTTTTCTTATATAGCCTATATTATGTTAAGTTTCTGTTCTATAACCATTTTGTTGAGTGTTTTAAACAGAAATTGTTTTATCATAACAAATGCCTTTTCTACATCTATGTTTGAATTATATGATTGTTTTTTCTTTATTTGTTGATGTGGTGTTTTAAGTTTATCGATTTACATATCTTGACCTATCCTTGTGCTCCCAAACTAAATCCCACTTGACCAGGTTGATTGATTGATGGATTGTATTTGATTTGTTAGTATTATGTTTAGGATTTTAGCATCTGTATTCATTAGATATTGGTTTGTACTGTTCTTTGTTTTTGTGTTGTCCTTGAAAGGTTTGTATCGGGGTTATGGTGGCATCGTGAAATATATTAGGAAGTATTGCTGCTTCTATTTTTGGAAGACTTTGAGAAGTATAGTACCAAGTCTTCTATAAATGTTCAGTTGAATTCACTAGTGTAGCCATCTGGCTCAGATATTTTACTTTGCAGATTTTGATAGTTTTTTCTATTTTTCCCTGATTATATGTCTATGTTTCCACTTCTTTGTGGCCTAGGTTAGGAAGATTGGATAGTTCTAGGAATTTATTTTTTCTAGATTGTTAAATTTGGTGGCATATAATTTTCCATAGTATTCTAGTATAATCTTTTGTATATCTATGATGTCTGTGGTAATTTCTTTGCTTTCATTTTGGATTATGTTTATACTGTTGCAGGAAGTGACAAATGACAGAAGATAGGACACTCAGACAACTTGCTTAATGAGAAATAATTTGTTAGTAGCTGTTGGAGCAAGTGGGGCTAGTAGCACCAAAGCATGAGCTCCCCAAATTTTCTTACAGGTTATATACCTTCAGTATCTAAGAAATGAGCATGTGATTCCTCTGTTTAAGGTTTCTCAGGACTCAGGGAGAGGGGTGGGGGAGTTTTGGTGGGATCAGCGAGGAAGGGGTTTCCATATCACTGGTCCTATCTACAAACAGACCCTGTTTTTCTTGCTTTATGTTGCAAGTGGCTCTAAGCAAACTTAGATAACTATGGGATGTAGTTGATTTATCACTGGCTGACTCAGTTATCCCTGCTAACTTCTTTCCCTTGTATTCATTTCTACTCTCAATGAAGAAAAAAGGTTTGCTCCATCCTCAATATGATTGTTTTTTTTTCCTTAGTGAGTCCAGCTAGAGTTTGTCAATTTTATTGATCTTTTTAAAGAACCAACTCTCTTGTATTGATTTTTCTTTAGTATTTTTGTTCTCTATTTCATTTAGTTTTGCTCTATTTTTTTTTACTATTTCCTTTCTTTTGCTGATAATGTATTGCCTTTGTTTTTCTTGTTTTGTTGTTGTTTTTTTAAGATGTGATGCTAGGTTTTTTATTTGGAATCTCTCTTGTTTTTTGATCTAAGCCTGTAATGATATAAACTTCCTTATTACTGGTTTTGCTGCATTCCAGAAATTTTTATATGTCTTGTTATTCTCATTTGTCTTTATATATCTTTTGATCTCTGCTTTTAATTCTTCTTTGACTCAGTCATTTCTTAGAAGTATGGTGTTTAATTTTTACATTTTTGTAGGTTTCTTTACTTCTTTTTTTCAGTTGAATTCTAATATCAAAATCTTATGTTCAGAAAATATGCTTGGTATCATTTTAATCTTCTGGAATTTGGTGTTAGTTTTGTAAGAATGTTTCTTGCACACTGACAAAGAATGTATAATCTGTTGTTTGAGATAAAATGTACTATAAATGTCTATTATGTCCATTTGGTCTAGTGTGTTATTAAAGGCCAATATTTGTTTACTTATTTTCTGTTTAGATGATCTATGTAAACTATCAATGGTGTGTTGAGTTTTCCAAGTATGATTGTGTTTTTCTCTGTTTTCATTTTTAGATCACTTAGTAGATATCTTATATATTTGATGCTCCCTATTTGGCACAGATACATTAAGGAATGTTATTTTTTCTTGATATAATGTCCCCTTTATTATTATGAAAAATCCATTTTGTTTCTTATTACCTTTGCTGTCTTGTAGTCAACACTGTCAGATATGAGTATTGCTACATCTGCTTTTCTTGAATATTATTTGCTTGGAGAATTGTATTCCACCTGTCACTGACTTTACTTTTGTCCTTGTGGCTTAGATATGTCTTTTGAAGGCAGCATATGGTTGGGTTTTGCTTTTTGATCCAGTGTGTTACTCAGAGCCTCTTTACTGGTGAGTTCAGTTCATTTTCTTAAGGTAATTGTTGACACTTGAGGATTTTCTGTAGCCATTTTGTTTTGTTTTATGGTAGTGATGTTTCTTGTTTTGTTCTTCTCCTTTAGTTTTTGACAGGGTTTTTTTTTGTGTGTGTGTGTTTGTATTTTTCAATACTTCTTTCCCCTCTTTCCTCCTTTTTTTTTGTGTGTGACAGAAACAGAGAGAGGGACAGATAGGGACAGACAGACAGAAATGGAGAGAGATGAGAAATATTAATTTTTTGTTGTGGCACCTTAGTTGTTCATTGATTGCTCCCCCACATGTGCCCTGACCACAGGGCTACAGCAGACCTAATGACCCCTTGTGTCCAGCAACGTTGGACTCATGGTGGTGAGCCCTGCTCAAACCGAATGAGCCTGCGCTCAAGCTGGCTACTTCGGGGATTCGAACCTGGGCCTCTACGTCCAGTCCAACACTCTATCCACTACGCCACCACCTGGTCAGATTGTTTCTTCCTATTTTGAGCTATGTATTCCAATACTCCCTTTTTTTGTAGGTAGTAGTTACCATTACATTCTTAAGAGAAAATTTTGATATGTACAAGAGTCCTTCATGTTATAAGTTGTTCTGCACTCTATTTTCCTTTGCTACTGCACATCTTTGTCTTCTCTCATTTTATGTTATTATTGTCACAAATTAATTTTACTTTTATTGTGACCTTGTTCAAATTTTAGTCATAGTTTTGATTTGTTTTGTTCTTTGTATCTCATTGGATAATCCCCTTGAGTATTTCCTGCAGTGAGTGTTTTCTGGTGATGAATTTCTTCAGCTTCAGTATGTCTAAAAAGTTTTTATTTATCATTCATATTTGAAGAATAACTTGGATGGATATAGTATTTTTGATTCTTAATTCCTCTCTTTCAGTACTTTGAATATTTGGTGCCACTCAATTCTAGCTTGTACAGTTCCTGCTGAGAAGTCTGACGATAACCTATTGGGCTTTCCTTTACATGTTATGTTCCTCTTTTTCACAGATGTTTTGGGGAATTTTTCTTTGACTTTAATTTTTGAAAATTTTTTTGTGAAGTTTTTTAGAGAATGCATCAGTTGAGGTAACTCAGCATTCTGTTTGCTTCTTCGATTCGAAGCTCTAAGTATTTGCATGTGTTTGGGAAGTTCTGATCAGTTATTTATTTGAATAAGCTCTCCATTCCCTTCTCCTCTCTTCTTTTTCTGTTATACCCATTATTCTTATACTGCTCTTTCTGATGATATCAGAAAATTCTTGCAGAGCTCTCTCATTTTTTAAAATTTGTGAGTCTCTCACTTCTCTCTGTAGCATCACTAGTTTTCTACCTTCAGTGTCATTGATTTTCTCTTCTATCAATCCTATTCTATTAGCTAAACTTGCTAACTCAGCTTTAAATTCATGTATTGAGTTCTTTTTGTCATTTTTAAAATTTCAATTTCCTAGTGAGTTATTTGTTTTGTTTTCTGAGCTCATTAAATTGCCTATGGGTGCTTTTTCAGATCTCATTGAGTATTTTCAGAACTTTAATTTAAAATTCTCTATCTTTTATCTCCCATGTTTTTCTGTGATTTTAATTTTTTCTGTAGATTTTTTAATTTCTTTCTGAACTCTGTCTCTCTCTTATGTTGCCATGATATTTGATTTCTTAATGGTATTTGTTAAGAACTCTAACCAGAAAAAAAAGACTATGTCATGATAAAAAAAAAACACAATAAAAAAAAAGCCTGACCAAGAGGTAACACAGTAGATATAGCATCAGACTGGAATGAAGAGGACTGAGTTTCAAAGCCCCAAGGTTGCCAGCTTGAGTGCAGGCTTATTTGGCTTGACCATGGGCTCACCAGCTTGAGTACATGTTCACTGGCATGAAACTCAAGGTCATTGCTTGAACGCAAGGTCGCTGACTTAAGCGGGGGGGGGGTCACTTGCTCTGCTGTAACCACCTAGTCAAGACACATATGAGAGAACAGTCACTGAACAACTAAGGTGCTACTATAGAGTTGATGCTTTTCATCTCTCTCCTTTGATGTCTGTCTGTCCCTAATCTCTCTCTCTCTCTGTCACAACAAACACAATAAAAATATAAAAAATAATGACATATTAAAAAACAAAATCAAAGTGCCAGAACCCAAAAATACAAAGCAAACAAAATGCCCCCCAAAATATGAGTGTGAATAAAAAATATAAGAATTAAAGAAAATAGTTTTCAGAAAAAGAAAAAAAATAGTTTTTAGAACCTGTATTGTTTTCTTCTCATAGATGGCACCGTATTACATGTTTTATCTGGGTGAAATTCTTGCGCTGACCTTTGCTGAGATGTTGCTGTCCCAATGATGTATGTGTATGGCTACAGGCATGTTATTGGTTTGGGGCATGTTTTGAGGGTTTTTTAGCTTTATGGATTTAGCAGTGGAGATCTCTGTTGTCTGGACACTTTTCCACATCTCTCAAAGTACAGGGGAACAGACACAGAGGATCTCTTTTCTTCAGGAGAGAGAATGGCTTTGGATAATTAACTGTGGAGTCAATCTCTGCCACTCTCCTCACCAGTAAGGTGAGTGAGGTGAGATATGGGAGGCAAGGGTGAAGCACTTTGGTTTTCTATGTCTATTTGCTGAGTATGGGCCAAGGGCAGACTCTGAACTCTTGCTGTGACTGTCATCTTCTGCCATTTTGGTTTAGTATCACCTCCTTTGCCCCTCAATATCACTGTTTATCTTGGCAGAAGGAGACCCAGTCGCTCCAGGGTTCTCCCTTTTTGTTGCCTCAGAAGAGATAAACACAGACAGTCTAAGTTTCCTTCCTTTCTGGAGATCCAGGAGCAGAAGAAAACCAAGTCATTCCAGGCTTTATCCCTCTCCAGATCCCCTGCAGGCAAAGCTTGAATAGTCTGGGTCCTTCGTCTCTCTGGTTCTGACCATGAGTTTTGCTTATCTTCCACTCCCCTTCTCAACTTTTACCACTTTAGTCAATGTGGTGCACAGATCTTTCAGCCAAGCCTCCAAGCCAAATTGCAGGTGCTTCTCTGCAATTTTTTGAAATTTCAAGGGAAGTGATCCAGAGTGTCTCTCATGTTACCGTTACTCTGACATCCTTTTCCAAATTTCTAACCAGGACTTCCAATTTTTTAAAGTCATTTTTTCTTAGGATGATTATATTAATTTTATACTTTTCATATTTTCCATGTGTTCTATAATTTGAATGTCTATGTTTTATAAATGTTATTTTACATGATTAAAGTAGTAAAGTAATTGTAAAGGCACAGTATAAAATAAATTTTATTAAAAATAAGTTAGTGAAATAATATAAAAATATCTTTACTTTTGTTTCCATTATCCCCAAGAATTGAACCAAAGATATTGAAGCTATGGTCATGTGTAAGGATGAGCCCAATCTCATTAGTTATAAATGCAAATTTCATATTTGCAAAGGCAAAATACTATACTGTGTCATTCTAACAGTTTGAATGGATATTTGGAGAATGTGATCTATGTGCCATTTTTAGAAGATCAAGTGCCACATCTCAGTTAAAATCACAGCTTATTTTATATAAATTAAATTAATCTTTTCTCTTGGTAATTTGGAGAGCATTAAGGATGATTACTAAAAAAGCTCAATATAAATGCATGTTCACTGCTCCCCTTTGTATTCAATGTCTCCACAAGAGCCAGTTCATCATTGACATGTACTGCAACTTGCCAATATTTTGGCAATGAAAATAATACTTTAAAGGTCATTGTTTTAATTAATGTAAAATGAAGATGAAGTTCATAAAATAAAAATTAACTAGTCTTCCAGTCTGACCAATCAGGTTCTCAGATAAAGTTGACCTGAAAATTATTGCCACACCTTAGCGCACAACTGTCTATTGACTTTTTTTTTGTGCCTGATTTGGTATATAAATTTCTTATAATATTACCCTTATATCTTACCTGCTTCTAAATTTATTTTTCTTTCTCAAACTGTTTTGTCATTTTACTCATATTCTAGCATACACTCTTTCTCTGTTCTTGCATTTATTTATTTTTATTTGTGTCTTTGAACCTTGCACTTTCAAACAGACTGAGAGTGGATACAGCCTCAGTGAATAAAAATGTAATTTTTTTTTTGAAAATATTCACTACTGCCTGACCAGGCAGTGGCACAGTGTATAGAATGTCAGCCTGAGATACAGTGTAGGGAATCACTCATCTAACATTGAACCCTCTATAACTTGGATTGGGGCACTTTGGTTAAAGTCCCTGAGTGAATGTCTCTTGCAAGCAAATGCCAAGAAGATGTGTGAATGAGTGACGTTTGTGCCTGCACAAAGGAATGCATGTGAAAGAGCTTTAGAAAATCAGCCTGGAGGTTCTAGATTGAAACTTTTTTGTGCTTGAAATTAGAAAAAAAAAAGAATCTACTGACCCAAATTAACCCTTTCTTCATATCAGCAAAATGGCCATTAGTCATTGTTTCCCATGGCCTTCCTCCCTTGTATTCCTGTTACCTCTGTTCTGCTTCTGATCAATAAAAGCTAAGGGAGAAGGAAATTCAGGTCTTCTTTGCCTCACTTGGCAAGCCTCCCCCTCTTCTTTTGACATAAGTTTGTGTCTTGAGTTGGTTTCTTCCACACAACACAGGTAGTTCCCAGCGGACTCGAATACTACAATAGAGGACTCAGGTTAGAAACTGCAAGGTCACCAAGCTTGAGCGTGGGGTTATAGGCTTAAGTGAGTGATCATAGACCTGACCCCATGGTTTCTGGTTTTAGCTCAAAGGTCACTGGCTTGAACCCAAGGTCGCTGGTTCAGCTGTAGCTCCCCAGTTAAAGCACATATGAGAAAGCAATCAATGAACAACTAAAGTGTCTCAACAAAGAATTGATGCTTCTTACCTCTCCCTCCCTTATTGTCTGTCTGTTCCTGTATTTCACTCTCTCTCTCTCCCTCTCTTTTTCTTTTGTTAAAAATAAAAGAAAAAGAAAATAGAAATTATTTCAGAAATCAAAGAAGAACAAAAACGTCCTGACAACTTGATGAAGTAGGATTTATTTAGCCAGTAGTGCAGCGTGACCCCAAAAGAGGCAACCACACACATGCTCCCTGAAGTTAGATTTCTTTCATCTTATATACCTCTTACAGGATACAGATTTTCATGCAAGGGTCTCATGATCCCTTTGTCTAGAGCAGCGGTTCTCAACCTGTGAGTCGTGACCCCGGCGGGGGTCGAATGACCAAAACACAGGGGTCACCTAAAGCCATAGGAAATACATATTTTATTTAAAAATGTATTGTATAATAAATATGTGTTTTCCAATGGCTTTAGGCAACCCCTGTGTTTTGGTCATTCGACCCCCCGCCGGGGTCGCGACCCACAGGTTGAGAACCGCTGGTCTAGAGGTATACGTCACTCACATGACTCTAGGATGGGAGGATGAGTCTAGGTGAGGTCAGAGAATAAGTGTTAGAAATTATAAATTAAGATCCTAAAATCTTTTAAGAATGGAAAGAGGAAGGGGTTTTCAGATAAGTTCTATCTTCCTTTCTCTGTGTAGCAAGTGGCCCTTAGCACCCTTTTAGAAAATTATAGGAAGTAGTTAATCCATGATTGGTTGACTCAGCTACCCCTGCTGGCTCCTTTCCCTAGCAGTCTTCTTGGTTTTTCCTCTTCAGTTGAGGAGAGGTAGGGAGGTTTGATTTCTCCTTACATAAAAACATCCATTACATTTTTTGTTTGTTGATTACATTAATAAAAATTGTCATGTCAAATAAGAAGTTCTATTTTCAAGTATCTTTCAAGAATTTTAGTATTCTGGGACAACTTTAAGAAGCATATTTATTTAAAAACTTTTTCTAAGAAAAGACTACTACAAGAATTTCCCAGCATTATATAGTTATATATCTTAATACTGCATAGTATTCTGTTCAGTTAATATGTCTTTAGCAGAGAAAACATGTTATATTATAATCTGCAATAGGGCTCTTATTTGCAAAGAGATATCTTATAACATATAGTTGATTATCTTATAATATAAAACATTGAAGTGGAATAAAAATAAATAACATTAATTGAGGGCTTATTAGATTTCAAATTATTTTATGTTCTTTACATGCATTAACTTAATTTTCATAACATTATAAGCTATTATTATAACTATTTTACAGATGTGAAAATTGATGCATGCAGTGGCTAAGTAGCTTGCTCAAAGTCTCATGGCTAATAAGTAGTAGACACAAGCCACAATTCTAAATACTTGGATACCATCCAAGACCTAAACTATTAAAACTGACTATTCTATTCTCATTAATGTTTATAAAGAATTTTGAGGTTCTTATGTATATATCCTTTTTTAAGAGTTATATAATAAAAGAAAGGTTATTGCTTACAAGGCTCCAGAGAAAGTCCACTTCATTGTAGTATTCATTTTTGGCCAATGCTGATGAATTTCTAAGAACTTCAATTGTTAAGAATGGTTAAAAGTCAGAAATAAGAATCATAATGTTCTTTATAATTGCCTTAAGTTCCTGAGTGTAAGAAATCAGCCTCAGGTTGTGGTGTTTTATTATCTTTCAATGTCATAAAAATTGCCAGATTAATCTACTTTTCTGGCTTTCATAGGTGACACCATATCACCTAATTCTTTGTCATATGCAAAACAAGAACCATCATGTACAATTTCTGTGAGGTTATTTTTTATAATTTAATTATTTATGAAATTCAATTTTGCATTTGGGGTTTCTGTATAAATTTATAAATAACTATTGATGGATAATAGCATTACTTTGAAATATCTCAGTAGAATGCTTCAGTCCTGGACTTTTTATAGGTTTGGACATATTTACTAAAATTAAAGCTATTCATTACATTAATGTTCTACTTTCATTTATAGTTAAGAAATAGAACTCTTTCCATCTTCTTCGAAAGAGAAACAAGGTAAAAAAAAACACTGGTACTAAGATAAAGCATCAGCTTGTTTAACAAAACAAAAGGCAATACTTCGATTATATAAATAACACAGAAGACATCCTAAACATTGCACAAAAATATGTTGCATTCAATGTTTTTATTATCACTTCAAGTAGACAGTCCAATGTAATTATCATCATAATTTTTTATTATCATTGCAGATTATAGAATTAATAAGAGATAGAAATGGGCTTTGCTAGCCTCTATGTCTCTTCATTATCTTCACAAGAGTGGTAACTATGTGCTCAAATATATATACAAAGAAACAAAGTCTTTACTTCACTTATGCCCAAGTTATGAAGAATTTTTATGACTAGATGTTATTTATTAAGTATGTTTTCAAGGAGCCTACAAAGAGTATTCTGAAAAATGGAATTTTTCTCCATTTTGTCACATCTCTTCTAAGTGTTGTTTCTTTGTTTATTAGCTGGTATTGTTTGATTGATTGTTTGTTTTATATCTGGAAAACAACAGCACTGTGAACCAGGGCAGTGTAAATTACTTAGTATATGTGAAAACATTAATTTATTTAATAATTAATTAGAATATTGTGTCACAAACTGTGTTAAATATTGACCATGAAACAGTGGTTCCTATCATAAGCAAACTACAATGTTCACTAAAAACTATGCATCATGGTGACAATTTAACCTTAACAAATAATTGTATATGCACACTATAACCATGGTTATGGATGTTAACTTTGTTCATAATTCTGGATTCTGAAAACAACACTCAAGTAATAAATTCTTAATATGTTTAATATGTAAAGAATATGAAACATATTTTTAATATGTTTCAGAAAGGTTATAGCTAGGGTCATGATGTTATTTTTTTTCCATTAAACCAGTCCTATTGTTCCACTAGTTGGTTTTATTCCAATTTAGAGTGAATATTTTAAAAGAAAATTGCATAAGTTGTTCTCTAGTATTTATTCATCCATTGTTACTCAGAAATATTCATGAGTGAGTTCTTTAAATACTACAGATATAAGTCAAGCATGACCTGAGTTAGAGTAGAGGTCAAACCGACCACATTGCTTAAACTCTTACAGCATTGCATCAGCCATCAATACTCTAGTTCCCCAAGAAGCTTTACAGAAAAACTGTATCACCAGGTTTACTTATCTGAATACAGCTACAACTTAATAGAAAGCAAAATATATTATAACATTGCAATAAATGTTATAAAAATATGTATGAGAGACTGTATTATACTATAAATAAAGAGTCCTTATGGTGAACACAGAGCATCAGGGAAGTCTACAAGGAAGAGGTGGTATCTGCTTAATGTCTTAAACAATGTATAGATGCAAATTGGGGGATTCCAAGATGGCTACAGAGTAAGCATGCATTGTAATTGTGGCCTTCTAGCACCAAATGAAGTTATAACTAATTTACAAAAAATCATCTTGGCCCTGGCCGGTTGGCTCAGCGGTAGAGCGTCGGCCTGGCATGCGGGTTCTATTCCCGGCCAAGGCACATAGGAGAAGTACCCATTTGCTTCTCCACCCCCCACTCCTTCCTCTCTGTCTCTCTCTTCCCCTCCCGCAGCCGAGGCTCCATTGGAGCAAAGATGGCCCGGGTGCTGGGGATGGCTCCTTGGCCTCTGCCCCAGGTGCTGGAGTGGCTCTGGTCGCGGCAGAGCGACGCCCCGGAGGGGCAGAGCATCGCCCCCTGGTGGGCAGAGCGTCACCCCTGGTGGGCGTGCCGGGTGGATCCCGGTTGGGCACATGCGGGAGTCTGTCTGACTGTCTCTCCCCGTTTCCAGCTTCGGAAAAATACAAAAAAAAATCATCTTGAAAAACTAACTTCAGACTAAATGAGGAGAACTCTATAACTGAGGCATAACAGAAAACATATTGAGACTGGTAAGAAGGACAGAGAATCAAAAAGGGTTGCAAATGTTCCCAGGAGCAAACAGCAGCTGAGGGTCCAGAGGGACTCTCAGCTGCTAGGGGGTTTACCCTGAGAGGTGATGGTCATAAGCCTCAGGCCTAGAACACCAAAATCTAGAAGAAGTGCTCACATAGTATTTGGCTGTGAAATGAGTAAGAAAGAAACAACTGTTTTAAGAGGAGCAGGCACCATCTTAAAGGGCCAAAGTAGAAAATCTTTGCCACATCTACTTGCACTAGTATCTGACAGAGGGAGAATTGAGAGGACTAAAGTTGCATGAGGAGAGTGTGAATTTGGAACACACGGAGAAACATTATTGGAGATGGCTACTGGAAACCCCATGCTGAGTACTGCAGTCACTATCTTTCTTAGATGAAGCAGCCCCTCCATGTAGCATCAGCCTGAGGGAAAGCAACCACCCCACTTTCAGGAAACTCTCTTTCCCCTATCCTATGGAGATTGGGCCCTTCTGAGAAGTAAGCAGACTTGACCAAAAAGCAGATGGTGTGACAGTGAATCAGTTTTCTTGTGTTGAGGCTGGAATTGTTCCCCACACTTTCCATAGCCTATGAATGCTGCTTTTTTCTCACAGAAGATTCAGTATAAACTCCTCAGACTATGGGCAAGCTAAATCTCTGAGTTTCAGAGGCTACACCCACTGGGATACTAGTAGAAATGTCCTACTGCTGTCCATAAAAAAGTCAGGATGGAGCCCTGGCCGGTTGGCCCAGTGGTAGAACATCGGTCTGGTGTGCAGGAGTCCCGGGTTTGATTCCCGGCCAGGGCACACAGGAGGAGCACCCATCTTCTTCTCCACCCTTCCCCCTCTCCTTTCTCTCTATCTCTCTCTTCCCCTCCTGCAGCCAAGGCTCCATTAAAGCAAAGTTGACCCAGATGCTAGACTGGCTCTGGCCGCAAAGAAGCAACAGCCCAGATGGGCCTTTTGGTGGGCATTCTGGGTGGATCCTGGTCAGGCACATGTGGGAGTCTGTCTGAAAACCTCCCAGCTTATAACTCTGGAAAAATACAAAAAAAAGCCACAAGAGAAAAATAATTAATTACCTACAAAGGATCCCCCATAAGGCTAACATCTAACTTCTCAATGGAAATATTTCAGGTCAGATGGGATTGGCAAGATATATTTAAAGTGATTCAAACAAGAGCCTACAATCAAGACTAATCTATCCAGCAGAGTTATAATTTAAAATTCAAAGAGAAATAAAGAGCTTCCCAGACCAAAAAAAAAAAAAAGACTCAAGGAATTTATTATCACAAAACCAGTATTGCAAAAAATTTTAAAGTGCCTGTTATAAGAAGAGGAAAGAATAAACACATGATTCATGAGAAGAAAGATTATGATTTCAAAAAATAAAATAGGAATAAATAAGTACATATCAATATTAACCATAAATGAAAATGGATTAAATGGATTAAATGCTCAAACAAAACTCATAGGATAGCTGCATGGATAAGAAAACAATAACCATATATACGTTGTCTACAAGAGACCCACCTCAGAACAAAAGATACACATAGACTGAAAGTGAAGGGATGAAAAAAAGATATTTTATGCAAGTAGAATTGAAAAATAAGCTGGGGCAGCAATACATTTGTCCAACAAAATAGCCTTTAAAACAGGGGTCCCCTAACTATGGCTTGTGGGCCGCATGCGTCCCCCTGAGGCCATTTATCCGGCCCCCGCCGCACTTCTGGAAGAAGCACCTCTTTCATTGGTGGTCATTGAGAGGAGCACATTGATCATCTCATTAGCCAAAAGCAAACCCATAGTTCCCATTGAAATACTGGTCAGTTTGTTGATTTAAATTTATTTGTGCTTTATTTTAAATATTGTATTTGTTCCCATTTTGTTTTTTTACTTTAAAATAAGATATGTGCAGAGTGCATAGGGATTTGTTCATAGTTTTTTTTATAGTCCGGCCCTCCAACAGTCTGAGGGACAGTGAACTGGCCCCCTGTGTAAAAAGTTTGGGGACCCCTGATTTAAAACAAAGGCTATATATAGTATGGGACAAAGAAAGTCATTACACTGATAAAGAAAGCAATCCAACAAGAAGATATAACCATTGAAAAATATTTATGCACCAGAAAAAAGCAACTAAATATATAAAGCAGATTTTGATAGACAAAAAAACAAAGTCAATAGCAATACAAAAATAATATGGAATTTCAATATGCTAATATAATCAATGGATAGGTCCTCCAGACACAAAATCAAAAAGAAACCGCAGCCTTAAGTTATAAAATAAATCAACTAGATTTAATCAACATATTCAAAACATTTCACCCCAAAGCAGTAGAATATGCATTATTTTCAAGTGCTTCTAGTATATATTTTTTGGATAAGTCACATGTTACGAATCAAAACACGTTTCAACAAATTTAAGAAGATTGAAATTATATCAAGCACCTTCTCTGACCACAATGGAATAGAACTAGAAATCTACTACAACAAAAAAACTGAAAATTATTCAAACATGTAGAAGCTAAATAGCATGATATTAAATAAAAAGTGACTTAAAAATTAGATCAAGAAAGAAATCAACCTGACCAGGCAGTGGCACAGTGGATAGAGCATCAGCCTGGGATGCAGAGGACACAGGTTATAAATTCCGAGGTTGCCGACTTGAGCATGGGGTCACTGGCTTGAGTATAGGATCATAGACATGACCCCATGGTCTCTGGCTTGAGCCAAAAGGTCACTGGCTTAAAATCCAAGGTCACTGGCTTGTGCCTATGGATGTTGACTTGAGTAAAACGTCACTTGGTCTGCTGTAGCCCCTGGTCAAGGCACATATATGAAAGCAATCAATGAACAGCTAGGAGATGCAAAAAAGATGATGTTTCTCATCTCTCTCCCTTCCTGTCTGTTTGTCTTTATCTGTTTCTCCCTCTGTCTCTCTCACAGTCTCTGTCACAAAAAGAAGAAAGAAATAAAAAATGTATTTGAAACAAATTAAAATGAAAATACAAAAACTGAAAAAAACTATGGGACACGGTGAAAGCAGTCCTGAGACGGAAGTTCATAACATTACATGCATATCTTAAGGGCAAGAAAAAGTTTACATAAACAATCTAACCCTGTACCTAGAAAAACCAATGAAAGTACAACAAATAGATCTGAGAGAAAGTAGAAGAAAGAAAATAATAAAAATTAGAATAAAAATAAATGACATAGAGGCTAAAAACACAATACAAGTGATCAATGAATTCAAGAGCTGGTTCTTTGAAACCATAAACAAGATTGACAAACCTTTTAAAAGATTCATCTTGGAAAAAAAATGAACAAATAAATAAAATCAAAATAAAAAAGGAAAGTAACAACTAATATCATAGAAATACAAAGGATTGTAAGAAATAACTTTGAAGAACTATATGTTCCCAAATTGTACAACCAGGGTAAAACAAATAAATTTCTAAAAACATACAACCTTCTATAATTTAATTGGAAGAATCAGAAAACCTGGGCAGACCAGTCATAACAGATAAAATTGAAATAGTTATCAAAAAAATTTCAGCAAACAAAAGTCATAGCCCGGAAGTTGTCACAGGTGAATTTTAGCAAACATTCAAAGAACTAATACCTATTCTTCTCATGCTAGTACAAAAATTTTAAGAAGGGTAACACTTCCCAGCTCATTTTACAAGACAAGATTAATACTAATTTCAAAACCATGTACACTACAAAGAAAGAAAACTCTAAGCCAATATATATGATGAACAAAATATTAGCAATCTGGATTCAGCAATACAATAACAAGATTATACATTATGATCAAGTGTGATTTATTCTGAAGAGACAAGAGTGGTACAATATTTTCAAATCAATAAATGTGATTCATCACATAATGAATATGAAGAATAAAAATCACATGATTATATCAATAAATGCAGAAAAAGCATTTACTAAATTCCAGCACCCATTTATGATCAAAACTCTCTGTTCCTATCTGTCTGTCCCTGTCTATCCCTGTCTCTGACTTTCTGTCTTTGTAAAAAAACAAAAAACCAAAACCAAAAACAAAACAAAACAAAAACCAGACATGTAGATCAATAAAATAGAAGAGAGAACACCAAAATAAACCTATTCCTTTATGGTCAATTAATATTTGTTCAAAGAAACAAGAACATGCAATGGGGAAAAAAAGTCTATTCAATAAATAGTGTAAGGAAATTTGGACAGATATGTGCAAATAATAAAACTAGATCACATTTTTACACCACACTCAAGAATAAACTCAAAATGTATTAAAGATATAAATGTTAGATTTGAATCCATAAGAATCTTACAGGAAAACTTATGGAGTAAATTCCTGAATATTTCTCATAATATTTTTATTTCTCCTAATATATTGTCTTGGGCAAGGGAAATAGAAAAAATAAAAAAATAGGACTAGACCAAACTGAAAAGTTTTTGCTGAAAAAAGGAAACCATCAACACAATAAAAAAGACAACCCACTGAATTGGAAGACATATTAGCCAATGATCTGTCTGATAAGAGGCTAACATTCAAAATTTATAAAGAATATACAACTCAACATAAAAAAATTAAAAGATGTGCAAAAGACTTGCTTAGACAGTGTTTCAAAGAGAATGTACAAATTGTCAGTAGATATGAAAATATGCTTCATGTCACTAATCATCAGAGAAATGTAACACTGGTCAGAACATTTCATCCCAAAGCAGAAGAAGATATATTCATTTCAAGTGCTCATGGTACATTTTTTAGAATAAACTACCTGTCATGACACAAACCAAGTCTGCATAAAATTAAGAAGATTGAAATTATACCAAATTTCTGATGACAATGGCATAAAACTAGAAATCAGCTACAATGCAAAAACAAACAAAAACATTCAAACACTTGGAGGCTTAAATAGCATATTATTAAATAACTAATGGGCTAACAATTAGATCAAGAAAGAAATTTAAAAATTTTTTGAAACAAATGAAATACAAACTTAGAACAACCCAAAATCTATGGAACACAGCCAAATAATCCTTAGAGGAATATTTATAGTATTAGAGGCATACTCAAGAAGCAAGAACAATTTTAAATAAGTTTTTAACCCTGCACTTAAAATAACTAGAAAAATAACAACAATCAAAGCACAGAGGAAGTAGAAGGAAGGTAATAAGAAACATCGAATTAAAAATAAATGATATAGAAGCTAAGAAAAAAAAGTACAAAAGACTAATAAAACCAAGAGTTGGTTCTTTGAAAAGGTAAACAAGATAGGTACACTTTAACCAGACTTAAAAAAAAAAAAGATAGAAGAAAAGAGAGATCCAATGTAAATAAAATTAGAACACCCAATATCGCAGCTGTACATAGGTTTTTCAAAAAAAATACTTCATAGTAAATTTCTATAAATATACAACTTTTTTTGGAAAACTGACTCTAGAAGAATCAGAAAACCTGACCAGACCAATTACAACAAACGGAATAGAAATATTTATCAAAAACTTCCAGCAAACAAAAGTCCTAGGCCAGATGGCTTCAGAGGTCAATTTTACACTCAAAGAAGAACTGACGCCTATCCTTCTCAAGCTGTTTAAAAAATTATAAGAGAAAGCATGACTTTCAAGCTCATTTTACAAGGCTTGCATTATTCTAATTCCAAAACCAGATAAAGACACACACAAAAAAATTACTATAGCAAACATACCTACTGAACATAGATACTAAAATTCACAACAAATTATTAGCAAACAAGATCCAGCAATACATTAAAAAAGTCATACAACATGACTAAGTTGTATTTGCTCAGGGACACAAGGCTGATATAATATTTGCAAATCAATAAACGTGATTTATCACATAAAGAAAAAAAAAGGATAAAAATCGCATGATCATATCAACAGATGCAGGAAAAATGTTTTACAAAATCTAGCACCTATTTATGATAAAAACCAACAGCAAAGTGAAAATAGAAGCAACATACTTCAACATAATATAGGCAATCCCCTTAAGATCAGGAACAAACCTGACCAGGTGGTGGCACAGTGGATAGGGCATTAGACTCAGATGCAGAGGACCCAGGTTTGAAACCCCGAGGTTGATGGATTGAGTGCAGGCTCACCTGGCTTGAGCACAGGATTCCCAGCTTGAGCTCAGTGTCGCTGGCTTGAGCGAGGGATCATAGAGCCATGGTCACTGGCTTAAACGCAAAGATCGCTGGCTTGAAGCCCAATGTCTGTCTTGAGCCCAAGGTCACTGGCTTGAGAAAGGGTCACTTGCTCTGCTGTAGGCCCCCAGTCAAGGCATATATGAGAAAGCAATCAATGAACAACTAAGGAACTGCAATGAAGAATTGGTGTTTCTCATCTCTCTCTCTTCCTGTTTTTCTGTCCCTATCTGTACCTCTCCCTGTCTCTCTCTGTCTTTTTCAAAAATAAAAAAAATAAAAAAATCCAAATGTATACTGCTTTCAAGAGACACACCTAAGGTGCAAGGACAAAAGTAGGCTGAAAGTGAAAGGTTGGAAAACAATTCTCGAAGTAAATAATACTGAAAGAAGAGAAGGTGTAGCCATATTTATATCTGACAATTTAAGACAACAAAGGCAACCAAAGACAGATACACACTTCATAAAGACAAAAAGGAGACATTATCAAAAAGATGCCACATTTCTTAATATATGTGAATCAAATCAGGAAAGACTATAATATATAAGGCATCTAATAACCAATCTAAGAATGAAAACAGAAACAACATCATAGTTGGAGTATTCAACATATCATTGCAAATTTCAATAGATCATTCAAACAGAAAATTATTAAAGAAACATCAGCCTTTAATGACACACTAGACTGATTAAATATAATAGATATTACAGAACACTTTATCTTAGAATATATGCTTATCAATCTGTTCCAGCATGCAAGGAACATTATTAAGGAAGACCATAAGACGTGCCACAAAACTAGCCTCAACAGATTCAATAATATTGAGGTTGTACACTATATATTTTATGACCATAATGCTCTGAAATTGAAATTCAACTCTGAGAGGGAAATAAAGAAACCCACAAAAATATGTATAAATTAAACAACATAATTCTAAAAAATGACTGGGTCAAAGAAGAAATAAAAACAGAGATCAAATGATATATACAAACAAGAATGACAACACAACAACATATCAAAACTTTTGGGATATAGTGAAATTAGTATAAAGTGGGAATTTTATGGCATTACAGGCTTAAATCAAGAAATAACAGAAACCCCAAATAAACAACTTAACATTACATCTGGGACCCTGGTGTGGGAGCCACACTTACCTGCCATGGACCAGCACTGCTCCTAATAACAGTGCGGAATTAAGGAAACAGATTCATTAAGAAAAAAGATGGGATCGGGAGAGAGGATTCTTCAAATGCTGATGGCAATATCCAAGTGCCACAGAGCCCCAGTTTGCTTTATTATATAGCCATATGCAAATCAATGGAGTCCTTGATACAAAGTTATACATTTGAGGCTAAAAGAGGAACTCTCCCAAGGCATAAACAGGAATCCCCCTACCATGCATAAGTGAAATCAATCAACATCTGAACAAACAAAGAGTAAGAGGAAGGGCATGTAAATTGCTTCCAGGAACTTAAGGAAGCAAGTGAAGTGGGTGCAAATACTCAGCATCATAGCCAATATGGAGGTAGTGTGTGGGGGGGAGAACTTAGCCTTTTGCTAAGCCTCGAATCTACAAAGGCTTTTTGCCGTTTACGGTCCACAACATTTACCATCTTTCCTGATGCCTGATTAGGCCCAGCCTCTATAATCTACCAGAGGTTGTTTCAGGGGCCAATTCTAACAAGCTGCCAACAGAGAATGGAAGCCAGAGGCAAATTTAATATAACCTTCAGTCTTTTGTTGACTTTCCCCCAGGCCTGGTGCTGGAGAAAGCCAGACTAGGTGTTTATCTTGATACTTCCATGTGCACCTAAGCCCAGAAGAAGCAGCCACGAGCTCTAGATCATATAAAGCTCCACAAAAATTTGCAGAGAGCCAATCATGGGCAGTGTCTTACACTGGTCAGTACCATATTCTCCCTAAGAGTCACAGGACCAACAGATTCAGTGGCCAGACACAGACATTAGAGAAATATCTAACTAGCATAGCTAGCAGCATATTCAAAGTGACAGCTTGCCAGGAATCAAACCCTGCTGAAGCAAATTCCACTTTCTGTAGTCAGTACCTACACAACAACCCACATGCATTGGATGAGATAGGGCCTCACAGTCAGCTGGCACAAGTCCCAGATACCCTATCCTTCTGAGCTTATTTCCACAGGGAAAATTCTGAAAGTCTTAGAGCCCAGATATTCAAAGTGTGAGTTCCTTGGAGCCAAATGATGTGACCAGTTGAAGGGTTTAGCCACCTATTGGGGGTTCAACCAGCTTCACAACCAGTTCCAGTGGAAAAATCTCAATCTTCATCTATAAGACGTCAGATGAATGAAATTCTACAGAGGGGATTGTTGGCCTGTAGCAGTCCTGAATAGGAATTTAGAACAGGGATAGAGTGCAGTGCCCTGAGGCAAAGACCACAGTAGCTTTACTGACAAATGTACTGAATGCAGTACTGTGATAATTAGAGCACAATAGGAATAGAATTAGCAATTCTTTTTTTTTTTTGTATTTTTCTGAAGATGGAAACGGGGAGGCAGTCAGACAGACTCCCGCATGCGCCAGACCAGGATCCACCCGGCACGCCCACCAGGGGCCGATGCTCTGCTCAGCTGTGACCAGAGCCATTCCAGCGCCTGAGGCAGAGGCCACAGAGCCATCCTCAGTGCCCAGGCAAACCCTGCTCCAATGGAGCCTTGGCTGCGGGAGGGGAGGAGAGCGACAGAGAGGAAGGAGAGGGGGAGGGGTGGAGAAGCAGATGGGCGTTTCTCCTGTGTGCCCTGGCCAGGAATCGAACCTGGGACTTCCTCACGCCAGGCTGATGCTCTACCACTGAGCCAACTGGCCAGGGCCAGCAATTCTTTTTTTTTTATTAATTTTAATAGGGTGACATTGATAAATCAGGGTACGTATGTTCAGAGAAAACATCTCTAGGTTATTCTGACATTCGATTATGCTGCATTCCCATCACCCAAAGTAGAATTAGCAATTCTGATTAATCAATAAGTGGGGAAATTTGAGGTACTTCAATTGCCTTTTAATTTGCTCTAAAGAACTTCCCCTTCCTGACTTTCTCATTCTCTTCTCTGCATTTTTTCACTGCTTCCTGACTTCCTCATTCTTGTCTTGCTCCTATTTTTTGTGTATCAGTAAATACCTGTAAGGACTGGGGATAAGAGCTGTCTCATAAAACCTGTATAGGGGATTGTGAGGAGATCTCCCCTAAGTCCTTCAGTGCACACCATGTGGTCTCCAAGTAGTCATTGTCTCTACAACAAGTGCTTCCCCATGTGATGAATAAAAACTAAATGGTGAAATGCCCTTTCAAAGCCTGAGAAAGGAAAAGGACATCTGATACATTCTGGTAAGTAGGACGCAGATAACAGAGAAATAGCCTCCAAACATCTGCAGTAAGTTCAAACAGGGATTAGACTAGAGGAGTCCCCATTTTCTCTCCTTTTTCTATTTTGTCCCCTTATCATCATGGGGGATTTCCTGACCCAGGAGCAGTGCAACCATAATATTCAACTTCATGGCCTTCTCTGCAATGTAGGGTGTAAGATCAACAATAGGCAACTCACAAAGCTGCTTATTGTAATACATCATCAGTGTCCTTGGTATTCAAAAGAAGAGATTCTATACATTGAAAACTGAGAGCAGATGGGCCCCTAGATATGCAACTTATTAGGGCTAGTGACCCTATAACATCTAAAAACTTAGAATCATTGTCAATTGGCATTATGCTAGATTCAAGGCAGAAATCACTAGATTTCCCCCTGCTGATGAGCCCCAAATTTACGGGCCACTTCTCTCACCTTCTAAGGCTCTTTCAGAGCCAGAGTTACCATCACCACTTCGTTGGCCAAAAAACAAAAGTATGATAGGTTGATTTTGGTGTGAGGGTTTGGACCATGGCAAAGATTCTTTTCAGGAATTCCCAGTGATCTGCCTGCCCAAACATACTGTTAGACATGAAAGTCTCCCTTTTCTGTTTTTTTTTTAAGAAATTCAGGTAAAGTGTTACTGAAAATGGGTTACACAGTAGATTCACTATGGGATTGTAGAGGCTATAAAAGTTGGACATGAAATGACTCTGTGGTAATGGAAAGGTATTGGTCAAGTAAGTCTGTAAATATAATATATATGTTTGCTCGCTTATAGTTTGCATTGAGTGTGGGGGACAGGCTGTAAGCAGGCAGGGTTGTTAGAGCCTAAGGTTTAGTTTCAAAACTAAGCTTTTTGCCACACCCTTGACTGTTGCATGATGTGGGGTGGTGAACTCTCATGGAATCCCATTATGCCTCAGATAAGTAACTTCGTATCAGAGACTTTCTTGTTTGTATATTGGATTAAAGGTTTTGATTTCTATACTATAAAATGGGGCAGAGGAGCCCATGCTGGAAGAGAGCAGAGAAAGGCCATGTGGAGGAGAGTAGGAGCAGCCAAGATGGTGGAGTGCTGAAGGAGAAGCCAGTTTGTGCAGAGTTTATGTAGAGAGAAGGAAATGGAGAACAGACATGAATAAGGCTGCTGAGGTAGAAACTTTGATTCTTGGAAACTCAGATGAGTCAGTGGCTTTGGGAACCCTGAATGGAAAGGGAAGCATTTTCCCACTGTGTGTATTTCTTGCCTGCCAGGTGCAAGCTAGGATTAAAGCTAATGGCTCACCAGTTCTTGGCTCCATTGTTTCATTACCATCTCTCCAAATCAAATGTGAACCTGCCTTGGCCAGGCGGCTCTGATGGTGGCCGTGGCTACAGGCCCTATAAAAGGGTTAGTGAAAGCTGTATTCACCACTTCTCGGTACAGTGTCTGGCTACAAGAATACCAGGATGCAGCTCAAACACAAGCTGTATAGAATCTGAATGCAAGAGTTCCAATTGGTGTTGATATGCTCACAAGAGCTGGGATTAATAACACTTCCACGGCTCAGGTCCACATGAACTATATCATCTTTTCTCAGGTTTTTATGGTTTCTTTTAAGGTATGGGTTCAGATTCCAGATACCAAGGCCCCTATGGACTCTTTTGCAAACATCCATCAGAGTCCTAACAAATCTTATATTGATTTCATTAATCGCCTCCAAACTGCCATCTCATGACAGGCAGAACAAGCAGCAAAAGTGCTGATCTTACAATTGGCAGAAATGACTAGAACTTTTCAAAAATGTAGACACTGAATTGCATCAAGCCTAGGTACAAGTCTTAAATTAAGTTCTTGCATGAAAAAAATGAAAATGCCTGCTCTAATATTGAACTAAATAATATAGTTTTATCCTGTATTTAAATACTCTGAACATTGACACTTAAAATTTTAATTATGTAAAGAGTGCTCATTTAAACTTAAATAGATGGAATTTTGGATCCTAAACTTGTTTCTTTGTTTTGTACTCTGTAAGGTCTTTCCAAACTAATTACAGCACTCTGTGTTCACTGTCTTAAGAGTTAAGGGGCAAGTAGCACCTCTGCTATTAGGTTTAATAAGGTTTTAGTTATGTGGCATGCCCATGTCTGTACTTTAATTGTTTTGTTTGTATGTCAAATTGTACTTAGCTCTGTAAAATAGGAGTCAATTTCAGGCTCTGGCCAATTGGCTCAGTGGTAGAGTGTCGGCCTGGCGTGCAGGAGTCCCGGGTTTGATTCCCAGCCAGGGCACACAGGAGAGGCGCCCATTTGCTTCTCCACCCGTCCCCCTCTCTTTCTTCTCTGTCTCTCTCTTCCCCTCCCACAGCGAGGCTCCATTGGAGCAAGGATGGCCTGGGCGCTGGGGATAGCTCTGTGGCCTTTGCCTCAGGTGCTAGAATGGCTCTGGATGCAACAGAGCGACACCCGAGAGGGGCAGGGCATTGCCCCCTGGTGGGCATGCCGGGTGGATCCTGGTCGGGCGCATGTGAGAGTCCTACTGACAGCCTCCCCATTTCCAGCTTCGGAAAAATGAAAAACAAAAAAGAAAAAAAAAAGAAAAATAGGAGTCAATTTCAGTTTGAAAGCTCTTGTCTGTCTCATCTATCTGTGCATCTGTTCATCTGAAATCTTACTATTCTATGTGTACTAGAAATCCTTTGCTTTCACCATTTGGGTTTTGTCCCACCTAAACCTTATAAAGGTGATTTACAATACTGGTTAATGTGAAATAAGGATTAAAGACTAATGTTTCAGCCCCTCCTTCTATAGGACTTGGTTTATAAATACCTTTTGTTTGAATTTTGTCTTTATTTAGAATTTGGTTATTATGTTATGCTTCAACTTTTACGTTGTTCATATTAAAGATTCTACTGAGAAAAATGAGTAATTAATTAATTACTTTAATGTCCTTTCCAGACAATAAATTTCAGAAAAAAAGGGGAAAAAACCCCAGAGGCACCAGGTCATTTAAATATCTTAAAGCTTTCTGCCAAAAATTTTATATGGAACAAAAAAAGAACCCAAATAACCTTAGCAATCTTGAATATAAATAAGAAAGTGAGAGGTTTCACACTTCCTGAAATCAAGTTAAACTACAAGGCCACTGTAATAAAAAAAAATCCTGGTACTTGCATAAGAACAGGCATAAAAATCAATGGAAAAGAACAGAGAACCCATATTAAATAAACCAACTTCATTAAGTTAAGTTAGTAATAAACAAAAGAGGAAAGGGTATACAGTGGCATAAAAACAGTTTTTTTTAATGAATAGTGTCGTGAAAACTAAACAGGTACACACAAAAAAGTGAGACTAGATCATCAACTTAACCATTTACAAAGAATAAATTCAAAATTAATGAAAAACTTTAATGTAAATCATGAAACTACAAAATTTATAGAATAAAACAGTCAGTATACTTTGTTTGTCTTGCAACAGGACATAGAAATGGCCAAGCGATATATGAAAATATGCTCATCTTCACTAGCTATTCGAGAAATGCAAATCATTTTCCATCTTTCAAAACAGTATTTTTGCCAATAAATCTCATCAAGTAAGTAAAATAAAGGACAAAATAAACAAATGGGCCTAATCAGATGGTGGCACATTGGATAAAGAGTTGGCTTGGGATGATTAGGACCCAGGTCTAAAATCCTGAGGTTGCTGCCTTGAGCATGGGCTTATCCAGCTTGAGCATAGACTCTCCAGCATGAGTATGGGGTCACCAGCTTGAGTGTGAGATCATAGACATGACCCTATGTGTGCTAGCTTGACTCCATAGGTTGCTAGCTAGCAGGTCAAGGTTGCTGGCTTGAGCAAGAGGTCAATGACTTGGCTGGAGCACATATAAGGAAGCAATCAATGAACAACTAAAGTGCTGTAACTATAAATTTATGCTTCACATTTCTCTCCCTTTCTGCCTGTCTTGCAGTCTTTTTCTTTTTTGCAAACAAAAAAACAAACAGAAACATAAATACAAATGGAACTATATCAAAATAAAAAGCTTTTGTACATCAAAAGACACGTTTAACAAAATAAAAAGACAACCTACTCTATGTAAGAACATATTCACAGATACATCTGATAAGGTGTTAATAACAAAAATTTAGTCAGAACTTATAAAACTAAGCACCACAAAGCCAACTAAACAATAAAATTAACAAGTGAGAAAAAGAATAATTGGAAAAACACATGCAAAAGAATAAAATTTAACTACAGTTTGTCCCCTTAAACAAAAATTAATTTAAAATAGATCAAAGACATAAATATAAGATATGAAACAATAAACTACAAGATTTAAACATAGGTACTAAACTTTATGAAACTTGGCCATAAAGAACAATTAATGAATTTTACTGCAGAGCCAAAGGAAGTAAAGGAAATAATAAATGAATAGGACACATTAAACTAAAAAGCTTCTAGACAGCAAAAGAAAATGACAACAAAACAAAGAGACAACCAACCAAATGGCAAAAGATATTTATAAACAACAGCTCTGATAAGAGATTAATATCCAAAATATATAAACAACTCACAAAGGTCAGCAATAAACAAGCAATGAATCCAATTAAAAAATACAGAGTGGACCTGAACAGACACTTTTTGCAACAGAACATACAAATGGCCAAGCGATATATGAAAATATGCTCATCTTCACTAGCTATTTGAGAAATGCAAATCAAAACTACAATGAGATGCCACCTCATACCTGTTAGATTGGCTATTATCAACAAGATAGATGTTGTAGAGACTGTAGAGAAAAAGAAACCCTCGCCTGACCTGTGGTGGCGCAGTGGATAAAGCGTCGACCTGGAAATGCTGAGGTCGCCGGTTCGAAACCCTGGGCTTGCCTGGTCAAGGCACATATGGGAGTTGATGCTTCCAGCTCCTCCCCCCTTCTCTCTCTCTGTCTCTCTCTCCTCTCTCTCTCTGTCTCTCTCTCTCTGTCTCTCTCTCTCTCTCTCTCCCTCTCCCTCCTCTCTAAAGATGAATAAATTAAAAAAAAAAAAAAAAGAAAGAAACCCTCATTCACCGCTGGTGAAAATGGCAACTAGTGCAACCATTATCAAAGAAAGTAGGGTGGTTCCTCAGATAATTAAGAATATAGCCTGAGAAGGCAATGATGCAGAGGATAGCATGTTGACCTGGCATGCTGAGGACCTAGGTTCAAAACTCTGAAGTAACTGGAATTGGGTGTGGGCTCATCTGGCTTGAGTATGGGCTCATCAGTTTAGGCATGAGTTTGCTGGCTTGAGCTTGGAAGTAACGTCATGATCCCATGGTCGCTGGCTTGAGCTCAAAATTGCTGGCTTGAGCAATGGATCACTTGCTCACTTGGAGCCCTCCAGTTAAAGCACATATGAGAAAGCAATCAATGACCAGCTAACGTGTCACAACTATGAGTTGATGCTTCTCATATTCTTCCCTTCCTTTATGTCTGTCCCTGCATGTCTGTTTGTATGTTATTCTCTCTCTCTCTGTGACTAAAAGAAAAAAAATTAAGACTTGAACTAGCATATGACCCATTTATCCCTCTATTAATGTTACCCAAAAAACTTGAAAACATTGGTATAAAAAGATACACACACAACCCCATGTTTATTGCAGCATTATTCACAGTGGCTAAGATTTGGAAACAACCAAAATGTCCTCTGACAGAAGATTGGATAAAGAAGATATGGTACATATATAAAGTGGAATACTTCTCATCCATAATAAATGATGACATATTGCCATTTACAACAATATAGATGAACTTTGAGAACATTATACCGAGTGAAATAAATAAATCAGAAAAAGCTAAGAACTACCTTATTTCACGCATATAAAAACTGAGACTCATGGACATAAATAAAAGTAAAGTGAATATTGGGGGAGGGAGATTGGGAGTGCAGTAAAAACAGAAAAATAAATAGTGACAAAAATGATTTGCCTTTGGGTGGTAGTTACACAACATAATCAACAATTCAAATGCTATCAAAATATTCACCTGAAACCTATGTACCCGTATTGATCAATGTCACCCCTTTAAATTTAATTTTCTAAATATAATTCTTAAAAAATGGACAAAGGACCTGAATAGACACTTCTCCAAAGAGGACATACAGATTGACAATAGGCATATGAAAAAATGCTCAACATCACTAATCATCAAAAACATGTAAATTCAAACCATAATAAGATATTATCTCACACCTGCCATTAACCAATCAGCAATTTTGAGAGCTTATATTTGGCTTTCATTAACAAATCAGCAAATAAATAGTTCCAGTGAGGGTGTGGAAAAAAGGGAACTATCTTGTATTGCTAGTAGGAATGCTGACTCGGGCAGCCATTGTAGAAAACAATATGATTTTTTCTCAAAAAAAAAAAATGGAGCTGCCCTATGACCCCTCTATCCCACTTCTAGGAATATATATATCCTAAGACTCCAAAAATACTAATTCTAAAGAAGATATGCACTACCCTGGTCATTTCAGCTTTGTTTGTAAGAGCCAAGGTCTCGAAAGAACCCAATTTTTCATCAGTGGATGAGTGGATAAAAAAGTTGTGGTTCATTTGAACAAGGAATAATGTACAACCATAAAAAAATAAGGAAATCGCACCTTTTGTGAGATTACTGTGCTAAGTGAATTAAGCCAGGCAGAGAAAGACAAATATCGTATGATCTCACTTATATATGGAACCTAATGAACACAGTAAACTGAGGAACAAAATAGAAACAGAGGCAAGATCACAAGAAATAAATGAACAGCTGTCAGAATAAAGGGGAAAGAGGAGATAGGATCAAAGATGAAAGGTGTAGTCAAAATTCCATATACATAACACACACACACACACACACACACATATATAGATATAGATATAGATAACAGGGTAGCAATAGCCTGAAGGAAAAAGGGGTATAATCAGAGGGAGGAGGGACAAAAGTGGCAATGTGGGTAGAAAGAGACTTTGCATAGAAAAATGTGGTGTTTTATGTGGTTTGTAGAGGGTGTTATATTGAGTGGGATAATTGAAACCAGGTCAAAACAATAAATTACAAATTAAAATTTAAAAAAATTTCTATCTCAAGATCATAGATGCAGTTAATGATGATCCTTACATGATTCTTTAGGTATAACATTTATATACATTTTATTACATGTTTTTCTGCTTCCACTAATGTCTACTATATAGTAAATATTATATAGTATATACTATATTACATAATGGGAGCAATTATTTGAAAGAAAAATATGGTTTAAATTATATATAAGTTAAAACTTATTTTAAATTATAACTAAAAGTTCCAGATGCTTTTACATATTATTTATAAAGTTCATTAAGATTCAATGTTTAAAGAGCTTATATTATAAAATTATACACTTTTTATAAAAACGCATGTACTTGGTCTATTTCTTTTTCTTTCCTGCCCAATTAAAATTTCTTTTGTTTTGTATTATTACATAAATGTCAGTAAAATTTGTATAAATACTTTCATTTTAGTTAAATTATATAAAGAGAGATATCAATATAGATATCTATATCTATATATCTGTCTGTATTTTTTTAAATCATTCACTGTAAACATGACACTTAAAGCTTTTGAAGTGAGGAAATTGAAACTTGGAAGAGTTACATAACTTTATAAAGGTTGCGTAGTTAGCAAATAATTAATCAAAATAGGCATACAAAAAATAGGCATACAACACATAGCTTCTGATTGCAGTAAAATATGTTAACTACAGTAAATTGTTTGGGAAAGGGTAAACAGACAATAAATGTTTCTAAATGATCTAAACCTCAGTTGTCAGCTAATTTTTGAAATTCATGTAAGGTATATGCCAAAATATTTTGAATCACAGAACTTATAAATTCCAGTGTAATATAATGTCCATCAAACATACAGGAGTATATGAATGGAAAAATATGTGTCTACTTCAGATTGTAAGAGATTTAATTTATACAAGTCTAGAGTCCATTTCGGAACTGAACTAAATATTTGATGAAGTGGGTTTACAAACTGCCTTTCTCTTTATTCTGTATAGAGTGTATAAAGGACACTATGACAGATATGACCACTAAAGAAATTTTACCTCTTAATTTTTAAAAAAAGCACTTCTATGTTCAGGTTTATAACCACAATTATTTGATTTAAAATCAACTACCATTTAGAGAGTAGATCTTCTTAATGTAGTCTCTAAACTAAGAATGTCTCTTTTGTTCTGCTAAGAACATAGGTTTTGTAATTGAAGGTAGGTCAAAAATTGACTTTAGTTTTTTTTTATATAAATAAATTTTTATTTTAATGGGGTGACATCAATAAATCAGGGTACATATATTCAAAGAAAACATTTCCAGGTTATCTTGTCATTTAGTTGTGTTGCATACCCATCACCCAAAGAGAGATCGTCCTCCGTCACCCTCTATCCAGTTTTCTTTGTATCCCCTCCCCCTCCCTTTCCCCATCTCTCCCCTTCCTTCTCCCCACCCCCTGTAACCACCACACTCCTGTCCATGTCTCTTAGTCTCGCTTTTATGTCCCACCAATGTATGGACTCCTGCAGTTCTTGTTTTTTTCTGATTCGCTTATTTCACTCCGCATAATGACTTTAGTTTTAAAATCAAGGGAAAGCAGTTCCCTAGCCTTTTAAGGAAGGGAATTAAGAGGTGACAGAGAATAAAATGAGTAAGTTTATAAGAGGTCAGGGTACCATATGGATTAGTGTAGTTCATGAGAAATATTCTGGGACTGAATGTCTGAAAGGTCTTTTAATAATATTAAATTTGATTGTAAAATATCAAGTTGTTTGCTATTTAATCAAACAATGTTGTAGAGAACCAGTGTGTCTGAATGTGTCTGGCCTACATACAGCTGAGAGTATATATAGGAAGGGCCCTGCTTGGCCTTGAGTGACCTGGCAGGACAAAGTCACTAAAACAACTTGAAAGGTGTTCATAATATTGACAACAAAAGCAGAGTGGCAAGAACAAAATGCTACCACAGGCTCAGGATGTTTGGATATGCTTGTAGAATATAGCATTATATAGTTATTACTTCCACTACCACCCCAGAACAATACCCTTTTGTTTAAGCATATAAAATAAATGGGTTTTCTAAGCAAAGAGTCGTTGTTTCTCCATCAGAGCACAATGTCCCACCTATTCCAAATTCTACCTATGTCTTTGCATTTTCATTAATACTCCATCACCCTCACGCAGGCCTTCACTTTCCCACATAAGCCATGGCAAATGGTGTCTGAACAGGGATATGAGTATGAAGGAACTCACATATTAGGGAAGAGGACACTCCTTTAGGATGCATTTCAGATATTGGTTGAGGTAAGGAATGGATTTTCACGGGGTTTAAAATATGGGCAACTCTGATTCTCAAGAAAGAAATCTTTATGTGCATATGCTTAATGACAATGTTAAGAGCCCATGGTTGTACTCTCTGTGGGAGTCAACTTACTGAATTTTTACATTTTGTACAAGAGACATGCCCCTAGTTACCTGCAGAGGGGAATGTTAATGAGAAAACCTGGTATAAGGTTGGTAAGTAATTGAAGGTTCCTTATACGGTAGAAGGACCAGATAAGATTCAGGTTATGGCCTTCTCCTTTGAAATTTAATTAGAGATTGTCTTGATCCTACCGGAGAAGACAAGAGATTGCCAGCAGGCACTATGGCAGATCATTTAAAAAAAACTGTGAAAGGGCACAAGGAGCTTCATATTCCTCCCTTTCCCTTGATTCCTCCCCTAGCCATCCATGTATCTGAGGATGATGAGGGGTTTCCTCCCAAGTATGAACAAAAATTAGAGAAAGAGGTAGAAAAGGATAAGGAGGAAAGAGGTGGAAATTTCTTCTCCAAGGTGGATTTTAGGAATAGTTTTATAGATTTGGCAGTGGGAAACCATCCTCCCTTCAAAAATAAAGAATTGAAGAAAAAGAAAAGCTTAGAGGCTTTAGTCTCCTGTATTATCCCTCTACAAAGATGTTTAAGAAAAGCTTGTGAAAATGGAAAGGATATTACAGAATTTTCTATGTACCCAGTTTTTGAGAGGTCAGATCCCAACAATTTAAGGCAGACTTTAAAATTTTATTTTTTTAAACATTGAAAGAACTGAAAACAGCTACAGCAGTTTTGGACCTACTGCTCCCTTTATTATTTGTTTATTGGATTCCATTAGTTCTGATGCTGCTCTTGCCCCGGCTGAATAGATCACACTGGCTAAGGCATGTCTTAGTTTTGGTAAATTCCTGTTGTGGAAATCTGATTGGTTTGACTTAAGTGTGAAACAAGCTGAAAGTGTTGCAGGAGCAACCCCAAGGGAGGATAAGACACTCAGGCAACTTAACTGATGAAGGAAGGAAAATTTATTAGTAGCCAGCAGAGCACTTGGAGTTAGTAGCACCAAAGCACAAGCTCCTCGAATTAGATTTTCTCACAGGTTATATAACTTTAAAGTACCTAAGCAACGGGCAAATGATATTTTTGTTTAAGGTTTTCCAGGACTCAAGGAGAGAGGAGGGGGAGTTTCAGTGGAGTTAGCAAGGAGGAAGAGAATTTCAGATCACTGGTCATAGCTACATACAGATGCTGCTTTTCTTGCTTTGTATGCAAGTGGCTCTTAGAGAACTATGGGATGTAGTTATTTTATAACTGGCTGTCTCAGTCATTCCTGCTGGTTCGTCTTTCTTATATTCTTCTGGTTTCTTCCCTCTCAAAGCAGAAGGAAGGCTTGTTCCCTCCTCATTCTCCCCTTTGAGTCTCTAGAAATTGCTTTTATGCTATAGTTTCACATTTTTCATCTAAGCCCTGAGGGTATGCCTGATAGTGTGAGGCAAAGTATACATGGACCATAGTTTGTTGCTGCACTGGCCTCTATCATGTTCCTTATGCTGTTCATCAACAGTGGCAACAAACATGGACTTATCAGGCAGATTCCTCAGCCTGATAAAACGGCTCCTATTGAAGTTTTAGATCCAGCAAAGGCTGAGAACCATCCCCTAAATAAGCTACCGGGGTTCCATCCATGCCAGATTTGCATGGGCACATGTGCAAGTTTTGTCATCTTTTTGACAAGGTCCTCAAGATGGCCCTGGCCATCTATCTGCAGGCAACAATTAGTGAAACTGAATTTCCCACACACTCTTCCTTCCGCCAACAATAGATAGTCTAACCCTAACCTGTTTTGGTAGATGACAGTCTTCCTCTGAGTTTGTTGATGTGTATGGAGGGTTAGGGTTCTCTCAGACTCATTGATAATAATTTCTAGAACTTCCTGCAGTCAGATAATCCATTTTAGCATGTAAATGGGAGCATGGTATATTCAAGATCTATCCTCTGCCCAAGGGGCAGGTCCATAGTATTGAATAATCTGCTTTGGGGGTCACTCATCATCTTTCCAGACTCCTATCTGGAGTTGTCTATATACTCATTGTAAGGGCTATGGAGCTGGGTAGCCAATAAGTTATCCTGCTTTCAGAGGCAGGAGGAAGAAAAATAGCTTATGGCTGCACTTGAGTGGAGTTTTCTTTAATTTTGGTCTGGGGTATTGTTGGTCCTTCTATCCATTTTCCCCATTCTTCTGCCACTATTTTTACTTTAAATACTATTGAGGTAGGAGTATCTGTAGGATTATAACACACATACGGCTTGTTATTCCCTGGGTCACACACTGAATATTGAGTCTGATTATACCCAACAGAGCAGTGCTACTGATTGGGTAACCAATGAGTGTTCAGTTCCTGTATCGATCAGGAAGTCTATCTGTTGGTCCCATACTGTCATATGGAATATAGACTCATCAGGGGCTCCTGAGTCCAGCCACCCTCAGTTCAAGAAGGATTCCCAGCTACGTTGAACAGTGTGTCTTCCCCTTTGGAGGTGGCTAGCAAGCACGCATACCCCTTGTCCCATTTGAGACATTCATTATTCCAATGACTGGTTCCCTGGCAAATGGCACACTGATCACACCATAATAAGGTCCTGCTTGACTGTCCTTTCTTTCCCTTGCCCGTCTTCTTTCCATTTTCAAATGAGGGAGGCTTTACTTTTCCTTTGCAATAATGGGCAGCAGCTGTGAGCTCAGCCTTCTTCATTCAGAGCTCATTTAGGATCCTCTCCTGGCATCGTGACCCTCACATATTCTTAAGGATTCTGGTGTTCCTCAGGGGTATTCTCCTCTAGCTATTTAGTCACCACCTATACTATTTGGCACTTTTCCTCCTTGTTGAACAGAGAGAGGAGCAATTGATGGCAATCCACCCATGTGGGATTGTGGGTCTGGAATATGGATTGCATAAGATCTATTAAGGTCTGAAGCTTTTATGTATAAGAGGGAGTGTGGTGCTTCCAACTGAGGAGGTTGTTGGTGGTGAAAGGTTGTTACACTAGCACCTGCCATTCTACCATGCACCCCTTTTTGTTTATCACTGTGTTCCTCACTTCTGTTAGAGGCATCTGTACTCTGGGCACTCTCTTTGAGTGCAACCTTCCAGCTAGGGGAGAAGAGCTTGGACTTGGTTCTGGTGGGACATTGGGAGGCACCTATTGCTCGGGTGAGCTTATGCTGGGACTTGATAGGTTCAGCAATGATGGGTCTGAGTCAATAGTAGTCCGTGGGGTAGACAGAGAGCCAGGTATGGAAGTGTAAAACCTTGCTAGTATATAAGATGGAGGATCCAAGATTTTTGCTTCTTCTGGTACACTAAGAGTTTAGATTTTTGGCACCAGTGGCAGCAGCAGATCTCTGGGTTTGGTGGAATTCTTCCCTGCCTTTGTTACCCATACAATGGAAACCTGACCTCTAAGCCAAGGGGGAGGGTGCAATACCAGTGTGAGCTAGGTGTCTATGTAGGGAAACTGCTTGGAGTGACCTAGATCTCTAGTAACTACCTGTCACACTTTCTGCACAAGGGACCTATTCAGACTTCCTTTTGCTGGCCACTCCACCCCAAAAGTAGGCCATTCTAGCTCATACAAGGTCTTTAATTTCCTTGGGGACATAGTAACTCTGTACACCTCTGAGAACCCTTTCTTTTTTTCTTTTCTTTTTCTGAAGCTGGAAACGGGGAGAGACAGTCAGACAGACTCCCGCATGTGCCTGACTGGGATCCACTCGGCATGCCCACCAGGGGCGATGCTCTACCCACCAGGGGGCGATGGTCTGCCCCTCCGGGGCGTCGCTCTGCCATGACCAGAGCCACTCTAGTGCCTGGGGCAGAGGCCAAGGAGCCATCCCCAGCGCCCAGGCCATCTTTGCTCCAATGGAGCCTTGGCTGCGGGAGGGGAAGAGAGAGACAGAGAGGAAGGAGGGGGTGGGGGTGGAGAAGCAAATGGGCGCTTCTCCTATGTGCCCTGGCCGGGAATCGAACCCAGGTCCCCCGCATGCCAGACCGACGCTCTACCGCTGAGCCAACCAGCCAGGGCCTGAGAACCCTTTCTTAAAGTTCTTGATCATTATGGCCAGTGGCGTAGGCTTTCCCTGTGAACTGTCCATGCCTCCCAGACAAATACCAGTCTCGCCACAAGAAGAGATTAGGGTTAAGGTAGGGGAAACTTGGAGGAGATATCACTCGCTTCAGTTCATCACTGGCCACTCCTTTTGCGGAGAAAGCGAACTCTCATCTTGCAACAGGCTGATATAAACTGTAAGCATGCAATTCTGCCTCTTAGCCATATGAGGTGCCCTATCTAACCATGGTTTGAGACACAACATTGCTTCAGTCTTGTGGGAAGGAGTCAAAACTCATCCCTGGTGTCTATCTAATTCATTCCACACTCACTCTCTTTCACACAGCCTCCCACAACCTGTGGAGGGTGACAAGTCACTACTCCTGTTGGAATCAATCCTCACACCTGTGGAGAGTGTGCAATCACCATTTCTATCCTGTCCTGTGAAGACTGATAAGTTACCACTCCTAACCTGTGGAAGGTGATCAGTCTCTACTTTGAAGGTTGATCAGGCCTCCCTTCTGCACAGTGGGTGAGGACCTCAGCTATATACCTTGTGCCTTGTATGCCTTACTGTGGCTATGATGTGCTCTTATTTTCTCATTCCTCCATTGTCTGACCCTTGTGGGAACCAGCAGATGGGTTTTCCCTCTCCATCCTATGAGGCATCCACATGGGAAATCTTCAGTGAACACCAAGTTGGCACATCTTCAGGGCAAGTTAAGGGCTCCCCATTAAGGTACCTGAAGTGCACCAAATGTAGGTGTTATTCCTCCTCACTTCCCAGCCAATGCACCAGAAATCTGTTGCAGGAGTGACCCTGATGGAAAATAAGACACCCAGGCAACTTAATTGATGAAGGAAGTAGAATTTATTGGTAGGCAGCAGAACATGTGCGGTTAGTAGCACCAGAGCATAAGCTTCCTGAATTAGATCTTCTCACAGGTTATATATGCAATGGATGCGTAATTCCTTTGTTTAAGTTTTCCCAGAACTCAAGGAGAGGGGAGGGGGAGCTTTGGTGGGGTAAGCAAAGAGGAATGGTTTTACAGATCACTGGTCACAGCTGCATACAGATCATGCTTTTCTTGCTTTGTATTGCAAGCAGCTCTAAACAATCATTTAGAGAACTATGGGAAGTAGTTAATTTATAACTGGCTGACTCAAGTTATTCCTGATGGCTCTTTTTCCTTGTATTCTTCTGGTTTCTCCCCTCTTAAAAAAGGTAGCTTGCTCCCATCTCAAAAGGAATTGAGCCCGTAGACTAAATATTCCTATAGAAATGCTTACTAGCACTGATCAATATTCAGGAGTTCAGAATCAGTTGTTATATAATTTGCAGGCTTATCAACAAATCACTATTTGTGCATCTAAGGCATTGATTCTCAAAGTGTGCACCAGGGCACACTGCTGTGCCTTGAAAGATTTCTAGGTGTTCCCTCTGGTATTCCAGAGAAATATGTGCCTTTTGGGGACCAAAAAACCAACAGGGTTTTTGGAGTTTAGATTTTGGGGGGACAGAAGTGTGGGGAATTGGCTGTAAGCTGACAGTCTGTGCAACACCCCACCTCACTTGCCTAATTAGGTTGAAAAAGACTGTTAAGCTGTAGTGCTGGGTTGTTTACACTGCCCCCCCATGTTCCCAGGAAAGCCTGGAGGCAAGTTTCTTTTTTCCTTTGTTTATTGTAAAGTTAAGATGATATGTATGGTGGGGGTTTTCTGCACTCAACACAATTAAGAGTAAAAAGAGAAGAATTCTTCAATGTATTGATGAGGAAATGAGAGTTTGCCTTTTAAATATATGCCCTAACATTGAAGAAATCACTAGGACACATCAGGCTCATGTTTCTCATAAACACAAGAATGAAAAAACTTAACACATTCACATCAGGACTGAATTTACTAACTCTTACTAAGAATGTATCTATCATCTACATATCTATATATCTATATCTATATCTATCTATATATATATAAAGATAACTTTTTTGTCATTTTTTTAATTTTTAACCCCTCTTTTTTACAAACTCTAAAAAGTATAACTCAAAAAATGTAACACAAAAATATTTTTAATGTCAGAATAAATTTAACTTTTTCGTATTTATTTTGTTTAATTACCATAAAAGCACACTTGGACTTTATATTTTTTAATGTTTTACTTAATTATTATAACATATTTCTCAGAAATCTGTATATAATGTGCCTACAATTATTTGTAGAATTTTAAATGCACCCCAACTTCAAAAAGTTTGAGAACCACTGATCTATAGCATGGAAGTCTCTTCCATCCAAAGGGGGAAAAAAAGTGGAAATTAAAGTAAAATTAGACAAGGAGCTGAGGAGTTGTACTCTGACTTTGTTGCTTGGCTCCTCCAAGCAGTAGGGAGACTGATTTTAGATCCAGAGGCAGGGACACTTTTAACAAAAACAATTATCTTCTAAGAGTGCAAACAAGACTTGTCAACAAATTTTATGGCCATATCAAAACAAGAGCACTTTAAATAATTTTATTCACCTCTGCATCTGTATCAGTTAGTTATATGTTCAGAGTTTGGCCTAAACCAACACTCTTAAAGACGCTTTTAATCTTAAAACTAATCTTGAAGACCCATGAAAGGAAGTTGTTTGAAATGCGGCCAGCTAGGACACTTTGCCAAAGATTGTAGAAAAGAATACTAGGAATAATGTATCAGGTCAAAGGCCACTACAAATGTGTCTTTGTTGCCAGAGAGGAAAACTTTGGGCAAGTGAAAGAAGATCCAAAGTTATGGTTAATGGACCGCTGATTCAGAGAAAGTCCAATGAGAGGCCAGCCACGGTCTCAACAAACAGTAGGAACCATTTCATTGATTGCTTCACAGGTGCTCTCTCAAAATACAAACCTACCATCAGAGACCTCACCAGGGCCACAGCAGAGAGTGCAAGATTGGACCTCTGTCCCTCCACTGGAATCATATTAACTCCTAAAATGCCACCTCAGGCAATACCTATGGGAATATATGGCCCTATTCTAAAGGGATATGTTGGTCTCATTCTTGGTAAAAGTAGTTTTACTCTAAAGGGATTTCAAGTGCTTCCTGGGGTTGTTAATGAGGATTATATAAGAGAAATTAAAGTAATGACTCAAGCTAGTATAATTGTTTAAGTCGTCCCTAAAAATAGAATTGCTCAATTAATCCTACTCCCACACAAAAAGGAAGGGAGGGTATTGTCTAACAACTACAGAGGAGAGGGAAGTTTTGGAACCCCTGAAACTGTATATTGGTCACAATTAGTCACTCAATGATGTCTGGAGCTAGAATTAAAATTAATGATAAGCTGTTCAAAGGAGTTATTGACACTGGAGATGTATCGAAAATTGCTTCGATTCAATGGCCTTCTTCATGGCCCACTCATGTAGCTACAGCTGATTTGCAAGGAATTCAAAGTATTCAGGGCCTTCAGGATAGTGCTTCTCTATTAAAATGGGAAGATACAGAAGGGAACATAGGTTATTATGTACTGTCCTATCTCCCAGTTAATCTATGGGGATGAGATGTCTTATCCAAAATGGGATTATTATTAATGAACCATAATTCTATAGTTACCTCTCAAATGTTAAACCAAGAATTTATACCCACAAAAAGGATTAGGAAAAGATCAATAGGGCAGTATTGAGCCTCTACAGCCTCAAGCATGTCATGGAATAGGATACCCCTGAATATCAACCCAGTCATTTCTGTAGGGGCCTTGGTCACTTCCCTGACCCAGAAAACAGCTGGAAAAATAACTTAGCTATCTGAGACTCCTATCTGGATCCATTAATGGCCCCAATAAGAGAAAAGCTATAGTTGCTCAAGCCCTGGTACAGGCTCAGTTAAAACAGAACATATTGAACTCACTAATAGCCCTATTTTTGTTATCAAAAAAATCAGGGAAATGGTAATTATTACAAGATTTAAGAGAAATTAATAAATCCATAAAAATTATGGGAGCATTACAACCCAAATTGCCTTTCCCCATGGCAATCCCATGGTTTCACCATCTTATTGTGCTAAACTTAAAGAATTGCTTTTTTAACATTCCCTTAAACCCAGAAAATTGCAAACATTTTGTGTTTAACCTTTCCAGCTTTAATTTTGCAGAGCCATTGCGGAGATTCCAATTGAAAATTTTGCCTCAGGGTATGGCAAAGCATCCTAGCTATGTCATCAATTTGTGACAGAAGCTATTTGACCTCTGAGAATTACATATCCTCAGGCTTACATCATTCATTATACAAATGATATTTTAATTAGCCACTCCTAGGAGTTTACCTTATACCAGTTGTTTGTGGACCTGAAGATGCTATTGTATAAACTGGACTGGAGGTTGCACTTGAAAAAATACAAAACATTTCTCCCTTTACCTATTTAGGTCATATAATAGAGGGCAAAACTATCTGGCCTCAAAAGGCACAATTGAGAATAAATACATTGAAAATCTTAAATGATTTTCAAAAATTGTTAGGGGGCATTAATTGGATATTCTTCCTTAAAATAAACTACAGCACAATTAGGACCTTTAGTTTTGTTGGTTAATGGTGACTCTGTTTCTTCTTCTATCAGGATATTAACTCCTTCAGAAAAAAAAAAGCCGTACCTTTAGTAGAAAATGCCATTACATAGGCTCAATTTACTTGCCTTAATCCCGCAAAGTCTATCACTGTCCTTACATTTTTTCCACCTCACATATTCCCACTGGTGTATTTTGGCAGCCTGACAGCATTTTAGAATGGCCGCATTTAGCACATACTCCTACAAAAACTTTAACTCCATTTCATGATCTTGTGGCACAACTAATTGTCAAGGCCAGATTTTGCCTCCCAGCAGTTAATTGACCAGGAGCCTGTGACCATTCTTTTTACAGTTACAGTTTCTCAACAAAACTGGCGTTGGCAGGCTTCCACTCCTTGGCAGATAGCTCTTGCCACATATCCAGATTGAATAAATAACACTGGGGAATAAAATTTTTGTTGCATCCACAAAAACATTTGCTCTTACCTAATTCAAGTGTGCTGATCTCAAATCTGCATTAGTTTTTCTCTGTAAGCTACAATTTTTGTGCAATTCAAGATTTTAGGATTTCATCTTATTGTAAAATTTTCAACATTTAGTTTAACATAACGAAGTAGAATGTCTTCTTGGGCATCATCTTTGTAAAAATATAATAATTTATTTAATGCAGTAAATACACTAATATACTAAAAGTTATGATTGCATCAGAATTTGTCTACAATTCTGAAATAGAGCATATTAAAACACTTATTTTAATCATAAAATTTGCGCAAAACTTATTTAAATTCTATTCAGGCAAAAATTTGCATTTATAGCTCTTGCATTTGTATACTTGTTGAGGACAATCTCGTTTGATGCTTCAGCAGTAGTCTTCTCATCACTAACAGCTCCAACATTTTCGGGAAACTTATCAAGGTGACTTCTCAGGAAGTGAATTTTTTTTAAAAAGAGATAGAGAGTCAGAGAGAGGGATAGACAGGGACAGACAGACAGGAACAAAGAGATGAGAAGCACCAATCATTAGTTTTTCGTTGCGCATTGCGACATCTTAGTTGTTCATTGATTGCCTTCTCATATGTGCCTTGACTGCGGGCCTTCAGCAGACTGAGTAACCCCTTGCTCGAGCCAGAGACCTTGGGTCCAAACTGGTGAGCTTTCGCTCAAACCAGATGAGCCTGTGCTCAAGCTGGAGACCTCGGGGTTTCGAACCTGGGCCCTCAACATCCCAGTCCAATGCTCTATCCACTGTGCCACCACCTGGTGAGGCAGGAAGTGAATCTTAACGTTCATGTTACATCCAATGTCACTAAAAGCCAACAGCATTCTTTGAACCAGAAGTTCATAGTTTTCTGCTCTTTTATTGCCAAGGAAGTTCTTTATAACTGCCACAAAAGACTGCCATGCTGCTTTCCCCTTCTAATTCATCTTCTTGGCAAATTCTTTGTCATGTATGAGAATTCAAATTTGAGGTTCATTGAATGCACCTGCTTTTATCTTCTCAAAAGACAAGGCAGGAAAAGCAGAAATAATATATTGAAAGCATTCACTTTCTCTATTCAAAGCCTGAACAAACTGCTTTATTAAGCCACTTTTGATCTGAAGTGAAGGGAAAATGATCCTGTCTCGACGAACTACAGGTTCATTCACAATATTTTGCATCAATATTTTGCATCTCCTACTTCCAGAGCTTCATGTTTTGGCCACTTCTTCTGTGTCCAGTGTTTCTCCCTAGCTCAGCTGTTCCACAAACACAGAAAGCAAGGATACTTCGTGAAAACTCTCTGTTGTCCTAGCAGGAAATTTACCATTTTCAGATCCACACAAATGACCCAGTTATGCTCTTCACACTTCAGAAAGTTGAGGACAATTTTTACATCACTATAATCATCTCGCAGATGAGTTGAATAACCAATTGATACTGCTGTATAAACATTACCGTTGTGTAGGAGAACACATTTCAGACTCCATTTAGAGCTGTCAAAAAATAGTTGCCAATCTGTTGGATCATAAGTGTAACACCTAGATGGCTTAGAAGACTACTGATATCATGACTTCGGAAAAAAGTCCACAAAAATTTGTTCACGCTTCCTAAAATAGGATACTTTAGCTGACTGGTGAAGTACATTCTTTTCTTGAAGCCTGGAGGTTAATAACTCAGCTGCTTTCTTTGATAGGCCCAAATCTTTTACTGAGTCATTCAATTCAAGTTGGCTAAATTGCTGAAGGGTAAATGACTGCTTGGCATCAGAAGAAGACCCTTCAGATTCTACAACCATTTCCTCATGCATCTTATCAAAATACACTTGATCACCATGTTCACTTTCTTCATCCTTAGAAGAAATAAAACCATTGAAAACTGGAACTGGGATTGTCTCAGAATGTGGGATAGGTTGTATTGCTGAAAGAATATTAGAATATGTGATTATATGCTGTTTTTTCTTGCCAATGCCCTTTGTATGGATCAGACAGAAATAACAGTCACTGCTGTCTGTGGTCCTTATGTTCATGCCAAACCATGGGAATACTAAAGGACATTCCTTCGCATGTTCCTTTTTTCTAATCATGAAGCATTTCCTCACAATTATGACACACAATATGAGGAGCCCAATTCTTGTCTTAATCACTAAGGGGAACTTGAAAATAGGCAATATATGCATGTATCACAAATGATAAAATATTCTGCCTTTGATATTGAAGTGTGTAATAGCCACATATATAACAGAAGATGTCAGGACTATTCTTACATTTAGGCCTATTCGAAGAAGCTATGATTCAATCTTAAAACAAAATAAGAGGGTGTTTTTATCAGATAATAATTTTTTACATTTAAAAACAACTACAATTATGTAAAAGTGATTTTTGTAAAACATTAATTGCCTTGTGATTATGTTCAATCCAAGAGTTGTTGCTTTTTAACTTCAATTTAAAAACCAATGCATGCCATTAACTGTAACAAAAAGAAATTAAAATTGCATAAAAACTAGAGCGTGCAACAAAAAATGGATTTCAGATTTGGAATCAGTGATGCAGACATATATACAAACTGTTCTAAAACTTCATGCAACAAAAAATAAAAAATAAATTGTTCCCCAGTGGCTAACAAACTTTCCCAGTTTGCCCTAACTACTACTTTTGTGTTCCCAAGGATTATACTGTCACAGCCTATTATTGGTGCCCTAACAGCATTTACTGATGTCTCCAACTCAGAGAAAGCAAAATTTTACTGCACAAATAAAACTCCAGTTAAACTTCTTATCAATCAGGACAAAGAGCAGAGTTATACACTTTGCTTTTAGTGTTAGCTCAATTTTCTGCTCAGCTCTTTAATGTATACAGTGATAGTCCATATACAGTAGAAGTTGCCCAAGTCATCAAAACTGCAACCATTGGCTGTACTTATTCATAGAAACTTTTTCCATTTGTTTACAAAGCTTCAGCAGGTTATACGAGCCTTCCAAAAATTATGTTTCATTGGACACATAAGGTCTCATTCTTGTCTTCATACAGGACTTCTGTATGAAGGCAATTAAAAAATGATCATCTTGGCCTGACCAAGTGGTGATGCAGTGGATAGAGCCTTGGACTGGGATGCGGAAGACCCAGGTTTGAAAACCTAAGGTTGCCAGATTGGGCGCAGGCTTATCTGATCTGAGCAAGGCTCACCAGCTTCAAACCAAGGTCACTTGCTTGAGCAGGGGGTCACTTTGTCTGCTGTAGCCCTCTGGTCAAGGCACATATGAGAAAGCAATCAATGAACAACTAAGGTGCCACAACAAAAAATTGATGCTTCTTTTCTCACTCCCTTTCAGTCTGTCTGTCCCTATCTGTACCTCTCTCTGTCTCTATCTGTGTCTGTCAGACACAAAAAATGATAATCTTGTGCTCCATATACAGACTATAAGCCCTTATGAAATGGCTCATGCAGCTCATCAGGAACATCATCAGAATGTGAACAGCCTTCAAAGAGAATTGAGAAAACAAGCTCAACTGATTATTAAACAATGTTCCAATTATCAAATCCATCCTGTTTCTTCTACCCTAGAGGACTTTGGCCTAATCACTTGTGGAAAATGGTTGTAACTCATATTCCAGCGGTTCTCAACCTGTGGGTTGCGACCCTGGGTGGGGGTCGAACCACCAAAACACAGGGGTCACCTAAAGCTATCGGAAAATACATATTTCCAATGCCTTTAGCCACTGAGAAGCTGCGCTACTGTCTGCAGCAGCGCTATTCAGCTTGAACGCACACTGTTATGGACGTGCGTTCCAAACCGAATGCCTGCGGTCATGCGCAGAAGTGATTGCATCATCTGTCCGGGGCTTAAGGGGCGGGAGAAGTGGGGGGGGGACACTCTACAGTCCATAGCAGCGTGGCTGCTCATCCATAGCAGCTCATTACGTGTGTTCGGCGCTTGCTGACGTCATCAGTGGGAGGGTGCAGCAGCCGGAGGACAGAAGCCTAGGAGGCAGAGAGGCAAAAGGCGGAGAGCCAAGAGAGCCTGCAAGACAGCCTGCTGGTGTAAAAAAGGTTAATAATGTAAAAATAGTACACACACCATACACACAATACTGTGTAAGTGTAAGGTGCTTTGTGTGTAATCATTACACAGTACACAAAGCAGCTTACACTTACACAAAGCACCATACATTTACACAGTGTGAACTACATTGGTCTTATACTATAAGAGACCACTATAAGATGTAGTTCACACTGTTCCCCAATATATAATTATCTCCCATATCTCCCACTATTTTCCCATATTCTGAATGAGGAAACTGCTGAAATCAGCGGTTTCCAGCATTGATTCCACTTCCTATTGATTTCATTGGGAGTGCGGCGGATTTTGTGGAAGAGAGCTCCCGAGAATCTCGGGTTACCACACAATCCGCTGCAGCCTCCTTTTGATTTCAATAAGAGGCAGAGAAATAACAGTTTCCTACACATTTCTTCTTCTCCTATTCAAGTCAATGGGAGGCTGCAGCAGATTCCGCTCAAATATAGAGCATGTTGCTTAATTTTTTCCACACTAGAACTTTTCCTGGAGCAGAAAAATTCCAAAGGTGGAATCCGCCACCCCCAATAGACTGAAAGAGGCCTCACACTGAGGAATCCGCTGTGCAGATTCTGCAGTGTAAAAGATCTGCCTCCTATAGAAGTCTATTGGTAAACGAATATGAGTACATGTTTGTCTAGATACCTTTTCTGGATTCTTGTTTGCCACGGCACAAACAGGGGAAAGCAGCTAGTTCAACTCTTGGAAAGCCTGTTAAATTAAAAACTGACAATGATCTTGCTTATACTAGTTTTGCTTTTGCCGACTTTTGTCAACATTATCACATTCTCCATAAAATGAGAACCCCTATAACCCCCAGGGACAAGCTATTATTGAACGTAACAAAACCCTAAAGTTACAACTACAGAAACAAAAAGGGAAAGATGATATTATCGCTCCCCACAGGCACAATTAAATCATGTTTTTTTTAAACCCTCAATTTTGAAAATTCAAACTCTGTAGATCATACTCCTGCTGAGATACATGCTTCATCAGACCCACAAAAGAAAACAGGATTTGTTCACTGGAAATATTTGCAGGCAGGAGTATGGAAGGGTCCAGATCCTGCCCTGATGTGGGGGAGAGGCTATGTTTGTGTTTTTCCTGAAGGTACGGAGTGTCCTATTTGAGTCTCAGAAAGAGCTATTCACTATGACCACCAATCCAGTACAAAACCTTGAACCACAGTTAAAGGAATTGAAACTCACTGCCTCAATAGCCATGTCCAAGGCTGAGAGAGAGACATCTTGCAATCAAAAGAATCTATGGCAACACAAGACACAATACACCAGAGGGGGGAAAGCTCCATTGCCAACATGGGGGCAAGTCAAGTGGCCAATGGGTCAAGCTCAGTGCCTGACTGAAGAACAAGGAAGCTGCATATCCCCAGTTAACATGTTTGTAGCCATGCTTGCCCTGTTTTCAGACCAAGTGAGTAAGATGTATGGGGAGATCTGCTGGAATTATCTCCCTGACCTTCCAAAATTCAGACAATTGCCTGGGAGCATGAATCTGTCCCGGTTTTCACAAACAATTTCACAATGATGGGAGGACTAACTGAATGCCATATTACCTTGATTTTTATAATAATTATACATTTCAGGGTTTTTAAAAGATGGAACCTATCTGTATTGCCTCTGCCCCTAAGATAGGGTGCCTTTTGATGACTCCTGAGAAAAAAACTTATGGGGCTATATATATTGTAAATATCACTGGTCCCTAGGATACAGGTTAATATCTCTAGCAAGTTACCAAAGTACATTTTGGGTCTTCACAGTGAATTCTAACTCTCCCTGCAAGGCATCTTCCTCTCCCTTACTGCCCTAATGGCACCAGTCAAGAATTAAATGGATTCCTGCATTGGATTGAATGTGATTACATTCTGGCAAAATGCTTTAATATTACAGAAATGGCAGAACAAGTTTGTGATTGGTCCCAAAGATTAATGTTTCTCATCATCATCACAATTATATGACTCCTGGAGTTTTTATGAGCAATATGCTTGTAATTGTTTCCAACTGCCTCCAAAGGGAGTTCTGGCATTTAGCCCCTACAACAGATTTTGTAAATTTTACCCGAAATCCTATGGCTTTTGTCCTTTCCCTCTATGTCACTACACCCTTTTGTTATGGCCTCTGAGCATGTGTCCTGCCTCTGTATATACTTTTGGCTGGTCTGGTAAATATTACTCCAATGGGACCATATTATACAGTCCAGTGTGTTCATTATACTATGACAAATTGTATCACTAGATACAATAAAGGACAAGACATTTTAGTATTAAAACAACTATCTTTTCTTTCACACCCAGCAAGTATTTCTTTTTTTTAAATAAATTTTTATTAATGTTAGTGGGGTGACATCAATAAATCAGGGTACATATATTCAAAGAAAACATGTCCAGGTTATCTTGTCATTCAATTATGTTGCATACCCATCGCCCAGAGTCAGATTGTCCTCCGTCACCCTCTATCTAGTTTTCTTTGTGCCCCTCCCCCTCTCCCTTCTTCTCTCCCTCCTTTCCTCCCGCGTCTTCCCTCACCCCACCCCTGGTAACCACCACACTCTTGTCCATGTCTCTTGGTCTCGTTTTTATGTCCCACCAATGTATGGAATCATGTAGTTCTTGGTTTTTTCTGATTTACTTATTTCACTCCATATAATGTTATCAAGATCCCACCAGCAAGTATTTCTGAACACTAGTATCATAATGTAAGGCTCCAAACTTTACAAAATATACATCAATTACTTATCCACAGGTCCAAAAGGGTGTTGGCATGATAATATTCAGCATAGTAACCCTTGTAGACTTCTTAGCTTCCACCAAAATAGGAGGTACTATTCTTACTCAAAGTATTCAAAATCCACATTATGTCAATCAGTTGGCACAAAATACTTGCTTGGCTTTACATGATCAAGAACACATTAATTTAAAGCTAGAGGCAGAGCTGACTGCATTAGAAGTTACAGTTCTGAGTTTAGGTGATCAAATTCAGAGCATTAAAGTGTGCCAACAACTCTTATATCATGCAGCCTTTCAGTGGATCTGTGTTACCTCTGTTCCTTATAATCAATCCCAATAGAAGAAAATCAAAATGCATCTTCAAGGAATTTGGAATAATAATAATATGAGTATTAAAGTAGCTAAGCTACATAAACATATTCAAAATATTCCAGATAGCCGTGTCAATATTTTTAGTCTGGCACACAAGTAACAAATCAACTTCTTGAGGATTTACAAGGCTTTGACCCTTTGATATGCTTAAACATACTGCTTGACAGTTGATTGTTTTAATATGTTGTATAATTTTGTTTTGCTTGTTTTCAGTTAGATGTTGAGTCTTCCAAAGACAATTCTTCTGAGCAAGCATAGCACATCATTGCCTGCATTTAAGAAATAAAAATGGGGCCCTGGCCAGTTGGCTCAGTGGTAGAGCATGGGCCTGGTGTGCAGGAGTCCCAGGTTCAAATCCCGGCCAGGGCACACATGAGAAGTGCCCATATGCTTCTCCACCCCTCCTCCTCTCCTTTCTCTCTGTCTCTTCCCCTCCTGCAGCCAATGCTCCATTGGAGCAAAGATGGCCCGGGCACTGAGAATGGCTCTGTGGCCTCTGCCTCAGGTGCTAGAATGGCTCTGGATGCAACAGAGTGATGCCCCAGAGGGGCAGAGCATCACCCCCTGGTGGGCATGCCGGGTGGATCCTGATTGGGTGCATGCGGGAGTCTGTCTGACTGCCTCCCCGTTTCCAACTTCAGAAAAAAAAAAAGAAATAAAAAAGGGGATAATGTGGGAGAGTGGCCTGTGGCCTGAGAATAGAATGTTGCCTTAAATAGATAACATTCATGTGAAGTTAGGAATGCTGGGTCCCTGACATGATTATCTGCACAGGAAGCTTCTGTACTCTGTTTGCCACTTCCTATCTCCCCCAAATATCTGCTTACTAGAGGATGATTACCTCATGCACTGAAGTTTTATGATAAATAGATAAAGAATTGCCCGCATTTAAGAAATTTAAAAAAGAAGGAGATATAGATAGCCACTGCATCCGAATGCACCTGGCCTATGTATAGCTGAGAGCAGAGAAAGGGCTTTGTTTGGTCTTGAGTGACCTTTCAGGGCAAAGTCACTTAAACAACTTGAAGACTGTTCATGGTATTGATGCCAAAAGTAGGGCGGCAAGCACACAGTGTTACCACAGGCTCAGGATGTTCTGATATGCTTGTATAATAGAGAGTTATATAGTTATAAACTCCACCCAACCAAGCACAATGCCCTTTTGTTTAAGCATATAAAATAAACAGGTTTTCTAGACTCGAGGTCATTGTGTCTCCATCAGAGTATAATGTTCCACCTGGCCTAAACTCTATGTCTTTGTGTTTTCATTAATCCTCCATTGTCCCCACTCAGGTCTTCACTTCTCCACACAAGCTGCAGCACGAAGTAACATTTTATTAATTACATGCCAACAGTCATTATGTTTTTCTATACACAAAATTCTGGTGTTGGTGGTTGTTTTGGAAGGGGTGAGCAAAGAGAATACCTTAAAGCTCATATATGAGAGAATTCCACTTTGGAGATAAAAACGGAAAGATAGAAAGCAGAAAACAAGAAATAGGTAAAAGCAGGGACTCACACTCAAAGAATCATAAAAATGAAACCAACTACTGGAATTTGGCAAAAACTTGATGAGGACATTGATCTTATTAAAAGAATGAGAGCAATCAGGTTTATATAAATAAGTATTATATTTTTATTTAGATTACATAATAAAAGTGACTAATTATATGAATAATGAAAAGAAAATAACAAAATTATTTAGAATATATATGTTAGTTGGCCAATAGGCTTGTTTACTAAGAAATTTACTGTTACATACAATCCACATAGTAAATATGAATCAGTCTGCCACAAAGATTAATGCATATTCAAAATTGTGAATATAAAATCTTAAGATACCAGAAATCTATTATGTATATTTTATTATTTTTGTTTCTTAATACACTTCATTTATAGAATATCTTAAATAGATTCATGTAATAAAGAAAAAGGTACAGGTATTTCCAGTGTACGACCTGCCTTAGCACATGGAATAGGCTCTCTCATTATCAACATCTTTCTCCAAAGTGATACAGTTGTTAAAAGTGATAGAGAAATACTGACACATCCTTATAACTCACTGTCCATAGTGTCATAAAGGTTCACTTTTGGTGTTGTACATTGTGTACATTTTAGTAAATGTATAATCATATGCATCCTCCTCCTTAATATTATACAGAGTAGTTTTGCAAAAATTAGCAAAAATTCTGCCTTAAATGTTTGATAGACTTTACTATAATCTTTGCCTTGATGCTTTTACCCAAGGTTATTATTATTATTATTTGTGTGTGTGTGTGTGTGTGTGTGTGACAGAGTCAGAGAGAGTCAGAGAGAAGGACAGATATGAACAGACAGACAGGAAGGGAGATAGATGAGAAGCATCAATTATTTATTGTGGCATCTTAGTTGTTCATTTATTGCTATCTCACTTGTGCCTTGATGAAGAGGCGGGGGCTACAGCAGACAGAGTGACCCCTTGCTCAAGCCAGCAACCTTGGGCTCAAGCTGATGAGCTTTGCTCAAACCAGATAAGCCTGTGCTCAACCTGGCAACCTTGGGGTCTCAAATCTGAGTCCTCTACATTCTTGTCCAATGCTTTATCCACTGAGCCATCACCTGGTCAGGAGGCCCAAAGTTATCGATTCAATTTATTTACTAGATATAAGCCTATTCAAGCTATCTATTTCTTCTGTTGTGAGTTTTGGTGGAAGGTGTATTTCAAGAAATTTGTCTATTTCATCTAGCTTATCACATTTGTTGGTTAAGTATTGTTTATAACATTCATCTATTATTGTTTCAATACCCATGTGATTTTTAGTTTTGTCTTGTCTTCCATTCTCATAGTAATTTGTGTCCTCTCTTTTTCCTGATGCAGCTAAAGTCTTATCAATTTTGATAAATTTTTCAAAGACTCACTTTTTGTTTTTCTTTTTGTTTGTTTGTTTTTAATCTCTATTGTTTCTATTTTCAATTTCATTAATATCTTTTCTAACTTTTAGTATTTCTTTTCTTCTTAGCTTGGCTTTAATTTGCCTTTCTTTCTCTCTACTCTTCCTTTACTTCAGTCTACATGTATTTTATATTTATAGTGGTTTTCTTTTAGACAATATATAGTTAAGTTTTATTTTTTGAACCACTTTGGAAGTTTCTATATTTTAATTGTTATACTTATGCCATTGATATTCTAGTGATTTTTTTATTTTGTTAGACTAATATTGTCCATATATATTACTGGTATCTATATTTTTTTTACTCTATTTCTTTGTTCTTATATTTGTCTTAAAGTCTTTTTTGGTTTTCATTCAGTATTTATATGTTTTTATTTTCTCTTTTTTCTTAATATATTGGTTATACTTTCTTTTTCTTAGTGGTAGGCTTAAAGTTAAAAATATACATTTGCAACTGATCTGAATCTACTTTGAAATAGCACTATACCTCTTTACAGGTAGTGTTAATATCTTATAATAATCAAATAATCCTAATTCCTCCCTCCCATCCCTTCATTTCACTTAAACATAAGCACAATTTATATTTATGTATATATATATATATCTATCATCTATCTATCTATCTATCATCAATCTATTATCTATCTAGATATAGCTTATCACATTTGTTGTAATAGAAATAGAATGTAAGTTTTATCTTTACTTGTCTATATAAGGTGTATGGGTTTTTTTTTACTCTAAATTAAACATTTTTCTTTATCTTTAAATTTCTGTAATTAAAAAATTATGTATCTAGGTATAAATTTTATAGAATTTATCCTACTTTGGTGTTCTCTAAGCTTCTTAGATCTGTGGTTTGCTGTCTGACATTCATTTAAGAAAATTCTTAGTCATTCTGTATCAAATGTATACTTTTTTCTGTTTCTAGTTTTTCTTCTTCTACTTCTAGTATTTCTGTTACATCTTTTGAAGTTCTTCTATGGTTCTTTTTTCTTTTTTTGTATTTTTCTGAAGTTGGAAGCGGGGAGGCAGTCAGACAGACTCCCGCATGTGCCCGATCGGGATCCACCCGACATGCCCACAAGGAGACGATGCTCCGCCCATCTGGAGCATCGCTCTGTTGCAACCAGAGCCATTCTAGCGCCTGAGGCAGAGGCCACAGAGCCATCCCCAGCGCCCGGGTCATCCTTGCTCCAATGGAGCCCTGGCTGTGGGAGGGGAAGAGAGAGACAGAGAGGAAGGAGAGGGGGAGGGGTGGAGAAACATATGGGCACTTTTCCTGTGTGCCCTGGCCGGGAATCAAACCCGGGACTGCTGCATGCCAGGCTGATGCTCTACCACTGAGCCAACCAGCCAGGGCCCTTCTATGGTTCTTGAATTTTTTTTATCTTTGTTCTCTTGCTTTGCAGTTTTGAAAGTTTCTGTTGCAATATCGTCAAGCTCAAAAAAGTTTAGTTGTGTCCAGTCTTCTAATTGGCTAATAATAACATTTTCTATTTTTTTTACAAGACATGATCTTTGCTTGACCAAGTACAGTGGATAGCGCGTCAGACTGGGACACAGAGGACGCAGTGGTTTGAAACCCTGAGTTTGCCTTCTTGAGCATGGGGTCATCTGGTTTAAGTAGGGCTCACCAGCTTGAGCTCAAGGTCATTGGCTTGAGCAAGCAGTCACTCGGTCTGTTGTAGCCCTCCGGTCAATGCACATATGAGAAAGCAATCAATGAACAACTATGGTGCTGCAATGAAGAATTCATGCTTCTCACCACTCTACCTTCCTATCTGTCCTTATCTGTCCCTCTCTTAGTCTTTCTTTCACAAAAAAAGACCTGATCTTTAACATTTTTTTGTTCTTTCATTGCCCCTCTGTTTTAGCATGCTGTCTACATTATACATTAGAACCCTTAGCATATTAATAATAGTTTAAAATTTCCGGTCTGAGAATTTCAACACCCCTGCCATATCTGAATGAGGTTCTAATGCTTGCTGTCTTCAAACTGTGTTTTTTTTAAAACATACAGTATTTATTTGTTTATTTATCTATTTATTTATGTATTTATTTATTTTTGATAACCAGACATGATGTACCCAGTACCTGGTCACCCAGAATTTTCTACTTATTGGTTTCTACTGTGATGACTTGTGATTTTCTGTTTTCATTTGTCAGTCTCTCCGATTTGGGGAATCACAAGGTGATCTTACAATCCTGCTTCTATTATGCATCTAAGAATTGTTTTTATACTGTGTTCTGCTTCTTACTTGTGTTAAAACAAAGTGGCCAGTTCTACACTTTATACATATTATAGCAAAACTTGAATGCCCTATATTATTTTTGTTTTAATGTCATGACCTAGAAAATCTAATCAGTTTTGTAAAACTTTTAATCAATCAATATTTATTAAAAATGTAAATTTATAACTGTGTCTAATATGATGAGTTCTTTAAAACATACTTGGACATCTTTTCTTCTATGCACATACTATCTTATTTAAATAAAACAAATTACATTTAAAAAAAACTGAGTCCACATTTCCAAAATATTAGGTCCTCCTTTTTTTTAAATAAATTTTTATTAATTTTAATGGGAGGACATCAATAAATCAGGGTACATATGTTCAAAGAAAACATGTTCAGGTTATCTTGTCATTCAATATGTTGCATACCCATCACCCAAATTCAGATTGTCCTCCGTCACCTTCTATCTAATTTTCTTTGTGGCCCTCCCCCTTCCCCTCTCCCTCCCTCTCCTCTCCATCCCCCCTCCGTAAACACCACACTCTTGTCCATGTCTCTTAGTCTCGTTTTTTATGTCCCACCTATATATGGAATCATGCAGTTCCTAGTTTTTTCTGATTTTCTTGTTTCACTCCGTATAATGTTATCAAGATCCAACCATTTTGTTGTAAATGATCCGATGTCATCATTTCTTATGGCTGAGTAGTATTGCATAGTGTATATGTGCCACATCTTCTTTATCCATTCATCTATTGAAGGGCTTTTTGGTTGTTTCCATGTCTTAGCCACTGTGAACAATGCTGCAATGAACATGGGGTTACATGTGTCTTTATGTATCAATGTCTCTGAGTTTTGGGGGTATATACCCAGTAGAGGGATTGCTGGGTCATAAGGTAGTTCTATTTTCAGTTTTTTGAGGAACCACCATACTTTCTTCCATAATGGTTGTACTACTTTACATTCCCACCAACAGTGAATGAGGGTTTCTTTTTCTCCATAGCCTCTCCAACACTAGCTACTACCTGTCTTGTTGATAATAGCTAATCTAACAGGTGTGAGGTGGTATCTCATTGTAGTTTTGATTTGCATTTCTCTAATAACTAATGAAGATGAGCATCTTTTCATATATCTGTTGGCCATTTGTATTTCTTCCTGAGAGAAGTGTCTGTTCATGTCCTCTTCCCATTTTTTTTATTGGATTGTTTGTTTGTTTGTTTGTTGTTGAGTTTTATGAGTTCTTTGTATATTTTGGATATTAGGCCTTTATCTGAGCTGTTGTTTGAAAATATCATCTCTCATTTAGTTGGCTGTCTGTTTATTTTGTTGTCAGTTTCTCTTGCTGAGCAAAAGCTTCTTAGTCTGATGTAGTCCCATTCATTTATCTTTGCCTTCACTTCTCTTGCCTTTGGAGTCAAATTCATAAAATGCTCTTTAAAACCCAGGTCCATTAGTTTAGTACCTATGTTTTCTTCTATGTAGTTTATTGTTTCAGGTCTTATATTTAGGTCTTTGATTCATTTTGAATTAATTTTAGTACAAGGGGACAAACTGCAGTCGAGTTTCATTCTTTTGCATGTGGCTTTCCATTTTTCCCAGCACCATTTGTTGAAGATGCTTTCTTTTCTCCATTGTGTGTTGTTGGCCCCTTTATCGAAAATTATTTGACCATATATATGTGGTTTTATTTATGGACTTTATATTCTGTTCTATTGGTCTGAGTGTCTATATTTCTGCCAATACCATGCTGTTTTGATTGTTGTGGTTCTATAATATAGTTTGAAGTCAGGTGTTGTAATGCCCCCAATGACATTTTTTAAAGAAATGGAACAAAAAATCATCAGATTTATATGGAACTATAAAAAACCCCAAATAGCCAAAGCAATCTTAAGGAAAAAGAATGAAGCTGGGGGCGTTACAATACCTGATTTCAAACTATATAGATTAGGTCATCTACTGTACCATTCCAAAAAACCTCACAGTATGTTGAGCCATTGCATTCGAATAGATTTTGTGTGATAACTGAGTATTGCCCATTTACTCTATTCAACTCTAACGGTTTGTGTCTCTCTGTCCAGTACTATATATAGGGCTATGTCTGTCTGTATCCACAGCACCAGTACAGTATTCAGTGTACACTAAGAGCTCAATAAAGTTTTGTAGAATGAGTGAGTTAATCAGAAAGTTTTATGACCAATAGTGCTACATATTGATTAAATAAATGTCAAAATTATCTGTGGCAGGCAGAAAAATAGGACAAAATATAGTGTATTAATTTGAATATTATCATTAAGTGCTAAAGGCATTTTAAAAATTCATAATAATGAACATCATGTAAATGTTTATAAGTTTGAGGGAAACAAGGAAGAGGCCAAAAAGTCTGATAATTTAATTTTGTATACAAGTTGCATTTATCTATTTTTAATACCAAACAGAAAATAGCTGGCTACTATTATAAAATATTAATTAACAATTTATGCTAGAAATTAAAATATAAATGCAGCATAAGTTTAAGCATAGATTATAAAAAATTTTAGAGAACATAGAAATTGAGCAATACCATCATTATAATGCAATATTTTCCATATATGGTAAAAAACATTAACTGCTTCCTCCCTTTACAATATCATCTTAAAAATTATGCATTCTGGAAGGATTACAAGATGGTGAAGGAATAGGTGGACATTCCAATTGCTACCTCTCAGAACTTAATTTAAGAACAACTTAATTTAAGAACAATCAATTTGAAAAGCCAACTTTAAACAAAAAGGAGCATATAACCAAGGATCACAGAAGAAGCTACACTGAGACTGGTAGGAAGGGCAGAGACACAGACAGGGCTGCCCTGCTCCAGGGGCAAGCAGAGTCTGAGGGTCTGGAGAGACTCTCAGTGCCTGGAGAGACAACCTGAGAGGTGTGGATCTTCAACCGCAGGCTTGAACCCCCATTCTAGAGCCCCAGAGCCTGGAAGAATGCCAACACAGCATTTGGCAGTGAAAATCTTGGTTTCTTTCTGTGAGAAAGAAATGAAGCTCTTGGAGACACAGGCACTGTCTTAAAGGACCTTCACAGAAAATCTTCACAGCCACTTACCCAGGGCTCTGGTGGAAGGAGAGCTATAAGTAGTAGAGTTGCATGAGGAGAGTATAAAGTTTGGGGCCCAGGGAAGGACACTATGAGGGACAGCCACCAGAAACCCTGTGCTGAATCATTCTCCAGCACTGCAGTCTCCATCTTTCTTGGATGGAACAGTCCTCTCTGTGAGACATCAGAATGGGAGAGAGAAACTCCCCACTGCTTTGGAGTCTATCCTACCCCAGTCATGGCAAAGAGTAATTTCTGAGAGGCCAGGAAGCAGAAGGAGCATCAGTGACTCAGTTTTCTGCTGTTGAAATCTAAGTTTTCCCTACACACTCCCAACTTTAACACTGGTGCTTCTGCCTCACAAAAGACTCAGTAGAAACTGTTTAGAGGGTAGGCAAACCACACCTCTGGGTATCAGAGGCCATAAACACCAAACTCCTAAAGCCACACCCTACTGAGGTCTGTGACAAACTTCTGGACAGAATGACACCTGGGGCCACATCCACCACCCATCTTAATCACTGAACTGCTGCATGCTCTAGACTCTAGCAGAAGTTTTTTCAGTGGCTGAGCCCAACAAGCAGCCAACAGACAGAATCTGAAGGAGGTGGGATTCAGGGAACTCAGACCTTTAAACCAGAATTTCCCCTAGGCCCAGAATGGGTAAAAGCCAGCCTAGGTGTTCAACTGGTGTTTATTTCCATGCACACCTAGGCCCAGCAGAGGCATTCAAACTCTGGATTGCTTGTAGCACCACAAAGGTTGCTGAGGGTCAGGTACCAGCACTGTAACCCACTGGTTTACACCAGGATCCTGCCAGTGAGTCCCAGGGCTGGGACATCCAGTGGCCAACTGCAGAAAGAATCAATTCAGGATGTAACAACCCTTGCTAAAGTGTTATCCTAAGTAAGGGTTCCTTACACTTGGCATGGCTAAGGCAAGTTCTGCTCTATGTGATAAGCACCAGCACAATGGATCATGTGCTTTGGATAGGATGGAGCTTCACAGTCAGCAGGCCTGGGGTCTAGATATCCTGACATTCAAGACTGGATTTTACAGAGTGAAGTGAGAGATGCATGGAACATGGATATTTAATGTATGTCCCTGTAATCTTATTGTTAGATCTGGTCAAGGGGCTTGTTGTTAGATTTGGGGGGCACAGTCAACCCCAGGAGAGGATCCTTTAAGTCTTCTTAAGACCAGAGTATCACCAGCTGTAAAAACTTCTGCAAAAGGGACTGTTGGCCATACTCAATCTGAAACAGCTGCTCACCTTGTTGGGGAGAAATAAAATTAGAGTACCCATTTATGGCTGAAGGATTAGGCTCTCAAGTGTGGGCCATATTCCCCATACTGAGCTCCTGACCAAGAGAATATGAAAGTAGGATGTCCCATTCATGTATTACAAATCTCAGCTGCCCTAATGCACCAGCATGCAACATGTAGAAGGGTGGGTGGTGTGAGGCCAGTCTGAGTCTAGGAAACTTTTTGGGAAGAGTAGGCAGCTGCAAAATGAGTAGAGGCAGCTGAAATGTGGAGACTAATCATAAGAAACTTGGAGTTTTTACGGAGCTGCTGTCCTCTCCAAGCAGGAGGAAGCTGATCTTTATACAAAAGTTGACCACTCCTACATGACCCAGGCACAGAAAATGCAGACATAAACAGTGAAAAGTGCAGTTGCTTCAGACAGATAACGCACAGCAGGTTACAAACAACAACTGACACCAACGCAAGAAGATCTAGAGCCAACACAATTCGTAGAGGATGGCAGACAGCACCAACCTCAGACTTGGCTAAATACACAAGCATCATACCCAACAGAGGAGTCTAGCAGGCACCAGACACTGTGAGGAATAAATACACCCAACAGAAAACACATTGCATAAGGTGTAATACACGTGATCAAGGTTGAACCTTAGAGTCAAAGAGCCTGAAGGGATAATCGTACCCACAAAAGGACCAACTACATTCAATACTCAAATACAACAAGAAGAAAAACAGTATCCTCAAAAAGCATTCCTAGATCAAAGAAAAGAGGTGGCATGGAGGTCAGTACCACCATGTCCATTTTTCTCAAAAATACACCAGAAAATTTTCAAAGTCAGACAGTGCTACCTAATACACAGACAAAATAGACAGACAGAGAAATGTAACCTAAATGAACCAACAAAAAAAAATCCCCACAAAAATATCTAAATGAAATGAAAGTAACAAAACTACCAGATGCAGTTTAGAGTAATGATTTTTAGGATGATCAGGGATCTTAAAGCAAAAATGGATGGACATAATGAGCTCTAAAGAGATCATCCATAATCAAAAAAATCCAAAAAGACTTTCTGTGCAATTTGTGGAGTTGGGATAAAATAAAATGAAGTGCTACATGTTTAATTGTATATTTAGTCTTTGACATTATTTCTGAAAAAATAAAGTGTGAATATTGAACTGCAATGTCAACAATGACTTTTGGAAGTCAAGTTTATGTTTGTCAGATAATAAATATTCTCTTATATGGATAAGGAGGAATGTGACCTGATACATATTTTTAAATTGTAATTTAAATTATGTGTGTGACATTCTGGAGCATTTTTTATCAAAAAAGATTTGTGATTATGTGTACTATTACTTGGTCCTATAATCTTACTTTATGTGGTATAAAAAGATGCATATTTTGCCTTTCCCCAGTAGAAGTAATGTAAATGAATAAAACTAGAGATGTCAGGCCCTGGTGTGTTTTTGACGTCTGAATCTCTTCTCCTACAAATGAGTCAGACCACATTTTTATGATGGTCCTCACTGACATTAAGGTTAAGTCGCAACACCTGATACTCCCTCAAATTTTCTCAAGCATCTAAGCTCTTAGCTAGATTTTGTCTTTTCTACTGTCCTTTCACTATAAACCTCAGCTGGACTTTTGGAGCCAAGAGCTCCACTCAACATCTGCCCATTACCAGATATGGCTCTAAAATCATAGCCCATGAGGCATAAGGAAACCGCCCAAATCTTAAGAGTTAAAATGAACATTTCAGTCTTTTGAGTGACATAAGTGTTTGTATACTGCTTAAAACATTTGTTTTCTGCCTGATCAGGTGGTGGCACAGTGAATATAGCATCAGACTGGGACAGGGAGGACCCAGGTTCGAAACTCTGAGGTTGCTGGCTTGAGTGTGGGCTCATCTGGTTTGAGCAATGGTTGTGCCCAAGATTACTGGCTTGAGAAAGGGGTTGTTTGGTCTGCTATAGACTCCTGGTCAAGGCACATATGAGAACGCAATCAATGAACAATTAAGGTTCCCAGTGAAGAACTGATGCTTCTCATCTCTCTCCCTTCCTTTCTGTCTGTCCCTCTCTGTGTCTCTGCCACAAATAAACAAACAAACAAAAACATTTGTTTTCTTTTAGGGGTACATGTTAGAATTCTGGGGAAATTTTTAAAAATTGATGCATGGAACTAACCCCATTTTAATTAAATTGAAATTCCCATGACATTTGAGCTTTTAAAATTATCTCAAGTAGTTTTTATTGTGCAGCTAGAGTTGAGAACCACTAACCTAGAAGAATAAACACTGCCTGAACCATTATGTTGTTTCAAATTCCCAAGTATAGGAATGTATTCACCAAATATGTATTAATTCTATTGTGTTGGCACTATTTTAGGTAAAGGGATACAATTATGAACAAAATAATTAATTTTCTTGCCCTCAGGCAAGAAAACTTAAATTCTAATGGCAGAGTCTTTTGTTCTGTTTTATGTCTGATGGTGGGCAATACAACCTGAGTCAGTTATCCCTGAACTCCCTGACATATCCAGGAGAAAATGAGAATTCTCTCTAGGCCTCCTTACTCACAACACACTTCTATTGGAACCTGACATGAGCTAGGGCCCCTAAGGATAAATCTTATCCCCACCAACTTCTCTCCAAGAACTCTAAAGTTCAAGAACTGATATTCAGTCAGAGTCAATAGGTATAATGATTGACCTTATTTGATGATGTCAACCTTAACTTAGAAAAGATGAACTAATAATGATAAACTAATAGTGATAAACTAATCTGTGTATAGGGTTATTTGTCAATAACATCATGTAGGTATTGAAATAAGATCTATTGACCATAAGTCTGAATTAAAATAATTGTCTTAATTTTAACACTCTGACACTTCTGAACTTGACAACCAGATGGATACACTTTTCAGCCCTTAGCTCATGCTAAAGAATTAGCAGTGCTCTGGCCAAATAGTTCAGTTGGTTAGAGCATCACTCCAAAGCACAGATATTGCTGGTATGATCTCGGGTCAAAGCCTATACAGGAAAAGATCAATGTTCCTGTCTCTCTCTCCTTTCCTCTTTTTTTTAAAAATTAATTTAAAAAAAAGAGTTAGTGACTTCAGAATAATGGCAATGTGAGAGATGCTCCTGGATTTCTCCCCTTGAAATTCAAACAAATTTTACAGCTGTGATGCAATGAAGGAACTCCAGCTTGGCTCACAGGTGCACCTGAGAGATCCACACACCCAATAGACTAAATGTGGGATTGAGTGAAAAGGGAGATGGAAGATAAAACTCAATCTCATTGGGCTTTGGAGAGGAGAGGAGACAAACCTGGAGTGACTGGGTTATTTTATTACTGCTGGACTATGGGGAGGAGGGGAGCTCAGGCTCCCTGCATTTTGTCTGAGGGGTGCAGTGAGGGAAACTCAGAGTGACTGGGTCTTCCTCTTCCAGAAGAAGTGGTAAGACAGAGGGCTGGAGGGGAAAAAAAACCAAAGCAGCCAATGGGTGTGTTTACAACCAGTGTTTCTGTGGTCTGCCTGCAGCCCACACTTGGCAGAGACAGAGAAAACTAAAATGTGATTCCTCAGCCTCTTAGATCCCATTTCTCTCAGCTCACAATGAAGAGATTGGCAGAGACAGGCTCCATAACTAGCTCTCCAGAGTTGCTTTTTCCTCTGAAGAATAGAGATGCTCCAAGTCCAGTCCTCAGATCTATTGGGACATGAAATGGGCCATCAGGTATTAAATTATTTAATTTTTAGTGTGTTTTTTTGTTGTTGTTGTTGTTAGGCTTCTTAACAATACAACTCCCAAATGCCATCAAAGAAGAAAAAATCAGTCCCTGGCCGGTTGGCTCAGCGGTGGAGCATCGGCCTGGCGTGCGGGGGACCCGGGTTCAATTCCCGGCCAGGGCACATAAGAGAAGCGCCCATTTGCTTCTCCACCCCCACCCCCTCCTTCCTCTCTGTCTCTCTCTTCCCCTCCCACAGCCAAGGCTCCATTGGAGCAAGGATGGACTGGGCGCTGGGGATGGCTCCTTGGCCTCTGCCCCAGGCGCTAGAGTGGCTCTGGTCTCGGCAGAGCGACGCCCCGGAGGGTCAGAGCATCGCCCCCTGGTGGGCAGAGCGTCGCCCCTGGTGGGCGTGCCGGGTGGATCCCGGTCGGGTGCATGCGGGAGTCTGTCTGACTGTCTCTCCCTGTTTCCAGCTTCAGAAAAATACAAAAAAAAGAAGAAGAAAAAATAAAATACTATGTTTACATAAGACAGAAGTGTGTTTCAGAAAGAAAATTTTTAAAAAATTAATATATGAAAACCTTGGAGTTAAAGTTTAGAGAATTTAAAACTGAAGTTCTGAAAATACTCAACGAGGTGTGAGAAGACACCAGTAGGCAACTTAATGAGCTCAAAAAACAAATTAATGCACAAAATGAACACCTCACCAAGGAACTTGAATCCTTAAAATCAGAAATGAATAACTCACAATGTTAATTGAAGATTGAGGTAGCAAGTTTTGCTAATACAAAAATCCAGAAAGAGGAAAAAAATCAGTGACATTGATGACAGACAACCATAAATGCTACAGAGAAAAGAAGAGAGAGACTCATCAGTTAAAAATAACTGAGATAGCTCTACAAGAATTGTCTGACTTCATCAGAAAGAGCAATATAGGAATAATAAATATATCAGAAAAAGAAGAGGGAGCAGGAAATGGAGAGCTTAGTCAAACAAATAATTGAGGATAATTTCCTAAACTTATGGAAAGAGAGCATCAAATGCAAGAAGCAAAAATGTCAAGTTACCACAACCCAAACAGATCTACTACAAGGCATATCATAATAAAATTGTCAAAAATCAATGACAAAGAATGTATCCTCAAGGCAGCTAAGGAAAAAAAGACCATAACGTAAAAGAAAGTCCATTAGGTTATCACCATAATTCACAGTAGAAATTCTACAAGCCAAAAGAAAGTAGACCCAAACATTCAAAAATTGAAAGAGAGAAATTATCAGCCAAGAATCTTATACCCTTCAAAGTTATGCTTCAAAAAAGGAGAAATACCAACTTTTTCAGACATACAGAAGTTCAGCAAATTTATCACCAGAAAACTCCCAAGGCATGAAATACTCAAGAGGGTTTTTCAACCAGACACAAAGAACAAAATATATAAAAATTAGCCTGACCTGTGGTGGCGCAGTGGGATAAAGCGTTGATAAAGCGTCGACCTGGAACACTGAGGTCGCCGGTTCGAAACCTTGGGCTTGCCTGGTCAAGGCACATATGGGAGTTGATGCTTCCTGCTCCTCCCCCTTCTCTCTCTCTCTGTCTCTCTCTCTCACTCCTCTCTCTCTAAAAAAATCAATAAAAATAAAAAAAATATAAAAAAAATATATAAAAATTACAATTAAAAATTCCAACAAGGTCATAGTAAAATATATATATATATATAATATGTGACAACAATAACATAAAAGGTGAGAGGATCAAGATCTAAAGTAGCAAAGGAGGATGGAGTGCAGAAGCACTCATATGACAAATAACTCTTGTACATTAAACATTTTTTCTGAAGTTATTAGTAACCCCCCACAAAAAAACCACTAGAGAAACACACTACTGTGTGTTTAAGAAAACAAGAAACAGGGGAAAGAAGTATGGCATACCACCAAATAAAAACAAGTGACAGAAACAAAAAAGAAGAACCAAACAAGACAAAGAACTACCAAGAAGCAAAATATATATAAAATAGCTATAGGAAATCCTCAATATCAATAATTACCCTAAATATAAATGGACTAAACTCATCAATATAGAGGCACAGGGTAGCAAATTGGATCAAAAAGCAAAACTCAACCATATGCTGCCTTCAAAAGACACATTTAAGCTGCAAGGACAAGAGTAGATTCAAAGTGAAAGGTTGGAAAACAATTCTGCAAGCAAATAATATAGAAAAAAAAGGAGGTGTACCATATCTGACAATGCTGACTTCAAGACAACAAAGGTAACCAGGGACAAAACAGACATTTCATAATGATAAAGAAGACTTTGTATCAAGAAGACATAACACTTCCTAATTATATGCACCAAACCAGGGAGTACCAAAATGTATGACATCTACTAACTGATCTAAAAATAAAAGAAGACAAAAACACAATCATAATTGAAAAACTCAACACACTACTGAGGACTTTACATAAATCATAGAAACAGAAAATCAATAAAGATATAGTAGCCTTAAACAGCACTCTGGACCAAATGTACATAATAGACATTTATAGGACATTTCATCCTAAATCATCAGATTTTATGTATTTGCTCATGTATAAGATGCACCACACTTTTCCTAAAAATTTAGAGTCTAAAAACTTGGTGAGTCTTATATAGTGGCTGTAGATTTTTTTAACTTGCATTTCCTGCTTTTTCACATGGATGAGGAGTTATATAAATTTTATGATGGATAAAACTTGAGTTCAATAACTTTATGTAATACAATTTTTTTTCAAATTTTGGTTCCCAATATTAAGGTATGTCTTATACATGAGAACATCTTATACATGGGGATATTTAGTACAATCTTCTCTGTGTGCATGAAACATTCTCAAGGATAAAGCATATATTGAGCAACAACATTAACATCAACATATTCAGAAAAATTTAAACTATGCCAAACATATTTTCTGATCATAAGGCTTTAAAATTAGAATTCAACTGCAACAAGGAAATAAAGAAAACCACAAAAATCTGGAAATTAAACAACATTCTTTTAAAAAATGACTGGGTCAAAGAAGAAATAAAAACAGACATCAAAAGATATATAGAGACAAATGAAAATGACATATCAGAATTTCTGGGATGCAGTGAAAGCAGTAATAAGAGTTTGTATGATTATGTATAAAGTAAGTTTATAGGATTGCAGGCTTATATCAAGAAACAAGAGAGATATCATGTAAACAACCTAATATCACAGCTCAAGAAATCAGAAAAAAAGAACAAATATAACCCAAAATCAGAAAAAAAAGAAATTGTAAAAATTAAAGTAGAATTAAATTAAATAAAGCACAAAAAATGTATAAATAAAATTAATATAATGAAGAGCTGGTTATTTGATAGGATTAATAAAATTGACCAAACACTGGCTAGATTCACTAAGAAGAAAGGAGGAATGACTCATATTAACAAATTTAAAATGAATGAGAGATCAGCACAGACATTATAGATATACAGAAGACCATAGTAGAATATTATGAAAAATTATATGCCACCAAATTCAACAACCTAAAGGATATGTGTAAATTTCTAGAACTATACAATCTTCCTCGATTGAATCATAAAGAATGGGATACCCTAAATAGACCCATAAGCAGGAAGGAAATAGAAACTACTATCAAAAACCTCCCCCAAAACAAAATTCCAGAACCAGATAGTTACAGTAGTGAATTGTACCAAACATTAAGAAAAGATTTAGTACCTCTCCCTCTCAAATTCTTCCAAAAAAATAGAGAAGAAGCAATACCTGTAATGCATTTTATGAGGCCAACATAACCCTCATAACAAATCTGTCAACAACAACACAACAAAAAGAAAACTACAGACCAATATCTCTAATGAATACAGATGCAAAAATCCTAAACAAGATACTAGCAAATCAAATACAACAACACATTAAAAAAAATAGTACATCATGAAAAAGTAGAATTCATTTCAGAAGCATAAAGATGGTTCAACATATGGAAATCGATCAATGTAATACACCACATTAACAAAACAAAGAACAGAAATGTATGATCCTATTAACAGATGCAGAAAAGGCACTTGGTAAGATACAGCATCCTTTATGTTGAAAACATTCAATAAAATTGGAATAAAAGGAAAGCACCTCTACATAATAAAAGCTATATATGATAATCTATCAACTAATATCATACTAAACTGTGAAAAAAATAACAGCTTTTCCTTTAAAGTCAGGAAAAATATAAGGCTGCTCACTCTCTCCACTCTTATTCAACATAGTTCTGAAAGTTTTAGACTGAACAATCAGGCAAGAGAAAAAAATAAAAGGCATTCATATTGCAAAAGAAGAAGTAAAGGTATCAGTTTTTGCAGATGAGTTGATTCTGTATATAGAAAATCCCAAAGAGTCCACTAAAAAACTATTAGAAAACAATAAACCAATACAGAAAGTCATAGGATCCAAAATCAATATACAAAAGTACTGCTTTTCTATATGCCAACAATGAAACTTTGGAAATGAATTTTAAAAAGCAATTCCTTTTACAATTGCAACAAAAAATAAAGTACCTAGAAATAAACTTAAGAAACTATGTGAATGGCCTATATACTGAAAACTAAAAAGTATTATTAAAAGAAATTGAAAAAAACTCATTGAAATGGAAAAATATTCTATGTTCATGGATTGGAAGAAACAACATAGTTAAAATAGCCATATTACCCAAAGCAATATAAAAATTTAATGAAATCCCCATCAATATCCCAATGCCATTCTCTAAAAGAAATATAATGTAAATTACTAGGTTTGTATGGAACCATAAAAAAACCCAAATAGCCAAAGCAATCATGAGGAAAAAGAATGAAGCCAGGAATAATCACACTACCTGACTTCAAATTATAGTATAGAGCCATGATAATCAAAACAGCATGGTATTGGCAGAAAAACAGACAGACCAATGAATCAGAATTGAGAGCACAGAAATAAAATCACATATATATGGATAAATCAACTTTGCCAAAGGAGACAAAAACACACAGTAGAGAAAAGAAAGCTTCTTTAATAAATTGTGTTGAGAAAATTGAAAAATCACATGCAAAAGAAAGAAACTTATTTACAGTTTGTTCCCCTGCATAAAAATTAATTCAAAATGGACCAAATACCTAAATATGAGACCTGGAACTATAAATTACATAGAAGAAAACATATTTACTATGCTCGTGGACCTGAGCTGTAGAGAATAATTTATTAATTTGACCCCAAAGGCATGAGATGTAAAGGCAAAAATAAATGAATAAGACTATATCAAACTAAAAAGCTTCTGCACAGCAAAAGAAACTGACAAAAAAACAAATAGGAAGCCAACAAAATGGGAAATGATACTTGCAAACAATAGCTCTGTTAAGGGGTTAATTTTCAAAACATATAAAGAACTCACGCCTGACCTGTGGTGGTGCAGTGGATAAAGCGTTGACCTGGAAATGCTGTGGTTGCTGGTTCAAAACCCTGGGCTTGCCTGGTCAAGACACATATGGGAGTTCCTGCTCCTCCTCCCTTCTCTCTCTCTCTCTCTCTTTATTTCTCTCTCCTCTCTAAAATAAATAAATAAATAAAATGACCCTTTAAAAAAAAGGGACTCACAAAGCTCAACAACAAACAAGCAAATAATTCAATTAAAAATAAGAAGAGGACCTGAAGAGACACTTTTCCCAAAAAAAGAGATACAAATGATCAACATGTATATGAAAAAATGTTCATCTTCTCTAGTTATTTTAGAAATGCATATCAAAACTACAATGAGATATGACCTCACACCTGTTAGATTCGCTATTATCAACAAGACAGATAATAGCAAGTGATGGAGAGTTTGTGGAGAAAAAGAGAACTCTCATTTTCTGCTAGTGGGAATATAAACTAGTACAAGCACTATGGAAGAATGTATGACGGTTATTCAAAAAATTTAGAATAGAACTACCATATGACCCAGCAGTCATTCTACTGGGCATCTATCCCCCAAACTCAAAAACATTGATACATAAGGGCCCATGCACCACCATGTTCATCGTACCATTTTTTACAGTGGCCAAGACATGAAAACAACTGAAGTGTTCCTCAATATAAGATTGAATTAAGAATATGTGGTATATATGGAAGGAAATACTACTCAACCATAAGAAACAACAACATAGTGATAATGTACAACAATATGGATGAAGTTTGAGAACTTTATAGTGAGTGAAATAATTAAATCAGAAAAAACCACGAACTGTATAATTTCACACATAGGTGGGATATAAAACTGAAATTTATGGACATAGATAAAAGTGCAATGGTTACCAGGGCAAGGGAACATCGTGGAAGGGGAAGGGAACGTTGGGGATCAAGAAGGTGACTTAAGCCTGATCCATGGTGTCACAGTGGGAAAAGTGTTGACCTGGAATGCTGAGGTCGCTGGTGGAAATCCTGAGCTTGCCTGGTCAAAGCACATATGGGAGTTGATGCTTCCTGCTTCTTCTCTGCCCTCTCCCTCTCTCTGTCTCTCACTCTCTCTCCTCTCTAAAATGAATAAATCAATTAAAATAATTAAGAAGTTGATTTAAATCAATGTGGAAGAAGGAAGGGGTGGGGAAAAAGTTGTAAAGAAGGACAAATATTAAAAAAAAGAAGGACAAATAATATAAGTGTTGGAAAATAATTTGACTTTGGATGTTCGGTATACAGCATAATGAACAGTTCAAATGCTATAGAAATGTTCACCTGAAACCTATATGCTCTTATCAATTAATGTCATCTAGTAAATTTAATTTTCTAAATAAAATTTTTTTAAAAAGACATAAAATGTTATCCATAAAAACTTTAAAAAAAGAATCAGTGAAGCTATTTTAGTAAATATCTTATCTTCAAATTACATACCAAAAATGATATTAATATATACCTTGAATGATTATTGTATTAAAGGAAATATTTCCTAAAGTCTTCAGTTTAACACTAAAGATGTTCCATAATCTCCTCAAACTACATCATTCCTCAGAACCTCTACTCCTATCACCCTACATATGTCTTTTTTCCCTTTTAATATTATGCAGCATACATTTATCTACATTAATATAACATGTCACCATCAACATTTTTAATCATTGCATGAATTCCATTAATGTATCTACCAGATTTATTTTTGTTGGATATTGTGATTATTTCTTATTTTTCACGACTCTAAATAACAAAGCAATAATCAATAATAGCATTAAATTTATACATATACAATGATTAGACAAACTCCCCCTTATGAATATTTTATGACTCTTTCTTATTCTCCTTGGCTATTTCTTATTTTACTAATTTGTAACAGTGAGATATGGTTTTCAAAACTTTTCTTCCTTGATGAAATAATTTAATAATATGGATTTAAATTTCTTTCTTTTTTACACCAACAACTGCTAAATTACACTAACTCAGTTAGGACCTTCCGCTGTCCTCCAGAATTATATAATTTACTACCTCCTGCTACACTTCATTACTTGAAAAACTAATATGCAATTAAAAATTAAGGCCCTGGCCGGTTGGCTCAGTGGTAGAGCATCGGCCTGGCATGCAGGAGTCCCAGGTTTGATTCCTGGCCAGGCCACACAGGAGAAGCGCCCATCTGCTTCTCCACCCCTCCCCCTCTCCTTCCTCTCTGTCTCTCTCTTCCCCTCCCACAGCCAAAGCTCCATTGGAGCAAAGTTGGCCCGGGCGCTGAGGATGGCTCTATGGCCTCTGCCTCAGGTGCTAGAATGGCTCTGGTTGCAACAGAGCAATGCCCCAGATGGGCAGAACATCGCCCCCTGGTGGGCATGCCGGGTGGATCCCGATCGGGCGCATGTGGGAGTCTGTCTGACTGCCTCCCTGTTTCCAACTTCAGAAAAAAAGAAAAAAAAATTAACATGTACAAAAACAAACTCTTTCAGCAGAACTCATCACATGCTGTTGGCTTATATTCAAACTAGCATTTTCCCATGTATAAGACATACTATTCCTTGTTTTCTCTTGAATTTTAAATTTTTATTTATTTTATTTTATTGTGTTTACATGGATTAAAATGTATCACCAAATATAACACCCTCACCCCCAACCCTGAGTCCCTTTTTATACTCTATTTGCCTACCTTCCTCAAGCTCCATCTCTCCTTCCTTCTAGTATTTGCTGCCTGTTATTTGTATCTCTGTATTATGCATATATAATTTCACTAATCTCTCCACTTTCTTGGATTTCAACTCCTCATCCCCCTTCCCTCTCACAGCTGTACCTCTATTCCCTGTGACCCCACCTATGCCTCTATTTCAAACTTCAGTTCACTTTGTTCATTAGATTCCACATAAAAGTGAGACCATATAACATTTGTCTTTCTCTGCCTGGCTTATTTCACTTAAAATAATAATCTCTAGGTCCATCCATGTCACCAGAAAAGGAAGATTTCTTTCTTTTTCATGACCATGTAGTATTCCATTCTGTATATATAGCACAGCATTTTCATAAAGTTATTTCAAATAATTCAATAAAACTTCCAACCTCCCTTTATGCGGCAAGCATAATCCTTATTCCAAAACCAGGTAAAGACACTACAAAGAAAAAAAAAACTATAGGCTGATATTTCTAATGAATTTAGATGCTAAAATTCTCAGCAAAATAGTAGCAAACTAGATCCAGCAATACATGAAAAAAATCATACATTATGATCAAGTGGAATTTGTTCTAGGAGGGTAAAGCTGGTATAGTGTTCAAAAATCAATAAATGTGATTCATTATATAAACAAAAGGAAGAATAAAAATCACATGGTAATATCAATAGATGCAGAAAAAGCATTTGATAAAATCCAGCACTCATTTATAATCAAATCTTTCAGAAAAGTGGAAATACAAGTAACATACTACAATATGATAAATGTCATCTATGACAAACCCACAGCCTACATTATACTCAATGAGCAAAAATTAAAAGCAATTTCCTTAAGATTAGGAACAAGGCTGGGTGCCCCCTTTCACCACTCTTATTCAACATAGTTCTGGAAGTCCTAGTCACAGCAATCAGACAAGAAGAATAAATAAAAGACATACAAATTGTAAAAGAAGAAGTAAAACTATCATTATTTGATGAGGACATTATAGTATACGTAGAAAACCATAAAGTCTTAGTCAGAAAAATACCAGACTGATAAATGAATTTGGCAAGGTGGTAGGATATAAAATTAATATTCAGAAATCATTAGCATTTTTATACAACAAGAATAAACTGTCTGAAAGAGAAATTAAAGAAACAAATCCCCTTTACTATTGCAACAAAAAATAAATAAAATACCTAGGAGTACATTTATCCAAAGAGGTAAAGGACTTCTACTTGGAAAATTATAAAACATTGATAAAAGAAATCAAGAAAGATACAAACAAGTTGAAGTATATACTCTGTTCATGAATAGGAAGAATAAACATCATTAACATGTCTATATTACCCAATGCAATCTATAAATTCAATGCAATTCCTATTAAAATACCAATGGCATACTTCAAAGATATAAAACAAATATTCCAAAACTTTATATGGATTCAAAAAAGAACATGAATAGCCTGAGCAATTTTGAAAATAAAGAATAAAAGAGGAGGTATCTCACTTACTGATATCAAGTTACACTACAAGGTCATTGTACTCAATACAGCTTGGTATGGACATAAGAACAGGCATACATATTAATAAAACAAAACAGAAAACCCAGAAATAAACCCATGCCTTTATTGTCAACTGATATTTGATATACGAGGTAAGAGTATATGATAGAGTAAGTATAGTCTCTTTAATAAATGGTGTTGGAAAAATTGGACATGCACACAGAAAAAAGAAATTAATCTAGACCACCAACTTACACCATTCACAAAAATAAACTCAAAATACAATAAATAAAAGACTTAACTGTAAGTCGCTAAACCATAAATATCTTGGAAGAAAATATAGGCAGTAAACTTTTTTGATATCTCCCATAGCAATATTTTTGCCAATTTATATCCACGGGTAAGTGAAATAAAGCGAATGAGACTATATCAAACTAAAATGCTTTTGCACAGTAAAAGACACCATTAACCAAATTAAAACACAACCCACACAGTGTGAGAACATATTCATCAATATATCTGATAAGGGGTTAATGACCAAAATTTATAAAGAACTTCTAAAACTCAACACCAGGAAAGTAAACAATCCAATTTAAAAAATGGGCAAAAGAATTGCATAGACACTTCTCCAAAAAAGATATACAAAGGGCTAGTAGGCATACGAAAAAATGTTCAATGTCACTAATCATCAGGGAAATGTAAATTAAAACCACAATGAGATATAACTAACTTCTGTCAGAATGGTACCCTTTAACAAAACAACACACAGTAAGTACTGGTGATGGTGTGGAGAAATAGGAACCCTCCTGCACTGCTGGTGGGAATGCAGACTTGTGTAGCCACTGTGGAGAACTGTATGGAATTTCCTGAAAAAATTAAAAATTGAACTGTCTTTTGACCCAGTTATTTCACTTTTAGGAATATAAAATCTAAGAATACCAAATCACTGGCTCAAAAGATGATATGCACCAACATATTTATTGCAGCATTATTTGCAGTAGCCATGATCTGGAAACAGTCCAAGTGTCCATCAGAAGATGTACCATTTTTTGAAAAATTTGGGGTCTAAAAACTCGGCACGTCTTATACAGTGGTTAAAGAATCTGGCATTTCAAATGCCATAGATAGAACTGAGGACAGGGCAATATATGAAGATAGTGATTTGTCATCAGACACAGATGATGATAAGCTAATGGATGGAAGTTTTGACAGTGCTGAAGAGTTGTCTGCATTTTATGATGAATAAAACTTGAATTCAATTACTTTATGTAATACTTTTTTTTTTTCAAATTTCAGACCCCAAAATTGAAGTTTGTCTTATACATGAGAGTGTCTTATACATGGGGAAATATGGTTTATTTTTATTCCATCTTAACTGTTACCACTCTAATACAAACCATCTTCATCTCCCTCCTGAATTTCTTCAGTATCCCCTAACAAGATCTTCATGATTTTCTCCCTACACTGCATATATACAATCTGTTCTCAATACAGCATTCAGAATAATCCCTCTGCTGAAAACAATCCAATGATTCAATGACCCAATGGCTTCCAATGTTTTCCAGAATAAAGTTCAATTATTACAGTAGTAGAGACTACAAAATCTGTCTCTTTTTAAATTGTTAGCTTTGACCTTAAACTTCTCTTACAACCTTTCCTCAGACTCCCTGCTTCAGCTATACTGACCTCTTTGAGATTTTTCTAATTGAACATCTCTCAGGGCCTTTGCAAAAGCCCTTTCTCCTACTTTGAATACTGTGGTTAAGCATCTTCACAGGTTGCTGCTTCACCTGCTTCAAATCTTTGCTCCTCAGAAAAGCACTCTCCAAGCATCCTGTTTTAAACAAAGACCCATATTTCTTGTCTCACTTTGTTTTTTAAAGTAGAAGTATAAGCATCATATATATTAGATATTGCATTAATTTATTTTACATACTGTGTTTCCCTACTAGGTTGTAATTTTGTGATGACAGAAAATTTTATCTACTTTGTTCACTGTTATATCTCTAGCATGTACAGGTCCTCTCATATTTATAATTTTCTAGTTTTATACATATCTGGGTAATGGCTGGCTCTCTGGCTAAAATGTGAGCTCCATGTAGGCCTTCAGCATATATTTGTTGATTGAATGAAGAAATGTATAAATACCTAACTATTTCCATATTATAAAATACTTCAAAAATAAAGAAACACAAAACAAATAAAACTAAATAAATACTTCAAAACATATGCAGGTTTTAAGCTTCATTCAAACTGATATCTTCAGTTTGTAACTTTGTTTTTCTTCCTCCCTTTAAATAGTTTAATTTTTTTATATTATTTATTTTTACAATAGCTTTATTTATACATAAAACAAAATGAAGGTTTATTTTTCAAATTGTTTTTAATGTACTTAAAGACTTGTACATCCATCTCAATTAATTTCAGAAAATTTTTATTTTTCAAAAAAGAAACCACAAATCTTTAACAGTCACTACACACACACACACACACACACACACACACACACACTGTCCCATTTCCTCTCATTAATGCCCATCTGCCCAGTTCTAAGCAACCACTATTTTGTGTCTGTATAGATTTCCCTATAATTGATATTTACTATAAGTAAGATCTTACCATAAATGGTCTTTTATTACTTCTTTCTTCCTTTCTTTCTTTTTATTTATTTTTACTTTTTTGTATTTTTCTGAAGTGAGAAGCAGGGAGGCAGAGAGACAGACTCCTCATACGATGGACTGGGATCAACCTGGCAAGTCCACTATAGGGCAATGGTCTGCCCATTTGGGGCATTGTTCCAGTTGCAACCAGAGCCATCCTCAGTGCCTGGGCAAACTTTGCTCCAATGGAGCCTTGGCTGCAAAAGGTGAAGAAAGAGAAAGAGAGATATAGAGAGAAAGAAAAGAGGGAGGGTTGGAGATGCAGATGGGTGCTTCTCCTGTGTGCTCTGGCCGGGAATCACACCTAGGACTTTCACACACCAGGCCAACAATCTACCATTAAGCCATTCAACCAAGGCTGACTTTTTTCTTTATGTAGTGCTTTGAATGATCAGTCATGTTGTGTATGCATCAGTACCTCACTTGTTTTAATTGTTATATTATAACAGTATTTTAAGTTAAAGACAGCGTTTTAAAGTCTTGGTGATACAAAAAAATTAAACACATCTTATTTTATATATATATCATATTTTATCTAATAATCAATTGATGGACATTTAAATTGCTTCCCCTATTGTCTATTATGATTAATACTGCCTTGAACATCAACTTGTGTATAGGTTTTGAACAGAGATGTGTTTTTTATTTCTTTTAAGTGAACAACTAAGAGTGGTCTTACAGGTTCATCTGGGAACTATATGTTTAACCTGTTGAAACTGCCAGATCGTTTTTCAAAGAAAATGCACATTTTACATTCCCACCAGAAGAGTATAAGTTTTTAATCTAGTAAATTTTGTTATATGATATTCAGGTTTACCTAAAAAAAAAAAGGTATTGCTGTGAATCTCCCCCACCATCAGTATATAAAAATGCCTTTGTTCTCTTGGACCTATGAATACTGGATAATATTCTAATCTGACAATTTTATAGCATAAAATATTACTCTTGTTTTAATGTGGATTCATTTGATTACTACTAGTTACACAAGATTTTATGTTTTAAGCCATTTATTTAAATACTTTGTAAAATTATTTCCATAACAAATATAATTTTCTCTTATTTACTCTTAATTAATGTTTTAAGAGTTTTTTCTATAATAACAAAATTAACTATTTGCAGCCATGTATATGTATTTTCTCCTTTTGATAGAAAAAAATTTTTTATTTTATAAATGATTTAAAATTTATAATTATGATGTTCCTGGCATATTGAAGTGGCGTACTTAGAAAGTCACCTTTACCTTATATATTTTCTAATTATTATTTTCTTAATTTTAATTTTTTTATTTTGTAAGTAATCGATGTTAATTTACAGTCTGAGTTCAAGGTCTATAATTTTCAAGTACATAATATTTTCAAAAATTGTAAAAGCTATAAGACAAATTTTTTAGTTTAATTCTTTTTAAACAAGAAAATTTAATAAGCCTAGAAAACAAGAAAATTTAATAAGCCAGGACATATTATGACCAATATACTAATCTCCATTAAGATAAATAACAGACAATACTTTTAAAAGAATAATATCTCTTTCAAATCAAACCAGAAAAACCAAGTATTGGTAACAGTGACATTTGATCAATTTGAATAATGTTACTACATTTTTGTGTATGTTAAAATATCACAGATGCATTTTAGCAATATAAAAATAATTTGACTTAAAAATAATTAATTTCACTAAACTTAAAAAAAACAAAATATAATTTCTATCTGAAAATATAAAAATTCTGATGGCATGTAGTGCAATAGGTTTTTCTATATAACGTTGGTGGTGATGTTTAATTGTACAATATATATCAAAATAAAATTAGTACCTATGTATTAGGAAACTCAGATATAGCCATACAATTTTACTATAATAATTCCATTTAAATAGAATCTTTTATTCACTTTACAGATTAAATAAATATCTACCATAACTCTCTGATAAAGCCTGAGAATATGGTGACCCTGTCCTTTATGGAGCTTGCATTTCAACAATAAGTGAAGAAAACAGACATTAATAAATTACATGAATGGTTTTACAAGTACAATAGTAGTGTGTTATAAAAAGTTACAGTGTTAAGATAGCCTGTGAGAATGATGACTGACCTACATTTGAGGGCAAGGAAAAACTTATCAGTGAAAACGACAGAACTCATTCTGATTTGAAAAGAGAATGACAAGTTTTACAAACTTATTTGCCTAACATTCTGCATTAAAACTCTTGTTTATGAAGTCTATTAAAATTTAACTCTATGCTGCATATTATATCAAATCCTACACCACGTGTGAGCCTCCAATCAGAATGAAAAAGTAAATTTTCAAATCTCTACTCCAACAATTCTGCCTTTGAAGGTTGGTGTGATATAACTGGCAACAATTCCTGAATGTTTGACTTGATCAAATATTAATTCTTACCACTCAATTTCAATTTTTTGTTTGTGGTGAATGCTTGTCATTAGGGGAAAATCTCAAAGCTTTAAATTCTTTTTATCAGTGAATGTATGTTTTTCTTTAAGACTATGTAACCATGCATTGGTATTGAGAAGCCACAGGACTGCAAGCTAATGGGTCAACTCCAGGCCTTTGAATGTGCTGTTTACTCTGTCCCATTTCTTTATATATGCTTCCTGCTTGTCCTTTAGGTTTCAGCCCACCAATGACTTCCTTATGGAAGTCATTTTCCTAAATCTCTACCTGAAACCACATGACCCCACTCTTACACACACACACACACACACACACACACACACACACACACACACAATCACTGCTGGAGGTCACAGCACCTGTTATTTATAGCACTATTTATTTAGTATATGAAGTCATGTTTATTTCTTTTTCCATTTCTCTCTCCTCTCAATATAAGCCCCATGTTGGTAGAGTCTTATCTGTTTTTACTCATGTCTACATATTCAATGTCTAAGCACATGGTTGGTACTCAGCAAATATATTTTTGAATAATAGAATGAGGAGACTTGATAGTTGAATTTCACAAAACAATGCTAGCACATACTAGAAAAAATGCAGGAGACAGAGCAGGGAGAGATGGCAATGCTTTGGAACACAAATGCCTGTTTTACCAAGTGTACCTAAGCATTCATCTTCTTTTTGTGATCACATTCAATCTCAAGAACATGTAGAAACTGTCCAAGTTACTTTCCAGGGAAAGAGACACCTCATGTTTGCTAACCCTAAGGACTTTCTAATGTCTAAAATATAAAGCATCCATCTAGCTACTTTTTCCACTATCTTTTTATTTAAATTAGTTTATATTCAGTGGAGAATAGGTAGTCACCATATTTCTATTATAGTCCATGAAACAGTTACTATCCATCACAGATATATGACTATTCTCTCCAGTTTGAATGATTGCAGCTAACTCTTCTTTCTTGGATATTTAAAAATAATTTTATAGTCACTGTGGTGGTTTTTTATTGATTTTTCTGTTAAGGCTTTGGAAGGAGGAAGCATGGACATAATGTAGTCATTCTCAGCTTATATGGGTCCAAACATTGTTCTTTTTAAATAACGCTGCAATGAATTTACGGGTGTATATATTCTTTTGAATAATTGTTTTGGAATTCTTCAGATAAATCCTCAGAAGTGAAATTGCTAAGTCATAAGGCAGTTTCATTTTTCATTTTTTAAATATTTTAATTTACATTTACTTTTTTTAGGTGAGAATAGGGGAGATAGTGAGGAAGACTCCCATATGTACCCCTACTAAGATCCACCTGGCAACCCCATCTGGAGCTAATGCTTGAGTACCAAGCTCTTTTTAGTGCGTGAGGCCTACTCACTTAGACCAAGTGAGCTATCTTCAATGCCTGGAATTACCCTCAAACCAATCAATCCACTGACTGTGGTAGGGGAAGAGGGAGAGATGAAGAAGAGAGTGGGGGAGGGGAGCAGATAGTAGCTTCTCCTGACCTGGAATCAAACTCAAGATGTCTATACATCAGGCTGATGCTCTATCCACTGAGCCACTAGCCAGGACTCATTTTTTTTTGTTTTTTTTCTTAATATATTTTTTAATTTATTCATTTTAGAAAGGAGAGAGAGAGAGAGAGAGAGAGAGAGAGAGAAGAGAGAGAAGGGGGAGGAGCAGGAAGCATCAACTCCCATATGTGCCTTGACCAGGCAAGCCTAGGGTTTCGAACCAGCAACCTCAGCATTTCCAGGTCGATGCTTTATCCACTGCGCCACCACAGGTCAGGCCATTTTTTAATTTTTTGAGGTAACTTCATACTGTTTTCAGTAGTGGTTGAATTAATCTGCATTACCACAACAGTGTACAAGGGTTTCCTTTTTTTTCACATTCTTTCCAACACTTGTGTTTTGATTTATTGATGATACCATTCTGAAAAGTATGAGGTGATATGACGTTATAGTTTTAATTTGCATCTTTCTGATAATTAGTTACATTGAGTATCTTTTCATATGTCTATTGCCAAGCCCTGCTCCTTTCAGCCATTAGCTTTTTTTTTTTTTTTTGAGCTTCTTTGCATTTGTTGCATTGCATTTCCAAGGCTTCTTTCAAAGGAACAATTCACAGTTGGCATCCATTTTCACTGTTTGTTCTAAATGTAGTTTCTTAACAATATCGTCCTCCTGAATCTCTCACTGTGAGATTGGTATCTCTGGGATTAACAGACTGTGACTTCCTTCATGTGCTCTTTTGGGGATATAAACCCTGAATGAACATTTATTTTTCAGATTTACTTTGCTTCTTAGAGATGGTCCAAATGGATTTTTCCCTTCCAGCATTCATTTACTACCTGTCTTTCAATACAATCAGTCTTCTCTATAAAATGGTGAAACCAAAGTGGAGGAGTGCATATCATTAACTCCACGGTTGCAAGTCTCTTCTCTTTCATAGTTTGCTTTCTGACCTAAGACAGCCATCTTAAATTAAAGCAAGTTATTATAGAAAACAATGTCTTGAAAAAGAAGGGAAAAGTGTATTTATGGGCTAAAAGAGCCATTATATGATAGGTAGGATTAAATATATTACTGGAAGGGGCAAAAACATTTTTTATTTTTTGTTTATAATGATATTGGAGATTCTGTTAAAACCTAAAATTTAACCTTTCTTATCATCAGGAAAGATATCTGAAGTAGAAAATATGTAATATTTATGACAAGTAAAGGAAGAAAGATATGCAACACATGAGGAAGTGTTTACAACCCCAAGATAAACAAAAAATGTTGTAAGCATTTTGTCTGCTTGTTTTATTTCTAGGAAAGACAACTGTGGTATTGGTTGTTAATTTGAAATAGATTATTTTTAGGATTAACATAAATATTTGAAATAGTTTTATGTCATTGAAGAGTATATCTGTGATATTTTATTTTCTATTAAAATTATTCTTATTTAATCTAGAGTTAATTAATTAAACACATTTTTTGATTACCTACTATATGTTGAACATGATTTCAGGTAATAAGATAGAGAATTAAACAAAATTGTCAAAGTCTTACTCTCATTCTGGTGGAGAAAGACAGAAAATAAACATAATAAATAAGTTATATAAAGTATTTTAATATAATAACTGGTGTGCAATAACAAGTAAAACAGGGTAAGGAGGGTCAAGTGTGTAAAGGTAGAAACAGAAAGATACAGGTTGTAATTTTAATTAGGGTTGTCAGGGTGGCTTTTACCAGGAAAGAGATATTTGGAAAGAAAAAAACATAAAGAAGATAAGGGTATAGTCAAGCAGCTATCTTGGGAGGAAACATTCTAGGCAGAAGGCATCACTGAAAAAAACAACAAACCTTAAGGCAAGAACATGACTGTCATATTCAGGAAGCAGAGGGAAATTAATGAGTAGGACAGTATTAGAAAATGAGGTCAGAGTGGTAAAACAAAGCTGTAGGAAATGGGAAAGCAAGACTAGCCAAGGAACAGGGTTCTGGTAAACCAGAAAAACTTATTATATCTTTTGAATATTAACTCCTTATTGAAGCTATTGTTTGCAAATATTGTCTCCCATTTTGTTGGCTGCTTATTTGTTTTGTTTTCAGGGTTTTTTTTCTTTCTGCTGTGCAGAAACTTTCTAGTTTGATATAGTCCCATTCATTTATTTTAGACTTTACTTCTTTTGCCTTTGGGGTCAAAAATTTTAAATTTGTATTAAAAAAAGCAATGTCTTTAACTTAATTGAAGATTACATAGCAAAATATTTTAGAGTGGTTCAAATGATTTGTTGCAAATTATTTCTCAGGAAAAATCATGGCAGTGCTACCATTTCAGAAGGAAACCTGGCATGTTTATTTCATCAATGTATTTTCTTTCATGAACTTGCCTACCAACTTCAGTTTATTTCAAGTGGTAAAGAAAAATCAGTTGCCTTTCATGGCCTTGTAATTCAAGCACCATGTCATTTTCACATGTTGTGGTTTTGGTATCAAACTCCCCAATCCACAAATCTTCTTTCATTTTCATGACATTTATTATATTCTTTAGTTTATCTTCTACTTAGCAGTTTTAATGTTTTTTTCCAGAGTCCTGACATTAATTCAACTGAGTTTAAGAGGCCACTTTAGCTTCTGTCAAAGAGATTTTAAATCTACATTTACACTTGAGAGTAAAGGTCCATCAAATTTGCTGTAATTTGGGGAATTATTATTTAATTTTTTTTTAAATTACACCAGTAAGTTAGTACAAGAAAAATCCTAAATCAATGTCCACAAATGTTACAGCTACAATTATGTGCCAATTAAGAAGTAATGTAATTTTGAAAAGATACTTAAATTATTGACCACCAAGTGATACTAAAATTATTTAAGTAGATAAAATCAGTGCCAGCTCTAAGTTCATCTCAAACAAGGTAATTAAACCATATCAAAATAATATGTGAAGACAGACAAGGGAAGAGCATCCTTCAATTATCTTGTATGAGACTGGAGTTCTTTGAGCTAGGTGTATTTACATCAAAGAAAACAAACCACGCTAGCAAAAAAAAAAAAAAAAAAAAAAAAGAAAGGAGGTTATTAATAGTTTTCTTCTTATTGTAATTATCTTTTTATTTTATTTTTAAAAATTTCTTGATTAATTTAGAGAGACAGAGAAAAGATGAAAGAGCAAAGGAGAGACATTCACTTATTGCTCCACTTAGTGTGCATTTATTGTTCACTTTTTGTATGTGCTCTGATTGGTCATTGAACCTACAACTTTGTTATTTCAGAATGATGTTTTAACCAACTGAGCAATGGTCAAGCCTAATTTATTATATTTAATTGATAACTAATTCTTTGTCACATTAGTAGTAATAGATAGTTGTTCAAGGCACAAGGTCTGGAGCCTGAATATCTAAATTCAAATCTTAATGCTATATCTTTTTAGCAGTATGACTTTGGGCAAGTCATTCAACATCACTGCACTTTATTCTTATCACTGGGAAAATGTACATAAAAGTATCGACTTTCTAGTACTGTTGTATAGATAAAGTAAACAAAAACATGTAACTCACTTAAAATAATGCCTGACCTGTAGTAAGCCCTCAGTAAAACTTGACTAACCTTATTAATATATCTACATATGTTTTACCAGAAACTGAGACACACAAAAAGTTACTTAATCCTTATTCAAAATTTTAAACAATATCAGATTATAGATATCTATATTATTCTCCAATGTACAAAAATAAATACTTAAAAGAAATTAAAGGAAGGTCTGGGAAGGTAAGAAAGTCTGAAAGGCAAGCTCTTCACAAGAGCAACAAAGAAGTTCACAAAAAAATGTTAAATTTAAATTTTTTGGAACTCTAGAATTTAATCTAAATTTACAGGTACCAAGAAAACGCTTAATAGAAAAAAGCTGCTGCAAGATGACGTCAGAGTAATGGTGCAGTAGGAAGTGATACCAATAAATCTCCCCCAAAACTCAACAAGATCTTCAACCAGAAACAGAAAAACCTACCCTTGGAACCTCCAGATGTTTCGCAATACACCCGAAGGTATGGTCGAGTGAAAAATTGGCTAAATATATAACCAAACCCCAAAAGAAATAGGGAGTAAGAAAAGCTCCGCCTGCCTCACTAACCTAAATAGGGCTGCTTTCACTGGGAACTGAGAATATAGAACCTGAGGCAGGCAAAGGGGGTGTATAGACCCAGGCCGCAGCACAAACGGCCAAACCAGGTTGTGGCACGGAGATCCAAGCCGAGGTAAAACTGTGCCTGTGGCAACCCAGTCAATACAAGCTAACACTGGCGCCAAACCCAGACAAAGAAAGACAAGTGGGGCAGCCATTTTCCCCGATCTCCTGGTCAGTGCGCAGATAGTGGGTGAGAGATTCCTCCGAGTGCCTCAGCAATGGGCGCTCGTGTTACCCCAAAGAGAGGCAGAGTCAGAGACCTTTGTGTGGGCAGAAAGTGGAATCTCCAGGCCGCCCCAGCGCCCTGAAAAAGCCGTGCACGGGGAGAGAGCGAGAGCCAATTCCAACGCTGGAACTTTTCCGTGTGGGCGGGGGTTTCACTCAGAGTGTGAAACTTCCAGCCTGATATCCTGTTCTGTGCACAGATAGTGAGCAAAAGTTTCCTCCAAGCACCCCAGGGGGAGAAAGCTCGCCTGTGTTACCGGACAGAGTGGCAGAGCCAGAGGTCTGTGAATGGGCAGAAGCCCCGCCTGATTATGCTAGCAGCTCTGACTCACTGAGCCTTACCAAGAGTCCTGTGCTGAGTGGGAATAGAGTGGGGAGTTGCCAGCTCTTTGAGCCTCTTACTATCCAGGCAGAGGCAGCAGCAACCCAATAGCTGGATTATCAGGCTACTAATTGAGGAAGGAAAGACTAGGAGAGAGGCTCCAGGAACATGGACTCTCTCACTGTCGGAGCCTATAAATGCTAATGAGCTTCGACTGCCAACGAGACTAAAGCACAATACAAGACATCATCATAGAGACTTATCAACTGCAAACCTCTACCTGAGCGTGCCAAAGGGGCAGAACCCGGGGTACAGAGTCACCGACAAGGAAGAGGGAGAGAAAATAAAAAGCAAGAAGATAACCTCTCAAAATCAAGAATAATCCACAGACTTTAACATATCCCATTTTATTATATTTGTTCATTTGTTTCTCTTATCTTCATTCTTGATTTTTTCCCCCTCCTCCAATTTGAACATTTAACTCTCTGCCGGTCTTACTCTCTCCTCTCCTTGAACTACACTACCCATAAGTGTTACATCTCCCATTATCTTTCCTTTCTTCTTCCTTTCTCTCTATGAGGGTTGCACTCCAAAACTCTTAACTCTCTCTCTCTCTCTCTCTCCTCTTTTTTCTTTTTTATTCTTGTAGTGGTTCCCTCTTTTTTTCTCTCTCTCTCTTTCTTTTCTCCCTCTGTAATTAGTTTCTTCCTTTCTCCTTTATGTCTCCTCTCATTCAAACCTGAGTAACGAACAAATTATCTTATCTGGGACTCAAACTTATGTTTGTGGCATTTTGGGGGGTTTTTACTTCACCTTTTTAACTCACTAGCAGTGTGCCCATCCCTGGCTCTCCATTTTATTAAGTTCTTGTTCCACTAAATACAATAGTAATTTTTTAATTTGTCCCCTGATTTTCCTGTTTCCTTCATACTACTCTCATCATAACTCTTAGTCAACCAACACCTAAAATCAAATCATTTTATTCTTGACCCAAATTTTTTCCTTATTTGCTTTTTGTGGGTCCACACTGCCTTTTTACTGGGTTTTTTTGGGCCCCTTTATTACTTCTCTCAAATTCAGGCCCTCCATTACAGGCATTGTTTGTTCTATTTAGTACAATATAATTCACAGTTAACCACAAGATTTTCTCAAGAAAGAAGAAAGAGGAGAAGAGAGGAAAAAAGGAGGGGGGGAATAATTTTCTTTTTTTAATTTTAATTTTATTTTTCTTTATTTAATTATTAATTTAAAAAACTCTTCGATTTTTTATTTTTATTTTTTAACTTTTTATTCTTTATTAAATCTCATTAATACTATCTACAAAACTAACCTCAGATGCCATTAAAGAAGAGAAAATCAAATACCATGGATACAAAGAAAAGAGAGGTAACACAGATAGATGAGGAAAAATCTATTGAGAAAAAACTTAATATATTGGAAACCTTAGAGTTAAATGACAGAGAATTTAAAATAGAAATCCTAAAAATACTCAGAGATATACAAGAAAACACAGAAAGGCAATTTAGGGAGCTCAGAAATCAACTCAATGAACACAAAGAATATATTTCCAAGGAAATTAAAACTATAAAAACAAATCAAATGGAGAAGAAAAACTCAATTCACGAGCTGAAAAACGAGGTAACAAGCTTAGCTAATAGAACAGGCCAAATAGAAGGTAAGATTAGTGAAATAGAAGACAAGCAACTTGAGGCACAACAGAGAGAAGAAGAAAGGGATTCAAAAAATTAAAAAAATGAGATAGCCCTACAGGAATTATCTGACTCCATCAAAAAGAATAACATAAAAATAATAAGTATATCAGAGGGAGAAGAGAAACAAAATGGAATGGAGAACATACTCAAACAAAGAATAGATGAGAACCTCCCAAGCCTGTGGAAAGAACTAAAGCCTCAAATTCAAGAAGCAAACAGACTCCGAGCTTTCTTAACCCCAACAAACCTACTCCAAGGCACATCATAATGAAATAGGCACAAATCAATGGCAAAGAAAAAATTTTCAAGGCAGCCAGGAAAAAGAAGAATACAACATATAAAGGAACGGCCATTAGATTATCATCCGATTTCTCAGCAGAAACTCTACAAGCTAGAAGTGAGTGGACCCCAATATTTAAAGTCCTGAAAGAGAGGAACTTTCAGCCACAAATACTATACCCATCAAAGCTATCCTTCAAATATGAAGGAGAAATAAAAACATTCACAGATACAGAAAAGATGAGGGAATTTATCATCAGAAAAGCCCCACTCCAGGAATTACTAAAGGGGGTTCTCCAATCAGATACAAAGAACAAAAAAACAAAGCCAAAAGTAAAAGCTCCAGGAAGAACACAATAAAACCAAATTTAAACTGTGAAAACAACAAAAAGAAAGGGGGGGGGAGAGGATGGAGATTAACAGTAGCAAAGGATGATGGAGTTCAAAAGTACTCACAAAATAGTGCACTACAATGAACAGGGTAGGAACCCTTTTCATTACTTAAAGGTAACCACCATTAAAAAAAGCACCAAAGAAGCACATGATTTAAAAAAGATAGCAACAGAGGAATGATGTATGGAATACAACCAAATAAAAACAAAAGATAGAAAAAAGAAAGAGAAGGATCAAACAAGACACAAAACTAACAGAAAGCAATCTATAAAATGGCAATAGGGAACTAACAAGTGTCTCAATAATTACACTAAATGTAAATGGATTAAACTCACCAATAAAAAGGCACAGAGTAGCAGAATGGATTAAAAAAGAAAAATCAACTGTATGCTGCCTACAAGAAGCTCATCTAAGTAAAAAGGATAAAAACAAATTCAAAGTGAAAGGCTGGAAAACAATACTACATGCAAATAACATCCAAAAAAAAAGCAGGCATAGAAATACTCATATCTGATAATGCTGATTAGAAGACAGCAAAAGTACTCAGAGACAAAAATGGCCATTTCATAATGGCTAAGGGGACAATGAATCAAGAAGACATAACAATTCTTAATATATATGCACCTAACCAAGGAGCACCAAAATATATAAGACAGCTACTTATTGACCTTAAAACAAAAACTGACAATAATACAATCATACTTGGAGACCTCAATACACTGCTGATGGCTCTAGATCGGTCATCCAAACAGAGAATCAACAAAGATATAGTGGCCTTAAACAAAACACTAGGGAACCTGGATATGATACACATCTACAGGACATTTCATCCCAAAGTGACTGAGTATACATTTTTTTCCAGTGTACATGGATCATTCTCAAGAATTGACCATATGTTGGACCACAAAAACAACGTCAGCAAATTCAGAAAAATTGAAGTTGTACCAAGCATATTTTCTGATCATAAAGCCTTGAAACTAGAATTCAACTGCAAAAAAGAGGGAAAAAATCCCACAAAAATGTGGAAACTAAACAACATACTTTTAAGAAATGAATGGGTCAAAGAAGAAATAAGTGCAGAGATCAAGATATATACAGACAAATGAAAATGACAATACGACATATCAGAATCTATGGGATGCAGCAAAAGCAGTGATAAGAGGGAAGTTCATATCACTTCAGGTCTATATGAACAAACAAGAGAGAGCCCAAGTGAACCACTTAACTTCACACCTTAAGGAAATAGAAAAAGAAGAACAAAGACAACCCAAAACCAGCCAAAGAAAGGAGATAATAAAAATCAGAGCAGAAATAAATGAAATAGAGAACAGAAAAACCATAGAAAAAATTAATAGAACAAGGAGCTGGTTCTTTGAAAAGATCAACAAAATTGACAAACTCTTGACAAGACTTACCAAGGCAAAAAGAGAAAGAACTCATATAAACAAAATCCAAAATGAAAGAGGAGAAATCACCACGGACACCATAGATATACAAAGAATTATTGTAGAATACTATGAAAAACTTTATGCCACTAAATTCAACAACCTAGAAGAAATGGATAAATTCCTAGAACAATAAAACCTTCCTAGACTGAGTCAAGATGAAGCAGAAAGCCTAAACAGACATATTAGTAGAGAAGAAATAGAAAAAAACATTAAAAACCTCCCCAAAAATAAAAGTCCAGGCACAGACGGCTATACCAGCAAATTTTATCAAACATTCAAAGAAGACTTGGTTCCTATTCTACTGAAAGTCTTCCAAAAAATTGAAGAAGAAGCAGTACTTCCAAAGACATTTTATGAGGCCAACATAACCCTCATACCAAAACCAGGCAAGGATGGTGCAAAAAAAGAAAACTACAGACCAATATTTCTAATGAATACAGATGCTAAAATACTAAATAAAATACTAGCAAATCGAATACAACAACATATTAAAAAAATAATACCTCATGATCAAGTGAGATTCATCCCAGAATCTCAAGGACGGTTCAACATATGTAAAACGGTTAACATAATACACCAGATCAACAAAACAAAGAACAAAAACCACATGATCTTATCAATAGATGCAGAAAAGGCTTTCGGTAAAATACAACACAATTTTATGTTTAAGACGCTCACCAAAATGGTATAGAAGGAAAATATCTCTACATGATAAAGGCCATATATGATAAACCATCAGCTAACATCATATTAAATGACACAAAATTGAAGGCTTTCCCAGTTAAATCAGGAACAAGACAGGGTTGTCCACTCTCTCCACTCTTATTTAATGTGGTACTAGAGGTTCTAGCCAGAGCAATCAGACAAGACAAAGAAATAAAAGGCATCCATATTGAAAAAGAGAAGTAAAGGTATCACTTTTTGCAGATGATATGATCCTATGCATCGAAAACCCAAAAGAATCTACAAAAAGACTACTAGAAACAATAAGCCAATACAGTAAGGTCGCAGGATACAAAATTAACATACAGAAGTCAATAACCTTTCTATATGCCAACAATGAAACATTTGAGAATGCACTCAAAAGAATAATCCCCTTCATGATTGCAACAACAACAACAAAAAATACCTTTGAATAAACATAACAAAGAATGTAAAGGACTTATATAATGAAAACTATAAACCATTGTTAAGGGAAATCAAAAAAGATATAATGAGATGGAAGAATATTCCTTGTTCTTGGTTAGGAAGAATAAAGATAATCAAGATGGCCATATTACCCAAAGCAATATACAAATTTAATGCAATTCCCATCAAAATTCCAATGACATTTTTTAAAGAAATGGAGCAAAAAATCATCAGATTTATACGGAACTATAAGAAACCCCAAATAGCCAAAGCAATCCTAAAAAAAAAAAAGAATGAAGCTGGAGGCATTACAGTACCTGACTTCGAACTGTATTATAGGACCATGACAATCAAAACAGCATGGTATTGGCAGAAAAATAGACACTCAGACCAATGGAACAGAATAGAAAACCCAGAAATAAAACCACATATATATAGTCAAATAATTTTTGATAAAGGGCCAAGAACACACAATGGAGAAAAGAAAGCCTCTTCAATAAATGGTGCTGGGAAAACTGGAAAGCCACATGCAAAAGAATGAAACTGGACTACAGTTTGTCCCCCTGTACTAAAATTAACTCAAAATGGATCAAAGATCTAAACATAAGACCTGAAACAATTAAGTACATAGAAGAAGACATAGGTACTAAACTCATGGACCTGGGTTTTAAAGAGCATTTTATGAATTTGACTCCAAAGAGAAGTGAAGGCAAAAATTAATGAATGGGACTACATCAGATTAAGAAGTTTTTGCTTAGCAAGAGAAACTGATAACAAAATAAACAGACAGCTAACTAAATGGGAAATGATATTTTCAAACAACAGCTCAGATAAGGGCCTAATATCCAAAATATACAAAGAACTCATAAAACTCAACAACAAACAAACAATCCAATGAAAAAATGGGAAGAGTACGTGAACAGACACTTCTCCCACGAAGAAATACAAATGGCCAACAGATATATGAAAAGATGCTCATCTTCTTTAGTTATTAGAGAAATGCAAATCAAAACTACAATGAGATACCACCTCACACCTGTTAGATTAGCTATTATTAACAAGACAGGTAATAGCAAATGTTGGAGAGGCTGTGGAGAAAAAGAAACCCTCATTCACTGTTGGTGGGAATGTAAAGTAGTACAACCATTATGGAAGAAAGTATGGTGGTTCCTCAAAAAACTGAAAATAGAACGACCTTATGACCCAGCAATCCCTCTATTGGGTATATACCCCCAAAACTCAGAAACATTGATATGTAAAGACACATGCAGCCCCATGTTCATTGCAGCATTGTTCACAGTGGCCAGGACATTGAAACAACCTAAACGTCTGTCAATAGATGAATGGATAAAGAAGATGTGGCACATATACACTATGGAATACTACTCAGCCATAAGAAATGATGACATCGGATCATTTATAGCAAAATGGTGGGATCTTGATAACATTATACGAAGTAAAATAAGTAAATCAGAAAAAAACAAGATCTGCATTATTCCATACGTAGGTGGGACATAAAAGTGAGACTAAGAGACATTGATAAGAGTGTGGTGGTTACGGGGGGAGGAGGCAGAGGGAGAGGGAAAGGTGGAGGCGAAGGGCACAAAGAAAACTAGATAGAAGGTGACAGAGGACAATCTGACTTTGGGTGATGGGTATGCAACATAATTGAATGACAAGTTAACCTGGACATGTTATCTTTGAATATATGTATCCTGATTTATTGATGTCGCCCCATTAAAAAAATAAAATGATTTTAAAAATTTTAAAAAAAGAAAAAAAGAAAAAAGCTGCTAAATTTTGGTGAAAGAGCTCTGTAAAATTTTATTCTATTACTACCTCCTATACCCAGTGTGGCATTGATTTTGAATTACAAGGTACATTGCAAGTGCATATTGTTAATACAAGAAGAAACAACATGGATTTTCTCAAGGCCTGACCTGTGGTGGCGCAGTGGATAAAGCGTCGACCTGGAAATGCTGAGGTCGCCGGTTCGAAACCCTGGGCTTGCCTGGTCAAGGCACATATGGGAGTTGATGCTTCCAGCTCCTCCCCCCTCCTCTCTCTCTGTCTCTCTCTCCTCTCTCTCTTTCTCTGTCTCTCTCTCTCCCTCTCTCTCTCTCCTCTCTAAAGATGAATAAATAAAATAAAAATGAAAAAAAAATGAAAAAAAAAGTTTAAAAAAAAAAAAAAGAAACAACATGGATTTTCTCAAATAATTTTCTTTGTATATTTTTACCTTATTTATGCCTTTCCAAAAATATTGGCTTGAGTGTTTTCTTTGCTTTATTTCTTTCAGAGTTTTCCTAGGATTGAAGAGGCTCCCAAGGCAGTATTTGTCAAAAATATTTCAAAGCAAATATGTTAGATGTTGCCATCTTAAATAAAAAAACAACAGTTAAGGTAAGAAATATGTCAAAAGATTCTAGTAAAAAAGAAACTTGGCGAAGAAATGCTTGAAGAATAAAGTTTTTGGAAAGCTCTCATATATTCTGGAGACTCTAGAAGAAGCGTACATCAATGTCAGGGCAAGACAAATCTCAGAAATGACCTAAGAAGACTCTCAACCCTCACCATAAGCTCTGTGTAACCAAAAAGCAAAGGCTAAAGTAGAATTGTGAACTGCCTAGGTGAGTAATAAGGAGTTTCCCAATGCAGATCCAATCTGCAAAAACTAGAATAATTTTTTTCTTGTTTGTTTTGGTTTATTTGCAAGAATTTAAGAAAATGTCTCAAATATCTAGCAAACAACTTAGTGAAACACAGAAAGGAAATAATTCATACTACAAAATAAGTAAAGAAAAGTCAGTAGATGACAAAAAACACAGAAGCAGCAACAACATATCCTAAAGAAGGGTGAAACATAATTTCCAGGTTGGCCAACATTATAGTATTCAAAGTCTTCAGTTTTAAAAAAATAATTATGAATAATGCAAAAAACAATAAAATATGCATCAATCATAAAATAAAAATAAAAATAAATCAATAGAAATTTTCCTTGAGAAAATTCAACATTTTACTTAATAGACAAAGACTTTAAATTAACTAATCTAAGTAAGCTCAAAGAACTAAAGGAAACTAGTTACAAAGAACTAAAGGAACTTGAACAGTGATGGCACAGTGGGTAAAATGTCAACCAAGAACTCTGAGGTTGTTGTTTTGAAATCCTGCAGTCACTGGCTCTGAGTGCAAGCTTGTCTAGCAGCTTGAACCTAAAGGTTTCTGGAATGAAAAATGCTGTCTTGAGCTAGAGAATACTGTCAGGGCCCTATAAGAAGCTCAATGTACAACTAAAGTGAAAGCTTACAAATTGATGCTTTTTACCCTTACTCTCCCTCTCTCTTTTTTTCTCTGTCTATAAAAAAAGAACAACAAAAAGAGTGATCTTCCAAATAAAGAATATAAATTATGATATAAAATAATTAGAAGGAACAAAATAGAAATTAGGGAGTCAAAAGTACAATAAAGAGTTTTTAAAAGAAGCCAGGCAGAAAAAGAAAAATATCATATGATGTCATTTATGTGTATAATCTAATGAACAAAGTGACTGAGGAATGGAATAGAGACAGAGGCAAAGTCACAGGGAGCAGAGAGACAGCTGTTAGAGGGAAGAAGGATGAGGAGATGGAATCAGAGAAGGTGAAGGGATTAGTAAAATTATACATACATAACACATAGGTACAGATAACAGGACAGAAAATTCCAGAGTGAAGGGGGGAGGCAATTGAGGGAGGGTGTCAAATAAGAGATAATGGGGGACAAAATGGTGTGGGATGAGAGTGTTATATTGAGCGGGAAAATTAAATCCATGTTAACACAATGAATTAAAATTAATAAAAACTAAAATAAAAAATTGCAAGAAACAAATATAAATAAAGATACCATTTAACATTGAAAAAATAAATTACTATGTTAGTTCAACACAGATTTGACCAAGCAGAAGATATTAGTTACCTTGAAAATAACTTCATTAAGATTATTCATTGTGAGGACAAGAATAGCAGCAAGAAGCAAAAAGACTTAAAAAAAGAAAAAATAAATAGAAACTAAGAAACTGAAAGAAAACTATCAAGTATAATAACATATATCTAAAAGTGTACACTCTTTTTTATCTTATTTTTATTAATTTTAAAGCAATGAGATTGATAAACCAGGGTACATATGTTCCGAGAAAACATCTCCAGATTATTTTGACCTTTGATTATGCTGCATACTCCTCACTCAAAGTCAAATCGTCCTCTGTCACATACTATCTGGTTTTCTTTGTGCCCCTACCCTCCCCCACCCCCTCTCTCTCCTTCCATGCCCCCTCCCCACCCCTCCACCCCACTCGTTGTTACCATCACATTCTAGTCCATGTCTCTAAGTCTTATTTTTATGTCCCATCTATGCATGGGTTCATATAGTTCTTAGTTTTTTCTGATTTACTTATTTCATTCAGTATAATTTTATCAAGGTCCATCCATGTTGTTGTAAATGATCTGATGTCATCATTTCTTATGGCTGAGTAGTATTCCATAGTATATATGTACCAAAGCTTTTTAATCCACTCATCCTCTGATGGACACTTGGGCTGTTTCCAGATCTTTGCAATTGTGAACAATGCTGCTATAAACGTGGGGGTGCATTTCTCCTTCTGGAACCGTTCTATGGTGTCCTTGGGGTATATTCTTAAAAGTGGGATGGCTGGGATAAAAGGCAGTTCAATTTTCAATTTTTTGAGGAATCTCCATACTGTTTTCCACAGTGGCTGCACCAATCTGCGTTCCCACCAGCAGTGTAGGAGGGTTCCCTTTTCTTCACATCTTCGCCAGCACTTACTCTGTGTTGTTTTGTTGATGAGCACCATTCTGACCAGTGTGAGGTGATATTTCATTGTGGTTTTAATTTGCATTTCTCTAATGATTAGTGATGTTGAGTATTTTTTCATATGTCTATTGGCCATCTGTATATCCTCTTTGGAGAAGTGTCTATTCATTTCTTTTGCCCATTTTTTGATTGGATTATTTGTCTTTCTGATGTTGAGATTTACAAGTTCTTTATAAATTTTGGTTATTAACCCCTTATCAGACGTATTGTCAAATATGTTCTCCCATTTTGTAGTTTGTCTTTTTATTCTGTTCTTATTGTCTTTGGCTCTGCTAAAGCTTTTTAGTTTGATATAGTCCCATTTGTTTATCCTGTCTTTTATTTCCTTTGCCTGTGGAGATAAATCAGCAAATATATCATTGTGAGAGATGTCGGAGAGCTTACTGCCTATGTTTTCTTCTAAGATGCTTATGGTTTCACAGCTTACATTTAAGTCTTTTATCCATTTTGAGTTTATTTTTGTGAATGGTGTAAGTTGGTGGTCTAGTTTCATTTTTTTGCAGGTTGCTGTCCAATTTTCCCAACACCATTTGTTGAAGAGGCTGTCTTTACTCCATTGTATGGTCTTACCTTTTTTGTCAAATACCAGTTGTCCATAGAGCTGTGGGTTTATTTCTGGGTTCTCCATTCTGTTCCATTGATCTATGTGCCTGTTCTTATGCCAGTACCAGGCTGTTTTGAGTACAATAACCTTGTAGTATAGATTGATATCAGGAAGTGTGATACCTCCCCCTTTATTCTTCTTTTTTAAAATTGCTGAGGCTATTCATGTTCTCTTTTGGTTCCATATAAATTTTTGGAATATGTGATCTATATCTTTGAAGTATGTCATTGGTATTTTAATTGGTATTGCATTGAATTTATAAATTACTTTGGGTAATATAGACATTTTAATGATGTTTATTCTTTTTAACCATGAGCATGGTATGTGCTTCCACTTGTTTGTATCTTCCTTGATTTCTCTTATCAATGTTTTATAATTTTCCGAGTATGTGTCTTTAGTCTCCTTGGTTAAATGTATTCCTAGGTACTTTATTTTTTTGGTTGTAATAGTGAAGGGGATTGTTTCCTTAATTTCTCTTTCTGACTGTTCATTGTTGGTGTATAAAAATGCCTCTGATTTCTGAGTATTAATTTTATATCCTGCCACCTTGCTGAATTTATTTACCAGGTCCAGTAGTTTTTTGACTGAGACTTTAGGATTTTCTATATACAATATCATATCATCTGCAAATAATGATAGCTTTACTTCTTCTTTTTCAACTTGAATGCCTTTTATTTCTTCTTCTTCTCTGATTGCTGTGACTAGGACTTCCAGGACTATGTTGAATAAGAGTAATGAAAGGGGGCACCCCTGACTTTTTCCTGATCTTAAGAGGATTGCTTTTAACTTTTGCCCATTGAGTGTGATGTTGGCTGTGGGTTTGTCATAAAAGTGTACACTCAAAATTTAATAAAATAATGAAATCCACCATTGACTGACATCAGAGAAATGGTGCTGTGAGAGGTGCTTTCGATACCTCTCCCTGAAATTTCAACAAGTTCAACAACTAGAGACAAAAAACAATTCCAGGAGCATTAGAAATACACATACATCAAACAAAGGTATGACAGGGTGAAAAGTTGGCTGAATATATAATCCACTCTGAAGGAAATAAGATGGATAACAAAGTATTCTGCTTTCTTAACTGATCTGAGGAAGGGCTGCTTTTACTTGGAACTAAGAGAAAGAAAGGGATAGGGAAGAGGGAAGAAGCTGGCTAGGGAAGAGATGTTCAAGCTAAAGAGAGAGTGTGTCCATGGCTCAGCTTGAGATCACAAATGCAGAGCTAACCAGAAGCAAATCCTGGCAGAGGTAAGAGAGGAGGTTGCTTGCAGAGACTCATACCAGAGCAGCTTTGGGCTTTTATAACTCCCTGACTCCCAGTAGGTGAGCACAGGCAGTGTGCTAGTGGTTCCACCTGGTGCTTTGGGCATTGGTGCTCTTGTTCCTGGACAGTGGGGCCAGTCATAAACTGTCAACAGTAGCCTTCTCCATGGGATGTAGCCAGAGTTTCTGTATAACCCTGGCTTTCCAAACAACAGCAAGGTGGAAGTGGGCAAGAGCTGGCTTTCCTAGCCCAGACATGTCAGGGAGGGGCAACTACGCCAGCCATACAGGCTAACAAAACACATTCACGTGGAAGAGAAATCGGAAGTGCTGGGGGGAAGGGTGCACAAGCAGCTTGCAGGCAGCCTCTGGAGAGCAGACCCACGGAACGCTGAAAAAAGCCTAACTCACAGTCTACTGACTGCATTGCTGGCTTATGCTGGTGGCTCTGGTTGAAAAAGCCTTCTTTTCAGGGCTGTGATCTCAGCTCACCTGAAAGAGGGACTTGACAGTACTTAGGGCCTCTTGCTCTGCAGGCAGTGGCTGGGGAAAATTCCTGTGTTCTGATACAGGTTTAAAAGTATAATTCCATGGAACAGACCTCTGAGAACACTGTGAAAATTGGGCGGGTTGGGCTGCAGGCTTTCCAACAAGGGAGAAGCCTGTGGAGAGCAGAAAAATTTAACCAGACATATTTGAGGAACCTTAGAAAGGAGCCTGTTCAGAGCTCAGCTCACTCCCTTGCCTCCTTAAGCTGGTGGCTCTGGTTGGAAGAGATTTCATACCCAGGGCTCTGTTTTGAACAAACCTGAGGAAGGACTTGTCAGATTTTAGGGCCTCTTGCTCTGCAGGCAGTGACTGGGGCGTTTTACTGTCCGCGGAAACAGGTTACAAAGTGCAAAAAGCCAGGGGAGAATATTCACCTGGAGTAGAGAGGCATACTAGACATGCACAGAGGTTCATAGAAAGACACCTGAAAAGTAATTGGCTCTCAGCCCTGCCTGATTATGCTGGCAGCTCTGGCTGGAAAATTTTTACCCAGAACCCTGCTTTGAGAGGGAGTAGGGGGGATATTGGCAGGTTTTAGAGCCTCTTGCTCTCCAGGCAGTGGATGGACAACTTCACAGCTTGGTCCCTAGGCTACTGGTACAGAAAGGAAAGATTTAGGGAGAAGCTCAGGGAAAACGGACTCTTCCATTGTTGGAGACTGTGAACAGTAACAAGCCCCGCCTACCAAAGGGACTGAGGCCTATTTTATGTCATCACCATAGCAACACATCAACTGCAAATCTCTGCCTAAGAGTGCTACAGGGGCAGAACCTGGGGTACAGCACAATCAACCAAAAAGAGAGAGAAGACAGAAAAAGGAAGAAGATAAACTCTCAAAATCAGAAAAATCCAGTCTTTATAACTTTTTCCATATATTTTTCTTTCATTTATTTTTTTTTCTTCCACCTTGGACATTTTATCATCTTTGTGTTTTGTTACTCATTTCCATTTTGAACCTCATTACCCATAGGTGGTATATTTTTTCATTTTTTTCCTATGAGAGTTACATTCCAAAAATCTTAACTCGCTCTTTTTGTATTACTTCTTTTTTTCTTTTCTCTTTTTTCTCTCTTTCACTTTTTGTTTCTTTTTCTTCTTTCACTTTTTCTCTCATTCAATCCTCAATAACAAATTATTTGATTCTGGATTCAAATTTATTTTTTCTGGCATTCTGTGTATTTTTTACTTTGTTTTCACCTCATTAGCATTTTCCCCAACTCCAGTTCTTCATTCCATGTAGTTTTTGTTCCACTTAATACAATAGAAATTTTATTTTTCACTGTATTCTTTTTTCTATTTTCCTTTTTTTCTTTTCTCTTTCACTATTTCTCTCATTTGACTGTCATTTAAAAACAAATTATTTTATTTTTGAATTAAGTTTTTTCCTTGTACCATTTGGTGGGTTCTTGCCTCATTTCTCACCTCTTTGTCACTTCCCACCAACTATGGCCCTCTGTTTTATGTAGTTTTTGTTCCACTTAGCACAATAGAATTTTCAGTTTTTCACTGTATTTTCTCAAAAAAATTTTTTTTGTTTACATCAACTCTTATTAGTGTTATTAACAACAACACTCTCAAATTTCATTAAGAAAAAAGAAATAGAATATCATGGATACAAAAGACAGAGATGTAGCTCAGATTGAAGAGAAAAAAATCTGTAGAAAAAAATTTAATAGCTTGGAAATCTTAGAGTTAAATAACATAAAATTTAAAACTGAAGTCTAAAAATACTCAGGGATATACAAGAAAGCACAGAAAGGCAATTTAGGGAGCTCAAAAAACAATTCAATAAACAGAAAGAATATATCACCAAGGAAATTAAAACTATGAAAGTGAATCAAACTGAGATAAAAACTCAATTAATAAGCTGAAAAATGAGGTAACAAGCTTAGTTAATAGAACAGGCTAGAGAGAGATAATTACTGACATAGAAGACAGGCAACTAGAGGCACTACATAGAGAAGAGGAGAGAGAAGCACAAATAAAAAAAATGAGAAAGCCCTACAGGAATTGTTTGACTCCATCAAAAAGTGCAACATAATAATAATGGGTATATAAAAAGGAAAAGAGAGAGAAAATGGAATGGAGAAAATAGTCAAACAAATAATAGAGAACTTCCCAAACCTGTGGAAAGAACTAAAGCCTTGAATTCAAGAAGCAAAGAGAACTCTGAGTTATCTTAATTATAACAAACCTACTTCTAGGTACATCATAATGAAACTGACACAAAACAATGACAAAGAAAAAATTCTCAAGAAAGCCAGGAAAAAGAAGAATACAACATATAAAGGGGACCCATTAAGTAATTATCAGATTTATCATCAGAAATGCTACAAGCTAGAAGAGAGTAGACCCAAATATTTAAAGTTCTGAAAGAGAGAAACTTTCAGCAGAGAATACTATAGCCATCAAAGCTATCCTTCAAATACGAAGGAGAAATAAAAACATTTACTGATACAGAAAAGATTACGGAATTTATCAACAGAAAACCCCCACTTCAGAAAATACTAAAGGGGGTATTTCAACCACATAAAAAGAAAAAAAAAACAAAACAAAACTGCAAGTAAAAGGTCCATTAAGATCACAGTAAAAACAAGGTTAATTTGTTACAACAAAATCAAAAAAGGGGAGAGGACAAAAATTAACAGTAGCAAAGGAAGATGGAATGCGGAAGCACTCATGAGATAATTTACTACAATGCACATGATATGTATCCTTTCCATTACTTAATGATAACCAGCCCTGAACAAACCACCACAAAAGCACATGGCTTGAAAAAGGAAGTAACAGAGGAAAGATATATGGATTACAACCAAACAAAAAAAATGATAAAAAAACAAAAGTTAAGAACCAAACAAGATACAAAACTATCAGAAAGCAATATATAAAATGGCAATAGGAAAACCTCAAGTGTCAATAATTACACTAAATGTAAATGTACTGTACTCACCAAAAAAAAAAAGGCACAGAGTAGCAGAATGGATTAAATAAGAAAGCCCAACTGTGTGCTGCCTAAAAGAAAAACATCTAAGCTACAAGGATAAAAACAAATTCAAAGTGAAAGGCTAGAAAACAATAGTCCAAGGAAATAAAATCCAAAAAGAGCAGGTGTAGCAATACTCATATCTAACAATGCTTACTACAAGACAGCAAAGGTAATCAGAGACAAAAATGATCATTTCATAATGATAAATGGGACACTGAATCAAAAAGATATAACACTTCTTAATATATATGTACCAAACCAAGCAGCACCAAATATATAAATGACAGCTATTGACTGACCTAAAAACAAAAACTGACAAAAATATAATCATACTTGCAGACCTCAATACACCACTGATGGCTCTAGATCGTTTATCCAAACAGAAAATCAATAAAGAAATATTGGCCTTATACGAAACACGAACAATTGAATACCACAGACATGTATATGACATTTCATTTCAAAGTGCCAGAGTACACATTTTTCTCTAGTGTACATGAAACATTCTCAAGAATTGACCATATATTGGGCCACAAAAATAACATCAACAAATTCAGAAAGATTGCAATTATACCAAGCATATTTGCTGATCATAGTGTCTTAAAACTAGAACTCAACTGCAAAAAAGAGGTAAACAAACCCACAAAAATGTTAAAACTAAACAACATACTTTTAAAAAATGAGTGTGTTAAAGAAGAAATAAAACCAGATATCAAAAGATACTTAGAGACAAATGAAAATAATAATATGGCATATCAGAATTGCTGAGATGCAGCAAAAGCAGTAATAAGAGGGAAGTTCATGTCACTACAAGCCTATATGAACAAACAATAGAGAGCACAAGTAAACCACTTAACTTCATACCTTAAGGAACTAGAAAAAGAGAAAAAAAGCAACCCAAAACCAGCAGATGAAAGGAAATAATAAAAATCAGAGCAGAAATAAAAAAAATAGAGAACAGAAAAACTATAGAAAAACTTAATAAAACACAGAACTGGTTCTTTGAAAAAAATCAACAAAGTTGACAAACCCTTGGCAAGACTCACTAAGGAAAAAGAGAAAGGATTCATATAAACAAAATCCAAAATGAAAGAGGAGAAATCACCACAGATATCATAGATAAACAAAGAATTATTGTAGAATACTATGAAAAAATATATACCACCAAATTTAACAATCTAGAAGAAATGGATAAATTCCAAGAAAAATACAACCTTCCTAGACTGAGTCATGAAGATGCAGAAAGCCTAAACAGACCCATAAGCAAGGAGGAAATTGAAACAACTCTCAAAAACCTCCTCAAAAATAAAAGTCCAGGGCCAGACAACTATTCTAGTTAATTCTATGAAACATTCAAAGAAGACTTGGTTCCTATTTTACTCAAAAGCTTCCAAAAAGTTGAAGAAGCAGCAATACTTCCAAACATATTTTATGAGGCCAACATAATCCTCATACGGACACCTGGAAAGGACAACACAAAAAAAGAAAATTACAGTCTAATATCTCTAATAAATACAGATGCTAAAATATTAAACAAAATACTAGCAAATCAAATACAACAACACATTAAAGAAATAATTAGCCCTGGCCGGATGGCTCAGCGGTAGAGCGTCGGCCTGGCGTGCGGGGGACCCGGGTTTGATTCCCAGCCAGGGCACATAGGAGAAGTGCCTATTTGCTTCTCCACCCCCCCTCCTTCCTCTCTGTCTCTCTCTTCCCCTCCCGCAGCCAAGGCTCCATTGGAGCAAAGATGGTCTGGGCGCTGGGGATGGCTCCTTGGCCTCTGCCCCAGGCGCTAGAGTGGCTCTGGTCACAGCAGAGCAACGCCCCGGAGGGCCAGAGCATCGCCCCCTGGTGGGCAGAGCTTTGCCCCTGGTGGGCGTGCCGGGTGGATCCCGGTCGGGCGCATGCGGGAGTCTGTCTGACTGTCTCTCCCCATTTCCAGCTTCAGAAAAATACAAAAAAAAAAAAAAGAAAGAAATAATTCATCATGATCAAGTGGGATTCATCCCAGAATTAGAAGGATGGTTCATCATATGTAAAACAGTTAACATAATACACCATATCAACAAAAGAAAGAGCAAAAATCATATAATCCTATCAATAGATGCAGAAAAGGCATTTGATTAGGTACAACACAATTTTATCTTTAAAACACTCAACAAAATGTGTATAGAAGAAAAATACCTCAACATAATAAAGGCCATTTATGGTTAATCATGAGCTAACATCATATTAAATGGCATAAAACTGAGGACTTTCCACCTTAAATAAGAAACAAGACAGGGTTGTCCACTCTCTCCACTCTTATTTAACGTGGTGCTAGAAGTTTTACCCAGAGCAATCAGACAAGATAAAGAAATAAAAGGCATCCATATTGGAAAAGAAGAAGTAACGGTATCACTTTTTGCCGATGATATGATCCTGTACATTGAAAACCCCAAAGACTCCACAAAAAGATTACTAGAAACAATAAACCAATACAGTACGGTCGCAGGATACAAAATTAATATATAATACAAAGGTCCATAGCCTTTCTATATACCAACAATGAAATATTAGACTAGGTCCATGGTGGTGACCTTCTTATAAGAACCGCCCACTTTTGCAGTGTTGGTCAACCTGGTTTCTCCCACCCACTAGTGGGTGTTCCAGCTTTCATAGTGGGCCAATTGCAGCGCTGTTTGGTTGCTCCACTACCGGTCCAACATGAAAGCTGGAATGACCACTAGTTGGTGGGAGGGACCAGGTTGACCAGCACTGCAAAAGTGGCCGGTTTTTATAAAAAGGTTCACCACCACAGAACTAGTCTATAGAGACTCATGTTGAATAAACAAAACAACATTATTTAAATTTATAATTTTTGATTCATACTTGTCAATACAATATAAATGTCACATAATTTAAAGATAAAATCATAGGGGTATTATGCAATCTTATTATTTTTCTAGTTGTCTTCGGGTTTGAAAATGATGTTTATTTTCTTACTTTTTTCTAACCTTTATTAAATTTACTGTGGTGCCATTGGTTAAGAAAATTAGATAGTTTTCAGGTGTACAATTCTTTAATACAACATCTATCCTTTTTATTATGTGTTCATCTCAGAAAGTCAAAGCTCCTTCTATCACCATTTATTCACCCTATATCTGTTTCTACCTCCACACATCCCCTTTACTGCTAGTAATCACAATACTGTTGTCTGTCTATGAGGTGTTTTATTTACTTTTTTGCTTAATTTCTAAAACTTTTATACCCAGCCCCGAAACCCTCATTCCCTTTGACAGCTGACAGTCTTTTTTCTCAATATCTTTGAGTCTGTTTCTATTATGTTAGTTTTTTTCTCATCAGATTCCACACATAAGTAAATTCAGGATATGTCTTTCTCTGACTGGCTTATTTTACTTAGCATAATACTACTACCCAGGTCCATCCATACTGTCACAATGGGTAAGATTTTCCTCTTTGTTAAGGTTAGGTATTATTCTATGGGTAAATTTACCACAACGTTTTTACCCATTCATCTACTGAAGAACATTTGGTCTGCTTCCAAATATCAATAGTAATTATTGTAAACAATGCTGCAATGAACATAGTGTGAACATATTCTTTTGAATGAGTGTTTTGATTTTCTTTATATATTTTCCCAGAAGTGTAATTGATGGGTCATAAGGAAGTTCCTCATAATTTTTGAGGTACACTGATCCCTCGTATACTGTAGGGGTTAGGTTCCAGAAGCCCCCATGTGAGGCAAAAATCTGCAAAGTAATGACTTTATATTTATTTTATTACTTATACATTTTAAGGCTTTATAAACCTTTCCCACACTCTTATAAACACTTCCTGTGCCCTTAAACACTTTCCACACCCTTAAACCTATGTAATTTTAACAACATATAAAATTCTACATTGGCAATCATCAGTGAATACTAATATATTTTAGTTAATATTTTTATATTTTATATTGTTTTCAATTTTTTAGGCTTGACAATGCTTATTTTACTTTAAAAGTAATTAAAGTAATAAAGACATAAAAATACCTACATATCGCAAAATCCCACAATATAGTGAAAAATCTGCTATGCAAAATTAGATAGATACAATTTAAATATCCACGCTAGTGAGACTGCACAAAGTGAACTGGGATATGGCAAGGGATGACTGTACTACATGCTGCTTTCCACAGTGGATTCACCAATTTGCATTCCCAATAACAATCTATGAGGGTTTCTTTTTCTCTGCATCCTCATCAGCACTTGTTGTTTGTTGATTAATTGATGATAGCCATTCTGACAGGTGAGAGGAGATAGCTCACTGTGCTTTTAACTTGCATTTCCTTAATGATTAGTGATGTTGAATATGTTTTCATATGTCTATTGTCCATTTGCATGTCCTTTTTTGAGAACTATCCAGGTTCTTTGCACATCTTTGCATTGGATTGATTTTTTGTTCATGAGTTTTTAAAGTTCTTTATAAATTTTGAATATTAACCCCTTACTGAATGTATCATTGGCAAATATGTTATCCCATTTAGTATGTTGGGTTTTTTTTTCATTTTGTTAATGGTTTCTTTTTCCCTGCAAAAACATTTTATTTGAATGTAGTCTCATTTATTTATTATTTTTCTGTTTCCCTTGCCTGAGGAGATATGTCAGAAAAAAATATTGCTACAGGAATGTCTAAAATTGTACTGCCTATGTTTTCTTGTAGGATTTTTATAGTTTCAAGCCTAACATTAAAGTATTTAATCTATTTTGATTTTATTCTTGTGTATGGTGTAAGAAAGTGATCTAGATTTTTTTGCATGTATCTGCCCAAATTTCCCCAAATCTTTTATTGAATGGACTATCTTTACCCCATTGTATGTTCCTGCTTACTTTGTCAAATATTAATTGACCATAAAGACATATGTTTTTTTCAGGGCTCTCAGTTAAGTTCTATTGACCTATGTGTCTTATTTTTATGTCAGTATCATGCTCTTTTGATAGCTATGGCCTTGCTGTAGAATTTGATATCAGGTAATATGATTTCTCTAAATTTTTTTCTCCTCTCAAGATTGCTGTGGCTATTTAGGGTCTTTTGTGGTTCCATATGTTATAGTTATATAAAATATACTATTGGAGCTTAATGGGAATTGAATTGAACCTATAGATTATTTTTGGGCATATGGACATGGCTTTTTTTCCCTTTTTTAAATAAAAGGAAGAGAAATAGAGAGACAGACTCCCTCATGTGCCCAGACCAGGATCCACCCAGCAACACTGATTTGGGGCTCACACTTGAATCAACCAAACTATTTTCACTTCCTAAGGCCAGTGCTCAGAACAACCAAGCTATCCTCAGTGCCCAAGGGTGACACTCAAACTAATTGAGCCACTGGCTGTGAGAGGGGAAGAGAGAAAGAAGGGAGAGAGAAAGAGCAAGAGAAGCAGATGGTCACTTCTCATCTGTGCCTTGACCAAGGATCAAACTTTTGACTTCCACACACCAGGCTGTCACTCTAATCTACTGAGTCCACTGGCAAGGCCAATAAATATATGAACATTTGGAAGATTTTAATTCTTCCAATCAATGAACATAGTATATTTTTCCATTTGTTTGTAGTTTATTCAATTTCAATCTTCAGTGTCTTATAATTTTCTGAATACAGTTCTCTTGCCTTCTTGGTGAAATTCATTCTTAGGTATTTTCTTTATGTAATTGTAAACTAGATTATCTTCTTAGTTTTTCTTTCTGAGAGCTCAATTGCTGTATAAAATTCAACTGACTTCCAGATATTTATTTTGTTACCTGATACTTAAATTAACTTTTTATTAGTTTTAGACATTTTTTGACAGATTCTTTAGGGTTCTCTATGTACAGAATCATATCATCTGCAAATAATGACAGTTTTATTTACTTCTAATTTTAATGCCTTTATTTTTTCTTTTTGTTTGGTTGCCATTGTTAGGATTTTCAGTACAATGTTGCAAAAGAATGGTGAAAGTGGACAGACATGTAGTATTAGTTATCTTCAGTGAAACATTTTTATTTTTTCCAATTGAGTATGATGTTCTATGTTGGTTTGTCATATATGGCCTTTACTACATTAAGGTGTGTTTCCTCTATTTTCTGAAATTTTTTAAATATAATTTGGTGCTGGATTTTACCAAATGCTTTTTTTTCCTGCATATTTATTTATGTGAGGTATCACATTTATTGAGTTTTCAATACTATATTAAAGTTGCATCACCAGAATACATAACACTTGATCATGTGTATGATCATTGTGATGTATTGCTGGATATGGTTTGCTTATATTTTGTTGATGATTTTAATTTCTATGTTTATCAAGGATATAAGCCTACAATTTTCTTTCACTGTAATGTCTTTATGTTTTTTTTAAATTATGACAATGAGATTGGCAAACATTCTTTTTCTTGAATTGTTTTGAAATAGCTGGAGATAAAGGGAGATACAGAAGTAGGCTCCTATCTGTGCCCTGACTAGAATGCATGTGGCAACTCCATCTGGAGCCAATGCTCCAGTTCTAAGCTACTTTTAGCTCCTGAGGTTGATGTGCTTGAACCAACCTAGCAATTCTCAGTGCCAAGGGCCATGCTCAAATGAATTGAACTACTGACTGCAGGAGGGTATGAGAGAAAGAAGGAGGAGAGGGAGAAGGAGAGAAGCAGATGGTTGTTTCTACTGTGTGCCATGACTGGGAATTGAAGGAGAAACATTCATACAACGGGCCAATGCTCAACCCACTGAGCCATTGTCCAGGGCCAGCTTTTAGTAATTTAATAATTTCACTCAGAATACTGTTCTCAAGGGCCATCCATGTTGTTGTAAATGGACGTATGCTATCATTTCCTATGGCTGAACAGCATTGCCTTGTATATGCGTACCACTTCTTTTTTATCCATTCCTCTATTGAGGGGCACTTTTTCCATATATTGACCACTAGGAATAACGCTACAATAAAAATGATATTGCATGTGTCTTTACATACCAATGTTTTCAAGTTGGGAGGGGACAGATATCCAGTAGAGGGATTGCTGGGTCATACTGTAGTTCTATCTTTAATTTTTTTGAGGAACCACCATACTTTCTTTAATAATGGCTTTGTCAGGTTACATTCCCACCAGCAGTGAATGAACTTTCCTTTTTCTCACAACATCTCCATCACTTATTTAGACCTGTCTAATAGCCAAACTAACAGGTGTGATGTGGTAGTTTATTGTAGTTTTGATTTGCATTTCTCTAATAGCTAGTGAAGGTGAGTGTCTTTTAAGTATCTGTTGACCATTTGTATGTCTTCTTGGGAGACCTTTCTGTTCAGGGCCATTCTCCATTTTTAATGATTTACTTGTTTGTAACTGAGCTTTGTGAATTCTTTAAATATTTTGGATATTAACCCCTTATTGGGGCTGTTTGCAAATAATATCTCTCATTTGGTTGACTTCCTTTTTGTTTTCTTTTCTTTCTTTCTTTCTTTCTTTCTTTCTTTCTTTCTTTCTTTTTTTTTGGCTGTGCAAAAGCCTTTTAGTTTGATATAGACTCATTCATTTACTTTTTACTTTTCTTTCCTGCTTTTGGTGTCAAATTCCTGAAATTTTTTAAGACCAAGGTCCATAAGTTTAGTACCTATTTTTTTCATGTAATTTATTATTTCAAGTCTTATAGTTAGGTCTTTGATCTATTTTGAGTTAATTATTGGGCATGGGGACTAACTGTAATCAAATTTCATTCTTTTTCATGTGGCATTCAAATTTTACCAGCACTATTTACTGAAGAGGCTCTATTTTTTCCTTTGTGTGTTTTTTACTTCTTTATCAAAGATTAATTTGTTCATATATATTTGGTTTTATTTCTTAGCTCTCAATTATGTTACATTGATTTTTTTTGTCTTTTTCTTTTTTTCTGCCAATATTATGCTGTTTTGATTATCATGGCTCTGAAGTATAATTCCAAGTCAGGTAGTGTGATACTCCCAGCTTAACTCTTTTATTTCAGGATTATTTTTGTTATTTGGGTTTTATTACTGTTCCATTTAAACCTTGTAATGTTTTGTCCACTTTCTTTAAAAAATGACAGTGTATTTTTAATAAGAATTGAATTAAATGTGTATATTGTTTTGGGCAATATAGCCATTTCAACTATGTTGATTTTTCTAATCCATGAACATGGAATATTTTCTAATTCATTGATCTTTTTCATTTTCTTTCAATAATATTTTGCAGTTTTCAGTGTATAGGTTCTTCACATTCTTTGATAAGTTTATTTCTAGGTACTTTGCTTTTTATTGACATTACAAATTAATTTTTTTCTTAGTTTATTTTCTGAAGTTTTATTTTTGGCATTCAGATAAGCAATAGACTTTTATATATTAATTTTTTTCTTCTACAACTTTAAAACATTGGTTTATTGTTTCTAATAGTTTTTCAGTAGAGTTTTTTGAATTTTGTATATACAGACAGGATCATGTCATCTGCAAAAGTGATACTTTTACTTATTTTATTTACTTATACAAATGTTTGTATACTTTTATTTCTTTCTTTTGCTTGATTGCTCTGGCTAAAACTTCCAGAACTATGTTGAATAAGAGTGGAGAGACTGGGCAACTTTTCTTGTTCCTGATTTTAGATGGAAATTCATCATTTTTTTTTATCATTTAGTATGATGTTAGCTGGTAGTTTGTTTTTTAAAGAGCTTGTTATGTTAGGGTACTTACCTTCTCTGCTCAATTATTGAATGTTCTAAACATACAGTGATGTTATATGTTACTGAATGCCTTTTCTGCATTTATTGATAGGATCATATAATTTTTGTTCTTTGTTTTTTTGAGGTACACATATTTGTGATCAATTTACACATATTAAACCATTCTTATACTCCTATAATGAATTCCACTGATGTTGGTATATTATATTCTTAAATGTGTTGTGTATTCAATTTGCCTTTATTTTGTTAAGGATATTTGCATCTGTATTCATTAGAGATATTGGTCTGTAGTTTTCTTTTTTTGGGTTGTCCTTGCCAGGTTTTGGTATCAGTTAGTTTGGCCTCATAAAATGTGATAGGTAGTATCATTTTTTCTATTTTTTTGAAGACTATGGAAATGACTGGTACCAAATCTTCTTGGAATGTTTTGTAAAATTCACTGTTGTAACCATCTGGTCCTGGAATTTTAATTTTGAGGAGGTTGATAGTTGTTTTTATTTTCTCCTTCTATATAGGTCTTTTTAGATTTTCCACTTCTTTGTGGCTCAGTCTAAAAAGATGTACAGTTCTAGAAACTTAACTTTTTTATTTGATCCATATATTTTTCTTGTAGCATTTTATGGGTTCTTACCTTGATTTTCCCTCATTGTCACTTCCCCCCAACTCAGGCTCTCCTTTCTATGTACTTTTGGTTCCAATTAGCACAATATAATTTTTAGTTTTTCACTGTACGTTCTCAAAAAAATTTTGTTTATATCAATTCTTATTACTTTTATTAACAATACCACTCTCTAATGCCATTAAGAAAAAAGAAATAGAATATAATGGATACAAAAGACAGAGATGTAGCTCAGATAGATGAGAAAAAATTTATAAAAAAATTCAATAGCTTGGAAACCTTGGAGTTAAATGACAGAGAATTTAAAATTGAAATTCTAAAAATACTCAGGGATATACAAGAAAGCACAAAAAGGCAAATTAGGGAGCACAAAAAACAATTCAATAAACAGAAAGAATACATCACCAAGAAAATTGAAACTATAGAAACAAATCAAACAGAGATGAAAAATTCAATTCATGAACTGAAAAATGAGGTAACAAGCTTAGCTAATAGAACAGGTCAGAGAGGGGAAAGAATTAGTGATATAGAAGACAGTGAACTAGAGGCACTAGAGAGAATAGGAGAGAGACTCATGAATTAAAAAAACTGAGAAAGTCCTACAGGAATTGTCTGATTCCATCAAAATGAGCAACATAAGAATAGTGGGTATATCAGAAGGAGAAGAGAGAGAAAATGGAATGGAGAACATATTCAAACAAATAATAAAGAACTTCCCAAGCCTGTGGAAAGAACTAAAGCCTCAAATTCAAGAAGCAAGCAGAACACCAAGTTATCTTAACCCTAACAAACCTACTTCAAGGCACATCATAATAAAATTGGAAAAAACCAATGACAAAGAAAAAAATTCTCAATGCAGCCAGGGAATAGAAAAATACAACATATAAAGGAAGGCTTATTAGATTATCATCAGATTTCTCAGCAGAAACTCTACAAGCTAGAAGAATGTGGACCCAAATATGTAAAATTCTGAAAGAGAGAAAATTCCAGCTAAGAATACTATACATATCAAAGCTATCCTTCAAATATAAAGGAGAAATAAAAATATTCACAGATACCGAAAAAAATGAGGGAATTTATCACTGAAAAACCTCCACTTTAAGAAATACAAAAGGCACTTTTCTGACCAGATACAAAGAACAAAACAAAACAAAACTGCAAGGAAAATCTCCATCAAGATCACAATAAAAACAAAACTAATTTGTGACAACTAAAACAAAAAGGGGACAGTACAAAGATTAACAGTAGCAATGTAGGACGGAGTGCAGAAGAAATCATAAGAGAATGTACTAGAATAAACATGATATGTATCCTTTCTATTACTTAATGGTAACCACCCCAGAAAAAACCACCACAGAAACACATGGCTTGAAAAAAGAAGTAAGAGAGGAAACAAGTATGGATTACAACCATACAAAAGAAATGATAGAAAAACAAAAAAGAATCAAACAAGATACAAAACAATCAGAAAGCCATATATAAAATGGCAATAGGAATCCCTCAAGTGTCAATAATTACACTAAATGTAAATGGATTGAACTCACCAATAAAAAGACAGAGTAGTAGAATGGATTTCAAAAGAAAATTCAACTGTATGTTGCCTAGAAGAAACATATCTAAGCTACAAGGATAAAAACAAATTCAAAGTGAAAGATTGAAAAACAATATTCCAAGCAAATAACATCCAAAAAAAAAAAATGTAGCAATATTCATATGTAACAATGCTGACTACAAGACAGAAAAAGTAATCAGAGAAAAAAACTGTCATTCTATAATGATAAAGGGGACATTGAATCAAGAAGACATAACACCTCTTAATATATATGAACCAAACCAAGGAACACCAAAATATATAAGACAGCTATTGACTGACCTAAAACCAAAACCTGACAAAAATACAATCATTCCTGGAGACCTCAATATACCACTGACAGCTCTTGATTATTCATCCAAACAGAAAATCAATAAAGAAATGTTGGCCTTAAACAGAATTGGAGACCTCAATACACGGATCACAGCTTTAGAGCATTCATCCAAACAGAAAATCAGTAAAAAAATATTAGCATTAAATGAAACACTAGAACAATTGGATATGATACACATCTAGAGGATATTCCATCCCAAAGTGCCAGAGTATACATTTTTCTCTAGTGTACATGTAACAGTCTCAAGAATTGACTATATGTTGGGCCACAGAAATAACATCAACAAATTCAGAAAGATTGCAATTATACCAAGCATATTCGCTGATCATAAAGCCTTGAAACTAGAATTCAACTGCAAAAAAGAGGAAAGCAAACCCACAAAAATGTGAAAACTAAACAACATACTTTTAAAAAATAAGTGGGTCAAAGAAGAAATAAAAGCAGAGATCAAAAGTTATATATAAACAAAAATAATAATAATATGACATATCAGAATAACTGGGATGCAGCAAAAGCAGTAATAAGAGCAAAGTTCATATCACTACAGGTCTATATGAACAAACAAGAGAGAGCCCAAGTAAATAACTTAACTTCACACCTTAACTTCTAGTTCCTTAAGGAACTAGAGAAAGAAGAACAAAGGCAAACCAAAACCAGCAGAAGTAAAAAATAATAAAAATCAGAGTACAAATAAATGAAATAGAGAACGACAGATCTCATAGATATACAAAGAATTATTATAGAATACTATGAAAAACTATATGCCACCAAATTTAACAATCTAGAAGAAATGGATAAATTTCTAAAAAAAATACAATCTTCCTATACTGAATTATGATGAAGCAGAAAGCTTAAACAAACCCATAAGCAGGGAGGAAATATAAACAACTATCTAACACCTTCCCAAAAATAAAACTCCAAGGCCAGATGGATATATTAGTGAATTCTATCAAATTTTGAAAGAAGACTTGGTTCCTATTATACTCTAAGTCTTCCAAAAAATTGAAGAAGCAGCAATATTTCCAAACACATTTTATGAGGCCAACATAATCCTCATATGGAAACCTGGCAAAGACAACACAAAAAAAGAAAACTACAGACTAATATCTATAATAAGTACACACACTAAAATACAAAGCAAAATACTAGCAAATCGAATACAACAACACATAAAAAATGTAATTCATCATGATCAAGTGGGATTCATTCAGGATTCACAAGGATGGTTCAACATACGTAAAATGGTTAACATAATACACCATATCAACAAACAAAGAAAAAAAACTATATGATCCTATCAATAGATGTACAAAAGGTATTCCATAAAATAGAACACCACTTTATGATTAAAACACTTAACAAAATGTGTATAGAAAGAAAATACTTCAACATAATAAAGACCACTTATGATAAATTATCAGCTAACATCATATTAAATGGCATAAAAATGAAAACTTTTCCCCCAAATCAGAAAAAAGACAAGGATGTCCATCCTCTCCACTCTTATTCACAGTAGTGCTGGAAGTTCTTGCCAGAGCAATCAGACAAGAGAAAGAAATAAATATTGGGAAAGAAGAAGTAAAGGTTTCACTGTTTGCAGATGATATGATCCTATATATTGAAAACCACAAAGACTCCACAAAAAGACTACTAGAAAGAATAAAACAGTACAGTAAGGTCACAGGATACAAAATTAATATACAAAAGTCCATTACTTTCCTATATGCCAACAATAAAATATAAGAAAACCCACTCAAAAAATAATCCCCTCATGATTGCAACAACAACAACAAAAATATCTAGGAATAAACATAAAGAATATAAAGTAGAGCTATATAGTGAAAACTATAAAGCATTGTTAAGAGAAATCAAAAAAGATATAATGAAATGAAAAAATACTTCTTGTTCTTTGATAGGAAGAATAAAATACTGTCAAAATGACTATATTACCCAAAGTGATATACAAATTTAATGCAATTTCCATCAAATTTCCAATGTTTTTTTTAAAGAAATTGAACAAAAAATTATCAGGTTTATATGGAAATATTAAAAAACCCAAATAGCCAAAGCAATCCTAAGAAAAAAGAACGAAGCTGGGAGCATTACAATACCTGACTTCAATTTATATTATAGAGCCACGTTAATCAAAACATCATAGTATTGGAAGAAAAATAGACACTCAGGCCAATGGAACACAGTAGAAAGCCCAGTAATAAAACCACATATATATGGTGAAATGGATAAAAGAAAGCCTCTTCAACAAATGGTTCTTGGAGGATGGCAGCAGAGTAGGCAGGGGCAAAGACTCCCAGCTCACACCACCAAACTAGATTACAAATTAATTTAGGAACAATCAGCATGAAAAATCAACTCAGGACTATAAGAATAGCTCTCAAAAACCAAAGAGCAAAGAAGAAGCCACATTGAGACTGGTAGGGAGCGCCAAGGAGCAGTGAATCTCCCCTGCTTACAGGAACAAAGGGGGTGTGAGGCTGAGAGCCCAGAAGGGCTCTCATTCCAAGGAAAAGAGTAGTAAACATCGCACACAGCCACTTGTCTGAGAACCTGGGAAAGGGCTGGTTTATCTTCCAAAAGGAAAGGGGAGAGACAGATACAGATGATGACAGGAAGAGGAATGTGTGGGAGGACTTGAGAAGCTGACTCATCCAGTGCTGGAGGCGGCCATAGCTGGGGGAGGATTTGATCCTTCCACAAAGCACAAGACAAGTGATTCCAAGTCACCCATCTCAAGATATCTATCCAGCTCCAATCAGTGGAAGAAGACACAGCTGAAAACAAGAAGTGGGAGGAGGGGCAGTAACTCCATGAAGATCTGAGATGCACCTCCCCCTACTGAAACTGAGAAAGCACCCGGCACCCAGAGAGAGTAACTGGCAGATCAGGTCTTCAGAGTCTCATGTTACACTTACCACATTCCTGAATACAGTTTCAAATAAGCCCCCTGCTGAGCTCAGTAAACAAGATGACCACAGAGATAACTGAGAAGAAAACAAACAAATGAAGGCTTCAAAGCAGCTCTACTAGAAAAGCCAAACCTGACCGTGGATTACAAACAACAGCTGATGCCAACCCAAGAAGACCTAGAAATAACACAACTAAAAATTGGAGGCAGAAAACACCAAACCTAGACTCAAAGAGCCTTACAAACTACACAAAAAAACAGACAGACATAATGAGAAGACAGAGAAGTGCAATCCAAATGAAACCACAAGAGAAATCTCCAGAAAAGGAAATGAGTGATATGGAAATAACCAAACTGCCAGATGCAGAGTTTAGAATGCTGATTGTTAGGATGCTTAGGAATATTAGAACAACAATGGATGGTCATTACAAACACATAAATAGATAGCAAGTATAAAAAAGGACATTGAAATATTAAAAAAGAATTAGTTGGAAGTGAAAAATACAATATCAGAAATGAAGACCACAATGGAAGGAATTATAAGCAGGATGGATGAAGCCGAGGATCAAATCAGTGAGTTGAACAACAAGATGAACAAAGGCATGGAAGCAGAACAGATAAAAGAAAATAGACTCAAAAAGTCTGAGGAAACTCTAAGAGAGCTCTGTGACAACATGAACAGAAGTAACATCTGCATCATAGGGGTCCCTGAAGAAGAGAAAGAACAAGGGATAGAAACTTTATTCAATCAAATCATAGCTGAAAACTTCCCTAAATTGATGCAAAGAAGGGTCTCAAAAGTTCAAGAAGTACAGAGAACTTTATTAAAGAGAAACCAAAAGAGACCTACACCAAGACACATCATAATTAAAATACCAAAGCTAAGCAATAAAGACAAAATATTAAAAGCTGCTAGTAAAAGAAGGCTATCACCTACAAAGGAGTCCCCATAAGGATGACATCAGATTTCTCAACATAAACACTTGAGGCCAGAAGGAATGGCAAGAAATAGTCAAAGTAATGCAGAACAAGAGCCTACAACCAAGACTATGTTATCCAGCAAGGCTATCATTTAAAATTGAAGGAGCAATAAAAAGTTTCCTAGACCAAAAACAAACAAACAAACAAAAACAAAAAAACAAAAACAAAAACAACTCAAGGAATTCATTACAACCAAACCAATGCTGCAGGAAACTTTAAGGGGCCAGTTGTAAACAGATCAAAGTGGGAAAAGAATACAGCAAAAGAAGAATACAGCTTTAAAGAATAAAATGGCAATAAACAACTACATATCAATAATAACCTTAAATGTAAATGGATTAAATGATCCAATCAAAAGACATAGGGTAGCTGCTTGGGCAAGAAAACAGCACCCATACATATGCTGTCTACAAGAGACACACCTTAAAACAAAAGATGCACATAGACTGGAGGTAAAATGATGGAAAAAATATTTCATGAAAATAGAAATGAAAAAAAAAAAGCTGAGGTAGCAATACTTATATCAGACAAAATGGACATTAAAACAAAGACTAGAGGAAGACATAAAGAAGGTCACTACATTATGATAAAGTCAGTAATCCAAAAGGAAGATATAACCATCATAAATATGTAAGCACCTAAAATAAGGAGCACATAAATATATAAAGCAGACTTTGATGGATATAAAGGGTGAGATCAACAGCAATACTATAATAGTAGGTGATTTCAATACCCCACTAACATCACTCGATAGATCCTCCAGAAAGAAAATTAGCAAAGAAACAGCAGACTTAAAGGACACACTAGATCAACTCAATTTAATAAATATCTTTAGAACCTTTCACCCTAAGGCAACAGAATATACATTCTTTTCAAGTGCTCATGGTACATTCTCTAGGATAGACCACATGTTAGGGCACAAAAGCATTCACAACAAATTTAAGAACATTGAAATCATATGAAGCATTTTCTCTGACCACAATGGCATAAAACTAGAAATCAACAACAACATAAAAATTAAAAAATACTGAAACGCATGGAAACTAAATAGCATGTTATTAAATAACAAATGGGTTAAAATAAAATCAAAGAAGAAATAAAAATATTCCTAGAAACAAATGATAATGAGAAAACAACAACTCAAAATTTATGGGACACAGCAAAAGCAGTCCTAAGAGGGAAGTTAATAGTACTACAGACTTTCCTTTAGAAGCTTGATAAAGCTCAAATAAACAACCTAACCCTTCATCTAAAGGAACTAGAAAAAGAACAGCAAGTAAGGCCCAGAGGTAGTAGAAGGAAGGAAATAATAAAGACCAGAGCAGAAATAAATGACATAGAAGCTAAAGAAACAATACGAAGAATCAATAAAACCAAGAGCTGGTTCTTTGAACATATTAGCAAACCGGATACAGCAATACATGAAAAAAATCATACATCATGATAATGTGGGATTTATTCTGGGGAGGCAAGAATAGTACAACATTCCTAAATCAATTGTGATTCACCACATAAACAAAAGGAAGGAGAAAAACCACATGATAATTTCAATACATGCAGAAAAAGCATTTGATAAAATCTAGCACCCATTTATGATCAAAACTCTTAACAAAGTGGGAATTCAGGGAACATACCTCAACTGGATAAAGGCTAACTATGACAAAACCACAGCCAACATTATAATTAATGGACAAAATTTAAAAGAATTCCTGTAAAATCAGGAACAAGGCAGGGGTGCCCCCCTTCGGAACTCTTATTCAACATAGTACTGGAAGTCCTAGCTACAGCACTCAGAGAAGAAGAAGAAATAAAAGGCATCCAAATTGGAAAAGAAGAATTAAAACAATCATTATTTGCAGATGATATGATACTGTGTATAAAAAACCCTAGCAGGGGTCTCCAAACTTTTTACACAGGGGGCCAGTTCACTGTCCCTCAGACCATTGGAGGGCTACCAAATACAGTGGTCCTCTCACTGACCACCAATGAAAGAGGTGCCCCTTCCAGAAGTGCAGTGGGGGCTGGATAAATGGCCTCAGGGGGCCGCATTGCGGCCCGTGGGCCGTAGTTTGGGGACACCTGCAAAGAGTCAGTCAAAAAACTACTGGACCTAGGAGTGACGTCACGGAAATGGCACCGTGAGAAGCGCGTCCGACAGCTCTCCCCTAAATCACAACAAATTTATCAACTAGAAACAGAAAAATTTATCCTCGGAGCATTCCGGAGTTCCACACAAACTGAAAGCAAAAGGACTGTTATCACTTGAATCTGAGAGACGAGGGTGTGGAGGAAGCTACCGCAGTGACGCTCATTCAAGCCGCCAGAAAGTGCGCCCGCAGTGAGTCAGCCCATATACTTGGGAACCGCGAGCCGCCGCGAGCCCGAGAGCTGCCGCGAACCCCCACGAACCGCCACCACGAGCTGCCGCGAGCCCCCGCGAACCGCCACCGCGAGCGGCCGCCACGAGCCACCGCGCACGCGCCCGGTCCGGTTGAGCACTGCTGACGTTCCCAGCGGCCCGCACACTGCGAGTGGGGGTCGCCGGCCACCGGTGCCCGGAGCGCGCCATTCGTGCGCGTGCCTTGGGCATTCCACGCGCCCAGGGCGCCCTACTGGCCCGCACACCCAGGGGGCTCCATTATCCTGCACCTGGTGCGGTCCAGCCGCCAGCGGCGGGGCGATCAGGAGAGGCTTGGGAGATTCTCTCCGTGGGCGGGGCACCTCACCCAGCCATTCAAGCTAACAATCAAGCGTTGGGGGAGGGGTGCGCACAGGCAGCCTAAAATACCTTCGGAAACACAGCTGCGACCCAATCACTGAAATTAGCTTAACCCATAAAATCTGCGCACCCTCGGTTCTAATTGATAAGATCTCTCTCAGTTCAGCGATCCAAGACAAGAGGCGTGATATTTTTTAGTGCCTCTCGCTAAAGGGGCGGGGGCAACTTCTGATTGATAGAGCCTCCATATTCAGGGATAAACGCTAACAAGAAGGACTTGGCAGATAATAAGGTCTATACTACACTAGTCGTAAGCAGAGACTAGTGCCTCTTCTTCCCTGCAAAAACAGGCTACAAAGTGTGGAAAGCCTGGGTTGAGAGGTCCAACTAAATGATAGGCGCTGAACAGTCACCTTGACAACAATTGACTCCCACCCCCGCCTGATTACACTGGAGGCCCTGACTGTCAGAGCCTTTCCCAAAGCCTTGCACTGAGTGGGGATAGAGTGGGGATTTCCCAGCTCTTTGAGCCTCTTACTCCCCAGGCAGAAGCAGTTGCAGCCTTATAGCTGGATCACCAGGCTGCTAATTCAGAAAGGGGGGACTAGGAGAGAGAATCCAGGAAAGCAAACTCTCTCATCGTTGGACCCTGCAAACACCAACAAGCCTTTACTTCCAGCAAGACTAAAGCCAATTATATGACATTGCCATAGAATCCCATCAACTGCAAATCCCTACCTAAGAGTGACACAGGGGCAGAGCCTGGGGTAAAGAGTCACCGACTAGGAAGAGGGAGAGAAAAGAAAAAGGAAGAAGTTAACCTCTCAAAATCAAGAAAAACCCACAGACTTTACAACTTGATCCACTAATTTTTTTTTTTGTTGTTGTTGTTGTTGCTTGTTTCTTCTATCTTTTTGCCTTTATTTCCTCCACCTCGGTCCTTCTATTCTCTGCCCATCTTATGCTTCCCCTTTCTTGAACTACACTACCCATGAGTGTTGCATTTTATTTTTCTTCTTCATCCTCACCCTCCTTTAAGGTTATACTCCAAAACACTTAACTCTCACTCTCTCCTCTTTTGTTTTTGTTTTTTGTCTTGCTTTATTTTGTTTTTTTCTCCTCCTATTTTATTTCTTCCTTCGTTTTTCTCTTTTTCTTATTTTTTCCTTTCTATTCGTTTTTTCTTTTCTCATTTTACTTTCCTCCCATATAATCCTCAATCACGAACAAATTAGTTAATTTGGGACTCAAGGCTTTTTTTTGGTTTTATTTCTCTTTTTTGCTTTTGTTTTTATTTTTTTTTCTCTTGTTTGTTTATTTTTGTGGCATTTTGGGTGACCCAACCCAAGGTCTCCATTGTATTTAGTCTTCGCTCCACTTAATACAACAGATTTTTACTTATTATTTTTATTTTTTCTTCTTTATTATTCTTTTTTGGTCCTTTTTTCTGGTTCCCTCTTATCCCTCTCATTATATCTCTTAGTTGACCATCACTTACAAGCAAATCATCTTATGCTTGTCTAAGATTTTCTTCCTTTTTTTTTTCTTTTTTTTTGCATTTAGTAGGTCCCTACTCCCTTTTTTTGCCCCTTGAACTCTTCACCCCAAATCAGGCCCTCCATTATAGGCATGATATTTCCCTGAGGAGGGGAGAGGAGGAAAAGAGAAGAGAGAAAAAAGGGGGAAATAATAAATTATTACTGTTTTTTTTGTGGGGTGTTTTACCCTTTTTTTTTTTCTTTTTACTCTTTATTAATTCTAATTAGTGCTATCAATAAGACCACCCTCAGATGCCGATAAGAAAGAGGAAATCAAATATTATGGATACAAAAGAAAGAGAGTTAACACAAATAGATGTGGAAAAATCTATGGAGAAAAGACTTAACATATTGGAAGCCTTGGAGCTAAATGACAGAGAATTTAAACTAGAAATCTTAAAAATACTCAGAGATATACAAGAAAACACAGAAAGGCAATATAGGGAGATCAGAAAACAACTCAATGAACACAAAGAATATATTACCAAGGAAATTGAAACTATAAAAACAAATCAAACAGAAATGAAAAACTCAATTCACGAGCTGAAAAACGAGGTAACAAGCTTAGCTAACAGAAAAGCCCAGATTGAAGATAGGATTAGTGAAATAGAATACAAACAACTTGAGGCACAACAGAGAGAAGAAGAAAGAGACTCAAGAATAATAAAAAATGAGAAAGCCCTACAGGAATTGTCTGACTCCATCAGAAAGAATAACATAAGAATAATAGGTATATCAGAGGGAGAAGAGAAAGAAAATGGAATGGAGAATATACTCAAACAAATAATAGACGAGAACTTCCCAAGCCTGTGGAAGGAACTAAAGCCTCAAATTCAAGAAGCAAACAGAACACCAAGTTTTCTTAACCCCAACAAACCCACTCCAAGGCACATCATAATAAAGATGACACAAACAAATGACAAAGAAAAAATTCTCAAGGCAGCCAGGGAAAAGAAGAGTACAACATATAAAGGAAGGCCTATTAGATTATCATCAGATTTCTCAGCAGAAACTCTACAAGCTAGAAGAGAGTGGACCCCAATATTTAAAGCCCTGAAAGAGAGGAACTTTCAGCCAAGAATACTATACCCATCAAAGCTATCCTTCAAGTATGAAGGAGATATAAAAACATTCACAAATACAGAAAAGATGAGAGAATTTATCAACAGAAAGCCCCCACTCCTGGAAATACTAAGGGGGGTTTTCCAACCAGATTCAAAGAACAAAAGAAAACAACACCACAAGTAACAGCTCCACCAAGAACACAATAAAACCAAACTTAAACTGTGACAACAAAGGAAAAAAAGGGGGGAGAGGATGGAGATTAACAGTAGCAAAGGATGATGAAGTGCAGAAATACTTATAAGATAGGGTACTACAATGAATATGGTAGGTACCCTTTTGATTACTTAATGGTAACCACCCTTAAAAAAACCACCACAAAAACACTTGACTTAAAAAAGGTAGCAACAGAGGAAAGAAGTATGGAACACAAACAAACAAAAACAAATGATAGAAAAACAAAAGAGAAGAATCAAAGTAGATACAAAACTAACAGAAAGCAATTTATAAAATGGCAGTAGGGAACCCACAAGTGTCAATAATTACACTAAATGTAAATGGATTAAACTTACCAATAAAAAGACACAGAGTAGCAGAATGGATTAAAAAAGAAAATCCAACTATATGCTGCCTACAAGAAACACATCTAAGCAACAAGGATAAAAACAAATTCAAAGTGAAAGGCTGGAAAACAATACTCCAAGCAAACAACACCCAAAAAAAAGCAGGTGTAGCAATACTCATATCTAATAATGCTGACTACAAGACAGAAAAAGTACTCAGAGACAAAAATGGTCATTTCATAATGATTAAGGGGAAGTTGAATCAAGAAGACATAACAATCCTTAATATATATGCACCAAACCAAGGAGCACCAAAATATATAAGACAGCTACTTATTGACCTTAAAACAAAAACTAACAAAAATACAATCATACTTGGAGACCTCAATACACCGCTGACGGCTCTAGATCGGTCATCCAAACAGAGAATCAATAAAGATATAGTGGCCTTAAACGAAATACTAGAACACCTGGATATGATAGACATCTACAGGACACTTCATCCCAAAGCGACAGAGTATACATTTTTCTCTAGTGTACATGGAACATTCTCAAGAATTGACCATATGTTGGGCCACAAAGACAATATCAGCAAATTTAGAAAAATTGAAATTGTACCAAGCATATTTTCTGATCATAAAGCCTTGAAACTAGAATTCAACTTTAAAAAAGAGGGGGAAAAACCCACAAAAATGTGGAAACTAAACAACATACTTCTAAAAAATGAATGGGTCAAAGAAGAAATAAGTGCAGAAATCAAAAGATATATACAGACAAATGAAAATGAAAATACGACATATCAGAATCTCTGGGATGCAGCAAAAGCAGTAATAAGAGGAAAGTTCATATCACTTCAGGCCTATATGAACAAACAAGAGAGAGCCGACGTAAACCACTTAACTTCACACCTTAAGGAACTAGAAAAAGAAGAACAAAGACAACCCAAAACCAGCCGAAGAAAGGAGATAATAAAAATCAGAGCAGAAATAAATGAAATAGAGAACAGAAAAACTATAGAAAAAATCAATAAAACAAGGAGCTGGTTCTTTGAAAAGATCAACAAAATTGACAAACCCTTGGCAAGACTCACCAAGGAAAAAAGACACAGGACTCAAATAAATAAAATCCAAAATGAAAGAGGAGAGATTACCACAGACATCATAGAAATACAAAGAATTATTGTAGAATACTATGAAAAATTATATGCCACCAAATACAACAACCTAGAAGAAATGGATAAATTCCTAGAACAATACAACCTTCCTAGACTGAGTCATGAAGAAGCAGAAAGCCTAAACAGACCAATCAGCAGGGAGGAAATAGAAAAAACTATTAAAAATCTCCCCAAAAATAAAAGTCCAGGCCCAGACGGTTATACTAGTGAATTCTATCAAACATTCAAAGAAGACTTGGTTCCTATTCTACTCAAAGTCTTCCAAAAAATTGAAGAAGAAGCAATACTTCCAAACACATTTTATGAGGTCAACATAACCCTCATACCAAAACCTGGCAAGGATGGCACAAAGAAAGAAAACTACAGACCAATATCTCTAATGAATACAGATGCTAAAATACTAAACAAAATACTGGCAAACCGAATACAACAACATATTAAAAAAATAATACATCATGATCAAGTGGGATTCATCCCAGAATCTCAAGGATGGTTCAACATACGCAAAACGGTTAACGTAATACACCATATCAACAAAACAAAGAACAAAAACCACATGATCTTATCAATAGATGCAGAAAAGGCTTTTGATAAAATACAACACAATTTTATGTTTAAGACTCTCAACAAAATGGGTATAGAAGGAAAATATCTCAACATGATAAAGGCCATATATGATAAACCATCAGCCAACATCCTATTAAACGGCATAAAACTGAGGACTTTCTACCTTAAATCAGGAACAAGACAGGGTTGTCCACTCTCTCCACTCTTATTCAACGTGGTGCTAGAAGTTCTGGCCAGAGCAATCAGACAAGACAAAGAAATAAAAGGCATCCATATCGGAAAAGAAGAAGTAAAGCTATCACTTTTTGCTGATGATATGATCCTATACATCGAAAACCCGAAGGACTCCACAAAAAGATTATTAGAAACAATAAACCAATACAGTAAGGTCGCAGGATACAAAATTAACATACAAAAGTCCATAGCTTTTCTATATGCCAACAATGAAATATTAGAAAACGAACTCAAAAAAATAATCCCCTTCACGATTGCAACAAAAAAAATAAAATACCTAGGAATAAACATAACAAAGAACGTAAAGGACCTATATAATGAAAATTACAAAGCATTGTTAAGGGAAATCGAAAAAGATACAATGAGATGGAAAAATATTCCTTGTTCTTGGATAGGAAGAATAAATATAATCAAAATGGCCATATTACCCAAAGCAATATACAAATTTAATGCAATTCCCATCAAAATCCCTATGAGATTTTTTAAAGAAATGGAACAAAAAATCATCAGATTTATATGGAACTATAAAAAACCCCGAATAGCCAAAACAATCCTAAGTAAAAAGAATGAAGCTGGGGGCATTACAATACCTGACTTTAAACTATATTATAGGGCCACGATAATCAAAACAGCATGCTATTGGCAGAAAAATAGACACTCAGACCAATGGAACAGAATAGAAAGCCCAGAAATAAAACCACATATATATGGTCAAATAATCTTTGATAAAGGGGCCAACAACACACAATGGAGAAAAGAAAGCCTCTTCAACAAATGGTGTTGGGAAAACTGGAAAGCCACATGCAAAAGAATGAAACTCGACTACAGCCTGTCCCTGTGTACTAAAATTAATTCAAAATGGATCAAAGACCTAAATATAAGACCTGAAACAATAAAGTACATAGAAGAAGACATAGGTACTAAAATCATGGACCTGGGTTTTAAAGAACATTTTATGAACTTGACTCCAATGGCAAGAGAAGTGAAGGCAAAGATAAATGAATGGGACTACATCAGAATTAAAAGTTTTTGCTCAGCAAGAGAAACTGATATCAAAATAAACAGACAGCCAACTATATGGGAACTGATATTTTCAAATGACAGCTCAGATAAGGGCCTAATATCCAAAATTTACAAAGAACTCATAAAACTCAACAACAAACAAACAAGCAATCCAATAAAAAAATGGGAAGAGGACATGAACAGACACTTCTCCCAGGAAGAGATACAAATGGCCAACAGATATATGAAAAGATGCTCAGCTTCATTAGTTATTAGAGAAATGCAAATCAAAACTACAATGAGATACCACCTCACCCCTGTTAGATTAGCTATTATCAACAAGACGGGTAATAGCAAATGTTGGAGAGGCTGTGGAGAAAAAGGAACCCTCATTCACTGTTGGTGAGACTGTAAAGTAGTACAACCATTATGGAGGAAAGTATGGTGGTTCCTCAAAAAACTGCAAATAGAACTACCTTATGACCCAGCAATCCCTCTACTGGGTATATACCCCAAAACCTCAGAAACATTGATACGTGAAGACACATGTAGCCCCATGTTCATTGCAGCACTGTTCACAGTGGCCAAGACATGGAAACAACCAAAAAGCCCTTCAATAGAAGACTGGATAAAGAAGATGTGGCACATATACACTATGGAATACTACTCAGCCATAAGAAATGATGACATCAGATCATTTACAGCAAAATGGTGGGATCTTGATAACATTATAAGGAGTGAAATAAGCAAATCAGAAAAAAACAAGAACTACATGATTCCATACATTGGTGGAACATAAAAATGAGACTAAGAGACATGGACAAGAGTGTGGTGGTTACCAAGGGTGGGGGGGGAGGGAGGACATGGGAGGGAGGGAGGGAGAGAGTTAGGGGGAGGGGGAGGGGCACAGAGAACTAGATAGAGGGTGACGGAGGACAATCTGACTTTGGGCGAGGGTTTTGCAACATAATTTGATGACAAAATAACCTAGACATGTTTTCTTTGAATATATGTACCCTGATTTATTAATGTCATCCCATTACCATTAATAAAAATTTATTAAAAAAAAACTACTGGACCTAATAAACAAATTCTGCAAGGTGGCAGGATATGAAATTAATAATCAGAAATCAGAGGCATTTATATACACGAACAATGAACTGTCAGAAAGAGAAATAAAGGAAACAATTCTCTTCACTACTGCAACAACAAAAAAAATAATAAAGTACCTAGGAGTAAATTTAACCAAGAAGGTTAAAGACTTGTATTCAGAAAATTATAAAACAGTGATAAAAGAAATCAATGAAGACACAAACAAGTGGAAGCATATACCATACTCATGGTTAAGAAGAATAAACATAATTAAAATGTCTATATTTACCCAAAGCAATTTATAAATTCAATGCAATACCAATTAAAATACCAATGACATACTTCAATGATATAGAACACATATTCCAAAAATTTATATGGAACCAAAAAAGAATACAAATAGCCTCAGCAACCTGGAAAAAGAAGAATAAAGTGGGAAGTATCACACTTTCTCATATCAAGTTATAATACAAGGCCATTGTACTAAGACAGCTTGGTACTGGCATAAGAACAGGCATATAGATCAATGGAACAGAACAGAGAACCCAGAAATAAATCCAAACCTTTATGGACAATTGATGTTTGACAAAGGCGGTAAGAGCATACAGTGGAGTAAAGACAGTCTCTTTAACAAATGGTGTTGGGAAAACTGGACATCTACCTGCAAATAAATAAAAGTAAACCACCGATTTACACCATGCAAAAAAATAAAGTTAACATGTATAAAGGACTTAAATGTAAATTGTGAAACCATAAGCATCCTAGAAGAAAACTTAGGCACTAAACTCACTGACATCTGTCACAGCAATATCTTTGCTGATTTATCTACACAGGCACATGAAATAAAAGACAGGATAAACAAATGGGACTATATTAAACTAAAAAGCTTTTGCAAGCTAAAGGCAATATGAACAGAATAAAAAGACAAACATTCAATGGGAGAACATATTTGACAATGCATCTGATAGGGGATTAATAACCAAAATTTATAAAGAACTTATAAAACTCAACACCAGTAATACAAACAATACAATAAAAAAAATGGCACAAGAAATGAATAGACACTTTTCCAAAGAGGACATACAGATGGCCAATAGACAAATGAAAAAATGTTCACCATCACTAATTATTAGTGAAGTGCAAATTAAAACCACAATGTGATACCACCTCATACTAGTCAGAATGGCACTCATTAACAAAAGAACACAGGTTAGGTGCTGGCGAGGATGTGTAGAAATGGGAACCCTCCTGTACTGCTGGTGGGAATGCAGACTGGTGCAGCCATTGTGGAAAACAGTATGGAGATTCCTGAAAAAATTAGAAATGGAACTGCCTTTTGACCTAGCCATCCCTCTTATAGGAATATATCCCAAGGACACCATATCACCAACTGAAAAAAAGAAATGCACCCCCATGTTTATGGCTGCATTGTTCACAATAGTGAAGATCTAGAAACAGACCAAGTGTCCATCAGTGGATAAGTGGATTAAAAAGCAGTGGTATATATATACAATGGAATACTATGGGGCTAAGAAAAAGAAGAAAATATTACCATTTGCAACAATATGGAGGGACCTGGAAACTATTATGTTGAGTGAAATAAGCCAGGCAGATAAAGAAAAGTATCATATGACCTCACTCATTTGAGGATTCCAAGGAATCATGAGAACTGAGGAATGGAACTGAGACAGAGGAGGGATCAAAGGGACAAGAGGAAAAGAGGACAAAGGGAAAGGGGATGATAGGATGGGATAAACCTAAAGGGAAGGGGGAGGACATTGTAGGGAGGGGACAGGGCAAATGTTGAGGGGAATATGGGGAGGGGGGTGCATTCGGGGTGACCCTAGAATCTTTGTAAACACAATTAGTTAAATAAAAAAATTAATAAAAACAAAAAACAAATGGTACTTGGAAAACTGAAAGCCACATGCAAAAGAATGAAACTTGACTACAGTTTTTCCCCTTGTACAAAAATTAATTCAAAATGGATTAAAGACCTAAATATAAGACCTGAAACAACAAATACATAGAAGAAAACATAGGTATTAAACTCATGGACCTTGATTATAAAGAGCACTTTATGAATTTTACTCCAAAGGCAAGGGAAGTGAAGACAATGATAAATGAGTGGTGCCACATCAGACTAAGCAGCACAGATAAGGGCCTAATATCCAAAATATATAAAGAACTTATAAAACTCAACAACAAACAAACACTCCAATAAAAAAGTGAAACAGGACATGAACAGACACTTCTCCCAGGAAGAAATACAAATAGACAACAGATATATGAAAAGATGCTTATCTTCATTAGCTATTAGAGAAATGCAAATCAAAACTACAATGAGATACCACCTCACACCTGTTAGATTACCTATCAACAGGACAGGTTATGGCAAGTGTTGGAGTGTTTGTGGAGAAAAAGGAACCCTCATCCACTATTGGTGGGAATGTAAAGTAGTACAATCATTATGAAAGAAAGTAAATGGTTCCTCAAAAAATTAAAAATAGAACTATCAGATGACTGTTGGTGGAAATGTAAAGTAGTACAACCTTTATGGAAGTAAGTATGGTGGTTCCTCAAAAAATTAAAAAATAGAGCTACCATATGACCCAGCAATCTCTCTACTGGGTATATACCCCCAAAACTCAAACACCGTGGTACTTAAAGATACTTGCAGTCCCATGTTCATTGCAGCATTTTTCACAGTGGCAAGGACATGGAAACAACCAAAAATCCCTTCCATAGATGTTTGGATAAAAACATTGTGGTACATATGTACTTTGGAATACTACTCAGCCAGAAGAAACAATGACATCGTATCCTTTACAACAACATTGATGGACTTTGACAACATTATATTGAGTGAAATAAGTAAATCAGAAAAAACTAAGAACTCTATGATTCCATACATAGGTGGGACATAAAAATGAGACTCGGGGACATGGACAAAAGTCTGGTGGTTGGGGGAGGGGAGGAAGTAAAGTGAGGGGGTGGGGAGAGGTGGGGGTGCACAAAGAAAACCAGATGAGCGAAGACGGTTTGACTTTGGGTGATGGGTATGCAACATAATCAAATGTCAAAATAACCTGAAGATGTTTTCTCTGAACCTATGTACCTTGATTGATCTATGTCACCCTTAAAATTAATAATAGGCCCTGGCCGGTTGGCTCAGCGGTAGAGCATCAGCCTGGCGTGCGGGGGACCCGGGTTCAATTCCTGGCCAGGGCACATAGGAGAAGCGCCCATTTGCTTCTCCACCCCCCCTCCTTCCTCTCTGTCTCTCTCTTCCCCTCCCGCAGCCAAGGTTCCATTGGAGCAAAGATGGCCCGGGCACTGGGGATGGCTCCTTGGCCTCTGCCCCAGGCGCTAGAGTGGCTCTGGTTGCAGCAGAGCAATGACCCATAGGGGCAGAGCCTCGCCCCCTGGTGGGCAGAGCGTCGCCCCTGGTGGATCCTGGTTGGGCACATGCGGGAGTCTGTCTGACTGTTTCTCCCTGTTTCCAGCTTCAGAAAAATACAAAAAAAAATTAATAATAAAAAAATTATCATCTAAGGATTTTTGAAGTTGAAGGGCTAGACAAAATTATTCCATTTTTCCTGATAGTGGGAAGGATTTCATTGGTGTGTGTGGAAACTGTAAATGACAAAAGATTATGACATGTAGAAAAAATGATTTGTTGGAACTTCATAAATTTTGGTCAAAAATCTACATCATTGAACAGTCCTGAGTTGTTACCTGCTATATCTCTCTTTTGACAGCTTCATGAATGACAGCTTTCTTCAATATACATTTTCATGAGAATAATAAAATTTTCCAAGTTAAAGACAATCAGATTGCTATTTGACTATCTTGAAGTTTCTCAAGGTACCAAAAGAATTAGAGATTCTCAAAAGGGTATAGTTATGCTGGCAATGACTGTTTTTCTGTTTGTTTGTTTGTTTGTTCAGTTTTTGGTGGCATGCAACATTTCCCTTTCTATTCTGTTAATTCTGGGTGAGTTCTGATAGAAAAAAAATCTTTTTTTTAACCTACCTGATTTTTGAGACTTATTTCCATAATTATGAGTTTATAGTATATAGAAACTAGATAAAAAGCATAAACTATGGGTTTTGTTGGTGTAACTTTAATAATTAACTTCTCTCACAAGAAGTACAGTATATATGTAAAATTGCTCCATCAATTCTATTCAGTTAATTTTACTCTCAGCAAGGACTTTGAGGAGTGTAGAAGTAGTGTTTCTCAGGATCTTCTCTCCAGAACAATCTCTTGTTTCTGTGACTCTACATTTATCTCCAAGACTATTTTTTTTAGTTAAAAGACCTCATATTTGAAGTTTGAAATTATAAAATTGATTTATTTTAAAAGTAATGAGAATATTTCAGCAGTGTGTTCTCTTCCAATACCCTGTCTTCCAAACTCTTTGAACTTGACCATGGGTGGGTACCTTACCTCAAAAGGATTTGGATCAGAACATTCTTCCCAAATCTCCTCCTGTATCCATAAAATAATTCTATAAGTTGCCTTTAAGTGGGTTGTGACTGACCAGTCTCAGACCTCTATAGATCTGTTGCAGAAGTTAAAGAATGATCAGAACATGGTACACCTTTAATAAAAACCCAACTCTTAATCATCAGTGTTCACAGCCTCATGTGTGTTTTTTACCTTGACATTATCAAGGCAAATATATAGTATTATGCTCATTTTTATGATTTACAATAATTGCCACTGGAGTGCTAATACTTCCCTTAATTCCAAGTTACATATGGTTTGGCTTTGGGACAGTGAGGCATCCTCCACCCTCTACCCTTCTCTACTCCTCTCCATTATATTCCCTCCATATATCACCAAGTGACACACTATGTATTTTACTCATACATCAGTGTTGATTAACCCCACCTACCAGATGAGGGCAATGTATTTTTTTTTTTGCCTATGTTCCATGGAAATATTCCAGTTTAAATTGTGGTGTAGTGGATACAAAAATAGTGATAACAACAGTAAAAGAAGTGTACAATGAATATATCAAGTTTTTACTATTCAATTTTTTAATTTATTCTTTTATTTTTAGTGACAAAAAGAGTGACAGTGAGAGAGAGAAGAACAAACAGGGACAGACAGGAAGGGACAGAGATGAGGAGCATCAACTTGTTCTTGCAGCACTTTAGGTTTCCATTGATTGCTTTTATATATGTGTCTTGACTGGGGAGTTTCAGCTCAACCAGTGACCTTTGTGCTCAAGCCAGCTACTATGAGTTCATGTCTATGATCTCACACTCAAGCTAGCAATCCTATGTTCAAGTCAGATGAGTCAACATTCAAGCCAGCAACTGCAGGATTTTAAACCTGAGTCCTCAGCTTCCCATGACAACTTTCTATACACTGCACCACTGCCTGTTCAGACAAGGTCTCACCTTTCAATCTTGGTAATTTTTGACAGAGGCAGTCATTTTATCATTGGGAGCTTAAGGCACAAATCCAGCAGGGGTTTTATTTACTACTATTTGGAGATAAAATACCTTTCTTTCTTTTACAAAGAGTTAGTTTTAGCTTTTGATTGCCAGTCTAGTAGCACCAAACTATTTAAAGGAGTGATTTGATTTTCCTGTTACATGTATCCGGTCTTTAATGAGAAGAATTGTCAATTTCAGATGTCTTGCCATAATTGAATCAGAAATATTTGCACTGTATGAAGAAATAAGCCTTGAGCTATTCTCCAATTTTCTGATGATCATTTCTTTATTACTACCTTAGTAATATGAAGCAATTATTTTAACTGTTTTTGGAAACTATTATACCTTCAATTTTATTCCTTTTTTTTCCTCTTGACATATAAATATTCACATTCAAGAAGAAAAATAGTCTTGTCATGGTTCTGTTTTTCTGACTATTAAGCTGCATTTTCAAATTTTTCTTACACATCCAAATTTTGCTCTATGATACTCAAACATGACCTAATATCTTTTCCATCAGAATTTCGGCAACACATATAAATCCAGATTTTTTTCTTATATCCCAACACAGATGTAACTTCACATAAAATCTTTTACCTGAAATCAGTATCTGCTCATTAATTCACTCAATAAAAATCTACTTAGTACCAATAATGTTATAGATATAATGCTCATAAGACTATATATTAATTTAATATATAGTGGATACAGTATATATTATAACTATATCTTTATATAACTATATATTTATTTAATATATAGTTAATATAACAATTTTTATAGTTATAATGTTAATATAAATATATATTAATTCAATATATAGTAGATACACTATATTATATATATTACATATATATAATAACTATTAGTATAACTATATACTATAGGTATATATTAATTTAATATATAGTTAATATAACAATTTTTTCAGAAGATACCTAATTAAAACAAATAAGCAAAGAAACAACAAACAACTTTCTAGTTTAGAGTTTTTAATTGAATAGACAGGGTCAAAGTTTTATAAATACTTGTTAGCAAAGGGTAGGGTTACAAAACTGTAAAGATTATTTTTATTTGGGAGCTAGTACCAACTAAAAAATGAAAGACAAGCAATTTCAAAAGGAGAGAACACAGTAAAACCTGTGGTAAAAAAGTAAAAAAGAAGAAAAATAAGACTAGATAGATTGGCATAAAAAACTTTGTATGTCATAAGAAAGAGTTTTAACTTGATTTCTTATTAAAATGAATTGAAGAATCTGAAAATTTTAACCAGTCTGATACATATATTTGAAAGTAAGAAAGCACAACTAAGGCAAGAAACTTGAGCAATACTAGAAAATGTGACATTATTTCCATTGAAATAGTTCAGGCAAAAGTTGTTGCTGACATAAATGATTTTCCCTTGTTATCCATTTCTAACCCATCATCACAGTCATTTCACTTTTTTATATTTATATTTATTTTTTGACATTTTCTTGAAATGAAAAGAGGGAAGGCAGAGAGACAGACTGCTGCATGCACCCAACTGGGATCCACCTGACATGCCCATTAGAGTTATTAATTTAATTAATATATAGTGGATACAGTATATAGAGTAATTTTTTTAGTGCCATTTTTTTAGTGCCTGATGTGGAGACCGTGAATCTATCCTCAGTGCCCAGGGCGAACTCACTCAATGGAGCCTTGGCTGCAGAAGGAAAAAGATGAGAGAGAGAGAGAGAGAGAGAGAGAGAGAGAGAGAGAGAGAGAAAGGGAGAAGTGTTCTGCCCATCTGGGGCATAGCAAGGGTGCAACCAGAGCCATTCTAGTGCCTGGGGCAGAGGCCATGGAGCCATCCTCAGAGAGCCTGGGACAACTTTTGCTCCAATAGAACCTTGGCTGTGGGAGAAGAGAGAGATAGAAAGAAAGAAATGGGGGAAGGGTGGAGAAGCAGATGGGCGTTTCTCTTGTGTGCCTTGGCCAGGAATCGAACCTGGGACTTCCACACACCAGGCTGATGCTCTACCACTGATCCAAACAGCCAGGGCCCCATTTCACTTTTTTGAAGAAATACATGAGGTCCAAAAAGGCCAAACATACTTAGTAATGATTGCTACACACAGTTCCGGTTTGCTGAGATCTTCAATTGCAGTAATTCAGTCATCGGCAACATTGATTCTCAAGCACCAAAACTTTAAGCTAAATTTTGCTCAAGGAGTTCCTTAGAGAAACTTTGTGACATTTTTTGTCTGTGTGAGAAGAGGGGAGGCAGAAACAGATCCCTCTGTGCCACCAAGGGATTCACCAGGCAAGCGCACTAGGGGGCCCATCTGGGGCCCTTGTTCTCTTGCAACTGGAGCCATTTTTTTAGTGCCTGATGTTGTGGAGGCCGTGAAGCTATCCTCAGTGCCCAGGGCCAACTCACTCAATAGAGCCTTGGCTGCAGAAGGAAAGATATAGAGAGAGAGGGAGAGGGAGAGAGGGAGAGAGGGAGAGAAGGAGAGAGGGAGAGAGAGAGAGGGAGAGAGAGAGAGAGAGAGAGAGAGAGAGAGAGAGAGAGAGAAAGCCAGGGGTGGGAGAAAGGTGGGAAGCAAATGGGCACTTCTCCTGTGTGCCCTGGTTGGAAATTAAACCTGGGACAACCACATGGCAAACAGATGCTCTACTACTGAGCCAAATGGCCAGGCCAAAAACTTGTGACTCTTGAAGCTCTAAGTCTGGGTGTCCAATCTCAAAGGCAAGCCAATTTACATGCTTGATTTCTTTCTTCACTCTCATAGATTTTCTGCTTTCTACTTTTCTATATTTTCTTACAAGGAAGGATGCTTTAGTAATTTCAAGATGGAAGGAAACATTTTGAACTACTTTACTGTTATATTTTAATATCTGTAATAGCAGCTTTTGTTACTGGAACAAGTCAGAATTCATGTTGTTTGTTGCCTTTTAGTGAATTTCACAAGAGACAGGGACCAAGTAGGTATGAGAGCACTGTAATGCTGTTGATTGAGACCAGGCAAGTTTCCACTGAATTTGGACAGAATTGCAGAACCAGAAAGTCTTGGGCCATTACCCATTAACTGGATGATCACAAAGAAAGGTGAGCAAATAAACATAGAATTCTGCTTTTAGCAGTGAAGAGCAAGGGATCAGGTAAAACGCACCTCACAGTTGTGGGAAAGCACTCTTGGAGAATTTCCCCTCAGGGAGAGCACCCATAGTCTTGCATAAACTATAAGCATTTGGTGCTGCACTAATCAGGCAAAGTGCTTAGAGCTGGTAAATCAGTGACCAAGCCTAACACGGCTGTTTTCCCATATTCTACCGCTTTAGAGTTGCTCATCTCTTAATCTCTACAACAGTTATCTTCCATGATGGTCACTGTGCAAGGAGTGAGGTACATTATATAAACATCAACAGTACAGACTACAGTGACAGAATTACAAAAGTACAAGCTATGGGCAAAACAAGAGTGTAGTCAGCAGCACAAAGAGAGACAAATATTTCCCTTCTGACAGAATATAGGCCAGAGTTTTGTCCATAGATAGCACAGTAACTGGTACCAGAGGCCACTCTGTGTGGGCATACCAAAACTTACTGGCAGATATACCATAATATTATGCTGATTCTATGTGTAATAAAATGGGAGAACTCATTACTGAGCATAAATAAATTACAAAGATGCCCTTTATAATGCTGTTTCCCTGAGTACTCAAGAGATAATATATACACTTGTACCTTTGGCAGAGAGATACTGGTTGCCCAGGGAGTTAACTGGTGTTCCACCTCTAGCTACTTACTCCACAGAGCCAACAAGGCCACAAATTGTAGCTGAGGAGTCTGTACAGTCCAGGGCCATATCTATTGAAGCCATTGGCCTTTATGAAGGGCTGTTGGGGCAGGAAGCACATTTTCCTGCCATCCAAAGCCTGGCTTTGGTAAAGCATCCTTGGTGCATATCAGCAACTGGATGGGAGCAGCTGCCTGGTGCAGCAGGGCCTCCACCAGAGCTGGGCTCCAGCATTGAGGTTCATTCAAAATCCAGAGTGCTGTCCACAAATGGCTTGTCCATCCAATAAGTGAGCTGGTGCCCTCCTCCTGTCATAGTTCCTGCTTTAAGAGTCCATTATACCACTCAATGATATCAGCAGCCTGGGGGTGGTAGGGAACATGGTACATGTTCATCCCCAGGTCGTAAGCCCACTGCTTCAACATAGAACCAGTGAAATGAGTATTATTGTCACTTTCAAGGATCAGTGGCTGCCTGTATATAGCATTCAAGTTGTCCAGACCCTGTACGATGACCCTCTGGTCTGGGTTATGGGTGAGGTAAGCAGTTAGCAGACCAGTGACTATATCTACACAGGTGACTACATACTGGTACTTGTTTGACTTTAGAAAGCATTCAGTGATGTATATTTGCCTCCATGTTAGTGAAACATGACCTCTCTGGATCTGTCCAGGTGATGCCAGTTGTCTCTGAGGGTACTTTTTGGAACACACTGCACATCAGTCGCAGGATGTAAGTACCTCTGCATAAGACACAGGAAAGTTCCATGATATAAACTGTAGGCCACATAATTTTTTTCCTGCATGGAACAGACTCTGGTGGAGCATCTGCACCATATCACCTGTGAGTGCAGTCTCCATTCATCACCTCTTTTCCTAAGTGTCTGTCTCATAATTCCCAGGATGGGCTAGAAGGGCATGCCCAGTGACATGAGTACTGTCACCTGCTTCTGGTGTCCTAGTTCCCATAAGTCCTGCCACATGGTCTGATCCCTTAGTGAATGGTGCTTTACCATCCACTGGTTAATATGCCAGCTAGCAATCTAAGGGGTCAGTCCATGATAGACAGCCCCACTACCAATGCAAATCACCACAGGTGAAAGTTCATTATGGGCAACTAGCCATATGGCTCTTAATTCTTCCCATTGGCTGCTATGGCCTGTACTTGTTTCCATCCAAAGAGTCTCAGTGGTGAGATGGAAGGCTATGGCCATCCACTTGGCAGGTTGGCCCCTACTAGAATCATCAGTACACCAGGAATCCTTCGGGATGTGTGTTTGTCCCTCCTGAAACAGACTGACTGCAGGTTCTGCTACCTGAGCCCCAGCTGCAACTGACTCTAAGGTTGAATAGATGACTAGAACCAAGGCTTCCTGCAGTTCTGCCCTCAATGGGATGGTGCTAAGAGCTCAGTGTTGTTGCAAGTATGCACTCCACTTGGCCAAGTTGAAGGTTGGGTCCCTACCATCATGAGATTTTGTTGCCCAATCTCTCAGCCATATTGCAATGGGGTATCTTGTCTTGATCATACCTGGAGTTGTGGTCGTAATACTCTCAGTGGCTAGAAGGGCAGCATACAGAGCTGTTAATTGTTTCTCCACTAATGAGTAACAGACTTCAGCACATTTCAAAAATTGGGACAAAAACCAAATAGTTTGCCATAAGTGCTCCGTCCATTGCCATAAGCCCCATCCAAACCCCTCAGAGTTTACATGAATATCAAGTTCATAGGGACCGGAAGGATAAAACATATTCAAAGCCTGTTTTACCTTGGCAGCTCTCTTAGCTGCTGCAAACTCACCTTGTGCCTGCTGAGTCCAATTCTAGCAATCCCCCTTCCAAATAAGGTTATTTAAGGGACACAGTAACTGAACCAAATAAGGTATGAATGCTCACAAATACCCCAACAGACCTAAGAATTCCTGTATCTGCTTTACCATAGTGGTCAAAGGTAGTGCTTGGATCTTATTTATAATTGCATCAGGGATAACTTTTGTGTTACCTGACCAGAAAACCCCCAGGAACTTAACAGATTACCCGGGTTCTTATAATTTTCCCTTGTTGACCACACAGCCACACTGTCAAATGGGATAGAAGGGGAAGGACTGCTTGCTCCCATTCTGGAAAAGTCACTAGTTAGCATAATATCATGTACATAATGGCTCATATGAACCAGCTCTGGATGTTTCAGTTAAGCCAGGTCAGCAGCCATCAGCCCATGACACAAATAGCCCTGTGGTAATACTGTAAAGGTATATTGCTGTCCTTCCCAAGTGAAGGTAAATTAGTCTTAACTCTGCCACTATATCAATAGAGAAAAAGGTGTTAGCCAAATCTACCACAAAGTGGTATGTCCCCAACTCTTGGCTTAGCCAATATATCAGGTTAACTATTGGGGGAACAAAATCCTGCAAAAGGGAAGAAATTTTACTAAGTTCTCTATAACCTACTGTCATTTGCCAGGTTCTGTCTTCTTTGTGCACAGGCTATACAGGGGATTCATAAGGATTATGCACCAGCTGGATGATCCCTATCTTTTTTAGTTTGAGGATCATCCTTGTGATTTCTTCATTACTGCCTAGCATATAGTTTTGTGCTAGTCACACTACAGGGATTGGGTAATTGCAAGGGGGAATGTGCTGTCTTTCCCTGCAACACTGCCTTAACCACCTGGACCTGCAGGCAGAACTCTCTGGCCTGTAGTTTCCAATCACAGTCCTTGTAAGACATCTACCCCCAAAATATATTCAGGAATAGGAGATCCATACATTCTGTATGGCTTAGAAGGCTGTCTTTTTATCCTCAATGGAATAGTTATTGGCTTCAGTTGAAGAATTTGGCCACCAAAATTTCCAATGGTTACTGTGGTCCCAGAAAACCACTTTGGGTTCACATAGTGGTAGAAACACTCTGTACTTGTATCTACCAAGGTCAACACCCATTGTACACTAGAAGTTGATGAGTGGATTGTCAGTTCCACATGGTGCCTTTGGTTCCTGCCCTTCACTGTTAGGTCCCTTGGCCTTCCTCCTACTGAAACTGGAACAGCAGGTCTTGGGAATCCTCTCCCTTAGCTATCTCCATCATGTACTCTTGTAACTATGCCACTCAAGAACAATTGTTTTATTGGTAGTTGCTGGGACCATTTGTCTCAGTCGCTGGAACATCTATTCTGGTTTAAGCTGCCACCAAAGCCCCAAAATAGGCTTGCCATCTAATTTATCTTTGTCTTCCCCAGCTGCCATTACATCTACTCTCAACTGTGTTTGGGTAACCTTTGTAATTCCATTTCTCTTATTAGTCAGGCGGGAAGCATGAACAGCAGCCCTCACAGCTTTATGATTTTGTGTTGCCTCGAACTCTTCCAAATCTTCTACCATCTGTGTAACCATGTTGATGAGCTGCCCCACATATGGGATCAAGATAGCCACTAGTAACCAAAAAAGGGCTGATGGAGCACTACAGAAAATAAGGTCCCTCATCCCTGCCATAAACACTTCCTTATATGACCCATGGGACCTCAGTCTGAAAGCAGCATTCTTCATACCTAGTTCATGAAGGATCTGGGGCAGCTCACTATAGGACAACCACCAACTCACTGCCTTCACTAAGTCCTCAGAATTTGTCTGACCCTCCAAATGGCATCACCCATTCTAATAGGATATGGTTCCCTAGGTTATCATGGGAGTTCTGAAGACTCTGCCTCAGGGAGATGTGTGTGGTAATGGTAGCCAATTTCTCCATCTCTCTATGTTCCAGAACTACAGCAGCCAGGCTGCCAGGAGATCTGTAGGTTTCTGCCTGAATTTAACCTGTAACTCCACCAGCTCTGCCTAGGTGTATGGCTGAACCACAGAGTTCTCCACTACCTTCAGAGGGCTTGTGCATCCTTCTGAGGTACTCTCGGTTGCTGGGTTTTTACCTTCTGGGCAACCACCAGCCTGGCTCTGAATCTTTGGACAGCAGTTTCAACCGAAACCTCTTCCTCAGAAGAGAAGGAGTTGGAAACATCTGCTCCAGCCAACTTAGAGCCACTCCACTGGCACAAATGCTGGTCCATATTCAGTGCCCCTTTGGCTCCTGTAGCTGCTGGCTCTGGGTCTGAAGCTGAGACTTGAGCTCTTGAACCCAGAGTTATTTCTCTAAAAACTGTCATTGTCAAAGTTCAGCTTTCAGGGAAAATTGCAGCTCACAAAACCATAATTTCTTCTCTAGAGATCATTCCAGTTCCAGGCACCATTTGTGTTCAGCCTACCTCACACTTCAGCTCTCAAACCTATTTGGCCTCTTTCTCCAGTCCTCATTCCATTTCATGCTGTCATTGGTGCTCAGTATCTTCTCACAGAGCTGTAAAAAACATCCAGCATACATCTTCCAAAAGGACAGCCATGGGGAACCATACACTGGAGGACAATGATAATTCCTCTACCTCTCCCTTCAAGGGTGTTGGTGGGTCCATACAAGTCTGATTCAAATTCTGCACACTCTGCCAGATGCAATGCTCGTCTAGGCCAGGCAGGTTTGCATTGAATTTGGGAAGATAGTAGAGAAACTGCAGAACCAGAAAGCAGTGGGTCATTACCTGTTTATTGGAGAATTGCAAAATAGGTGCACAAATAAAAAAGGGAAAACCTTATTTTTTTCAGTTAAGGGCAAGGGATTAAGTAAAATGCACCTCGCAGTGGTGGGAGAACAATCTGAGAGAATCATTCCTGAAGTAAAGCACCTGTAGCGTTACATAGACTATAAGCACGTGGCACTGCACTAGTCAGGCAAAGTGCTTGCAGCTGGTAAACCAGTGATCAAGCCTAACCCAACTGTTTTCCACACAAGCTTCTTTAATTTTAATTCAAATTTCAGCAACTTGAGAAGACAGTAGACTGGGGTTCAAAACACTGTCTTGACAGTGTTCCAGTGAGGGCTCTTTTTATAGGGTTCAGAAACAAAATTCATGCATTGTCATGTAACATTGTGTAGTAGGTGAGGGTTCAGTTGACAGGAATGTCTCCTTCACAAGTTTTTCTGATGTTGACACAGGCCCAATTAGCATGGTTCTATCTGGTATACTTGGTAAATCCTCAAAACCGCCAAAGTCAGGTGTCTCTCAAGAATAGCTGGGACCTGCCTGACCTGTGGTGGTGCAGTGGATAAAGCGTCGACCTGGAATGCTGAGGTTGCCGGTTCAAAACCCTGGGCTTACCCAGTCAAGGCACATATGGAAATTGAAGCTTCCTGCTCCTCCCCCTTCTCTCTCTCTCTCTCCCCTCTAAAATGAATAAATAATTAAAAATGAAAAAAAAAGAATAGCTGGGACCTGACATCTCTGAGATATCTGCCTCTGGGAATTGTCTGTGGAAAGACTCCTTATTTTCTTAAGATAGAAAATAAAGATTTAAGATAAGTAAACTAAGTTTCTAATTAATTTATAGGTCTTAACTTTTCACAGTAAATCTTGTGGTTAGGCTTCTATAAACAACTATTATAATTTAAACATTTCTAATCTTAAAGTACAACCCCATGTAAGCTTTTCCCAACATTCCTGCAAAGGTAAACTTTTCACTGCATTTCAAAGTAAAGGCCAGGGAGCCATTAAGAGAAAATAGCAAGCAGATTAAATATTTCCTAACTCTTACAATGATCTTCTATTCATTACAACTAAAAGCTACTATTACTGAAGCCAAATTTATGACTTTTCAGCTCCTCTATCACTTTGGTCTCTAAATAAAGTACCAGTCCAGGATATAAGTAATAATGTATGAAAATTGTGTTGAAATACAACAGACAATATTCACTGTATTGGCTGATTGAAACATTTTTAAGAGGACAGTTCCCTCCCTTCATTATACTCCATCTGTCATAGATGAAACATGTTTGAGCTGCTCTCCCATTGCCTCATATAAGTTTCCACTATGCTTTTCACATAAATTATTTTGTTAATCATTTTGTGATTAACTTCCTAGCCTGTGAGAAATATGGGAGCAAAAAAAATGTTTTATTTGCTGATATGTCCATAATATGTAAGATGCCATTAAAAAGGAATCTTTATCTCCCTTTGATTTAAGTTTTATCAATTGACTTAATTGGGCTTAGTCTCAGGTGATTGTGGATTGTTATCTCCTGAAGTGCTTACACTTTAAAGACAGGATAAAATTTCTAACTTCATAGGACAGAGAAAAAAATGTGATTTTTTTTTTGTTTTTGCTTTTGTTTTTTTCTTCCCCCTAGGAGATTTGATGTAATTACTGTTTAAATTTTTCCTTCCTTTAAGTGCAAAACAGTTCTTTTGTTAATATCTCAGTCTTTTATAATATCTGATAGCATTTTGAGATTAATAGAAGAGATTGGGTATTAGTAAGAATAAATGGATTTTGAATTGCCTCTAGAATTTCTAGTTTTATAAAAATTTTGTCTTCTGTTTACCCTTTAATGTTGGCTTCCAGCTGATTTATTTTATGATTATTTGTACGAGAGCCTGGGGAACTGATGAGGAGATAGGTGATTTTTAAGAAAGGAAATTTATGTTGAATTTTTAAGTCCAAATATTTTTGGATTTTCATCTTGTCAGGGAGTAAGACTAGCTATTATAATTTTTCTCTCTTTTAAATTTTGCTGAATTTACTGAGATGACTGATTCACAAAACCATACAGATTTTGAGTGCACAATTCAACAATCCACCTTCTGCCTACCATATTGTGCACCTCTGCTCCTAGCAATATTCCTCTCTGTCCCCATTTTCCCCACTTCTGCCTGCTGGATGAAAGAAAGTGGAAGGATTAGTCTCTCTCTCTCTCTCTCTCTCTCTCTCTCTCTCCTTTTATTCTTAAGTGCAAAACAACTATTCTTCCAATGGCTTGATTTTCTTTTACAATATTTGCAAATTTATGAAAGCAAAAGATGGATTTGGCCAAGACCCAATATTTGTTTTAATTTCTATCTTCCCATTTAAGGAAATCTAAATGGCTAGCTTTTATGCCAATAAGAGAGGTTTCTAATATTTTCCTTTTTAACCTAGAAGTTTTTTTCAATTTAAAATATCCATCATCTGGATGACAATTAGAATTTATTAATCTCAATAGTTAAACCAACAAGCTTTCTATAGCTTAATCAAAGATGCAAGAGGTATCAGCCCTCTCAAGACCTCTAAAATTTTTTAATAAATTTTTATTAATGGTAATGGGATGACATTAATAAATCAGGGTACATATATTCAAAGAAAACATGTCTAGGTTATTTTGTCATCAAATTATGTTGCAAACACCTCGCCCAAAGTCAGATTGTCCTCCGTCACCCTCTATCTAGTTCTCTGTGCCCCTCCCCCTCCCCCTAACTCTCTCCCTCCCTCCCTCCCATGTCCTCCCTCCCCCCCCCACCCTTGGTAACCACCACACTCTTGTCCATGTCTCTTAGTCTCATTTTTATGTTCCACCAATGTATGGAATCATGTAATTCTTGTTTTTTTCTGATTTACTTATTTCACTCCTTATAATGTTATCAAGATCCCACCATTTTGCTGTAAATGATCTGATGTCATCATTTCTTATGGCTGAGTAGTATTCCATAGTGTATATGTGCCACATCTTCTTTATCCAGTCTTCTATTGAAGGGCTTTTTGGTTGTTTCCATGTCTTGGCCACTGTGAACAGTGCTGCAATGAACATGGGGCTACATGTGCCTTCACGTATCAATGTTTCTGAGGTTTTGGGGTATATACCCAGTAGAGGGATTGCTGGGTCATAAGGTAGTTCTATTTTCAGTTTTTTGAGGAACCACCATACTTTCCTCCATAATGGTTGTACTACTTTACAGTCCCACCAACAGTGAATGAGGGTTCCTTTTTCTCCACAGCCTCTCCAACATTTGCTATTACCCGTCTTGTTGATAATAGCTAATCTAACAGGAGTGAGGTGGTATCTCATTGTAGTTTTGATTTGCATTTCTCTAATAACTAATGAAGCTGAGCATCTTTTCATATATCTGTTGGCCATTTGTATCTCTTCCTGGGAGAAGTGTCTGTTCATGTCCTCTTCCCATTTTTTTATTGGATTATTTGTTTGTTTGTTGTTGAGTTTTATGAGTTCTTTGTAAATTTTGGATATTAGGCCCTTATCTGAGCTGTCGTTTGAAAATATCAGTTCCCATTTAGTTGGATGTCTGTTTATTTTGATATCAGTTTCTCTTGCTGAGCAAAAACTTTTAATTCTGATGTAGTCCCATTCATTTATCTTTGCCTTCACTTCTCTTGCCATTGGAGTCAAGTTCAGAAAATGTTCTTTAAAACCCAGGTCCATGATTTTAGTACCTATGTCTTCTTCTATGTACTTTATTGTTTCAGGTCTTATATTTAGGTCTTTGATCCATTTTGAATTAATTTTAGTACACGGGGACAGGCTGTAGTCGAGTTTCATTCTTTTGCATGTGGCTTTCCAGTTTTCCCAACACCATTTGTTGAAGAGGCTTTCTTTTCTCCATTGTGTGTTGTTGGCCCCTTTATCAAAGATTATTTGACCATATATATGTGGTTTTATTTCTGGGCTTTCTATTCTGTTCCATTGGTCTGAGTGTCTATTTTTTTGCCAATACCATGCTGTTTTGATTATCGTGGCCCTATAATATAGTTTAAAGTCAGGTATTGTAATGCCCCCAGCTTCATTCTTTTTCCTTAGGATTGTTTTGGCTATTCGGGGTTTTTTATAGTTCCATATAAATCTGATGATTTTTTGTTCCATTTCTTTAAAAAATCTCATAGGGATTTTGATGGGAATTGCATTAAATTTGTATATTGCTTTGGGTAATATGGCCATTTTGATTATATTTATTCTTCCTATCCAAGAACAAGGAATATTTTTCCATCTCATTGTATCTTTTTCGATTTCCCTTAACAATGCTTTGTAATTTTCATTATATAGGTCCTTTATGTTCTTTGTTATGTTTATTCCTAGGTATTTTATTTTTTTTGTTGCAATCGTGAAGGGGATTATTTTTTTGAGTTCGTTTTCTAATATTTCATTGTTGGCATATAGAAAAGCTATGGACTTTTGTATGTTAATTTTGTATCCTGCGACCTTACTGTATTGGTTTATTGTTTCTAATAATCTTTTTGTGGAGTCCTTCGGGTTTTCGATGTATAGGATCATATCATCAGCAAAAAGTGATAGCTTTACTTCTTCTTTTCCGATATGGATGCCTTTTATTTCTTTGTCTTGTCTGATTGCTCTGGCCAGAACTTCTAGCACCACGTTGAATAAGAGTGGAGAGAGTGGACAACCCTGTCTTGTTCCTGATTTAAGGTAGAAAGTCCTCAGTTTTATGCCGTTTAATAGGATGTTGGCTGATGGTTTATCATATATGGCCTTTATCATGTTGAGATATTTTCCTTCTATACCCATTTTGTTGAGAGTCTTAAACATAAAATTGTGTTGTATTTTATCAAAAGCCTTTTCTGCATCTATTGATAAGATCATGTGGTTTTTGTTCTTTGTTTTGTTGATATGGTGTATTACGTTAACCGTTTTGCGTATGTTGAACCATCCTTGAGATTCTGGGATGAATCCCACTTGATCATGATGTATTATTTTTTTAATATGTTGTTGTATTCGGTTTGCCAGTATTTTGTTTAGTATTTTAGCATCTGTATTCATTAGAGATATTGGTCTATAGTTTTCTTTCTTTGTGCCATCCTTGCCAGGTTTTGGTATGAGGGTTATGTTGGCCTCATAAAATGTGTTTGGAAGTATTGCTTCTTCTTCAATTTTTTGGAAGACTTTGAGTAGAATAGGAACCAAGTCTTCTTTGAATGTTTGATAGAATTCACTAGTATAACCGTCTGGGCCTGGACTTTTATTTTTGGGGAGATTTTTAATAGTTTTTTCTATTTCCTCCCTGCTGATTGGTCTGTTTAGGCTTTCTGCTTCTTCATGACTCAGTCTAGGAAGGTTGTATTGTTCTAGGAATTTATCCATTTCTTCTAGATTGTTGTATTTGGTGGCATATAATTTTTCATAGTATTCTACAATAATTCTTTGTATATCTATGATGTCTGTGGTGATCTCTCCTCTTTCATTTTGGATTTTATTTATTTGAGTCCTGTGTCTTTTTTCCTTGGTGAGTCTTGCCAAGGGTTTGTCAATTTTGTTGATCTTTTCAAAGAACCAGCTCCTTGTTTTATTGATTTTTTCTATAGTTTTTCTGTTCTCTATTTCATTTATTTCTGCTCTGATTTTTATTATCTCCTTTCTTCGGCTGGTTTTGGGTTGTCTTTGTTCTTCTTTTTCTAGTTCCTTAAGGTGTGAAGTTAAGTGGTTTACTTCGGCTCTCTCTTGTTTGTTCATATAAGACCTCTAAAATTTACTCCCAGAGTTTGCTTAAGAAAGATGAGGAGCCCTGTTTTAAACAGCTGTTTAAAAATGCAAATAATCACATGTTCCTTCTGCTCTTATGAATAAAATAAGGTTTTTAGATTCCCCAAGGCTGAATCCACAGGCTAGTGAGCTGTCTGCCAGAAGCATTTGCATACTTTGGGTGGTGGAAAAGTAGACAAAAAACAAACAAAAAAACAAAAACAACAATGATCATCTCTGAGAGAAAGGAGTTCAACAGAAAACAGGAGTACTTAACCCAAACTTTTATCAAATTGCTTATGCCCAAGTAACTGGTTTTACAAATACTTTTTCCTGCTAATCTAAATTTTAGAAGAAAAAGAAAAAGGCCATGGCTGGGTAGCTTAGTTGGTTAGAGCATCATCCCAGCATGCTGAGGCTGTGGGTTTGATCTTCAGTCAAGGCACATGCTGAAGTTAACCTATGATGGCAAGAATAAGTGAAAAAAAAAACACAAATTTCCCTCTCTCTAAAAATCTATCAATTAAGCCCTGGCCGGTTGGCTCAGCGGTAGAGCGTCGGCCTAGCGTGTGGAGGACCCGGGTTCGATTCCCGGCCAGGGCACACAGGAGAAGCACCCATTTGCTTCTCCACCCCTCCGCCGCGCTTTCCTCTCTGTCTCTGTCTTCCCCTCCCGCAGCCAAGGCTCCATTGGAGCAAACGTGGCCCCGGCGCTGGGGATGGCTCTGTGGCCTCTCCCCCAGGTGCTAGAGTGGCTCTGGTCGCAACATGATGACACCCAGGATGGGCAGAGCATCGCCCCCTGGTGGGCAGAGCGTCGCCCCATGGTGGGCGTGCCGGGTGGATCCCGGTCGGGCGCATGCGGGAGTCTGTCTGACTGTCTCTCCCTGTTTCCAGCTTCAGAAAAATGAAAAAAAAATCTATCAATTAAAATTTAAATTAAAAAGTAAAAGAAGGAGGAAAAAACTCTCATCATTTTTTTTTCAATTGGACCCTGCAGACAGATTCTGGGAGGCTAGCATTGTAAGAAATCTGACTTTCTGCTGACATTCATCAGATGTCCCAGGATCTCTTCACATGTATCTGTTCCATAGAGAAAAGCAGTTTTCTACTCAATGAAGTCTCCTGGCTGTCTCACCAAAACTGTGGGGAATAGGGAAAATTCTAACTCTCTTGACCCTTTTTAAGTTTTTATGACTAAACTAATAAAATTAAAAATAACCAAATTAACAGGAGAAAAAAATTAAATGTATTTTCATGAGGTAATAAATGATACTCAAAAATGATCTAATAAGCCCAGCTTTTTATATGTTTTTAGACAAAGTAAAAGAAAATTTGTAAAAATTTAACAGGACAGCCCTGGCCAATGTTCCTGTCTCTCTCTCTTTCTCTCTCTCTCTCCTGTTCCCTACTTCTCTCACTAAAATCATAAGTGAATAAAAAGAAATTCACAGAACAAAAAGACTTAGGTTTAGGTGCTTATTAGTGAGAAATTTAAGCAAAGTTTGGGCTTGGGTAGTAAATTAGTAAAAGAGCAACACGGTTTATTTATACAGGCTTTTTATCACTGGAATCATTAACTATAATGATAAGAGTTTCTACATCAATACCCACCACCTCAACCCCAAAACAAGGAAGGCAACTTTTAGAGGAAAGATGTATTTCCTGCACTAAAGAAGACAAGAAAGGGTCAACAGCTCTTTTTGCGCCAGAAGATTGTTAAAACACTTTAATTTAAAGAAATTGATATGTCATTGTGGAATATTAGGGTTGCCTTCACTGGTCCCTGAGAACAGTTTTCTGGCACCTAGTAACTATGATTATATATATTTAAAAAGTGAATGCCATTTATTTGATCACTTTTTAATTTTCCATAATATATATATATATATAAATATATATATATTTTAAATAATCAAATTTCATGGAATAATTCTATAACCACACAGTGTGCTTCACAAGGTAAAGAACCATCTCTTTATTTCTCCTTTACCTGGTACAGAACACATGCTCCATAAACATGAATTGAATAAAATTTATGAATTAAATTTTATGATGATCTATTTGGCAACTTAATGATGAAAAGAGAGGCAGTGATATCATTATTATTATTATTATAAAATAATTTTATTTAGATTATGGTAAATGAAGGACTGATTTGAAATTGACTATGTAAAACCATGTTCTACTTAACTGTATTAATTAATTTTTTGACAAGCTTTTGTGTCACAGGCTAGAGCTCTTCTGTGGCAAGAAATGAATTAATTATTTCAATTATTAAAATAAACTTGGTGGAACACATTGACACTGTAGGATAGCAGAATTTCGCCACACAAAAATATGTCTCTTTAGCACAAGGATAATTTTAGGCTGATTATTTTTCAGAAACAAAAGACTCAAGAAGGGTTTTTTACTTCCCAATGAACTTTCTAAAATAATTTAGATAGAGGACTTTGTCCAGAAGGAGGAATGATCCAGGCAGTGGTCCCCAAACTTTTTACACAGGGGACCAGTTCACTGTCCCTCAGACAGTTGGGAGGCCGCCACATACAGTACTCCTCTCACTAACCACCAGTGAAAGAGGTGCCCCTTTCTGGAAGTGTGGCGGGAGCTGTATAAACGGTTTCAGGGGGCCACATGCGGCCCACGGGCTGTAGTTTGGGGATGCCTGAACCTGAAACATTTTAATCATGTTAACGAGTGTCATCTCAATTCAATGAAAAAAAAATGTGATAGCTCTGTTAAGCTCTGCAAGGCTTTCTTGTTTAAATTTTCTCTATGTCTCATTGTCTCTGCATGGCATGGCAAATACTTTTTACCAAAAATTTGCTCTTCCCATCTTCCACTGTCTTTTTCCCTTTTGAAGTCACAGAGGCCTAACTTATTTTCTTTAGCTCTTGCCGGGTTCATACTAGACATGACCCTTGTATACCCTCTGCTAGATGGCCCAGAGCCCAGGGCCATCTGCTCTGTAATGTGCATCATGTTTTTCCAAAAAAGAAAAAACCCAGAACTTGAAGAAGGCTTTAGTTCCCTGACTCCCTGCATGAGTGCTTCCTGTTCTTAGTTTTGTGCCATTATTGTCTAACTGCTTTATAAGCCAGACTGCACATGTCTGGTTGCAGACCCACACCTTGTCTCAAACTTCTGTGTTATAGCTCTAGATAGCATATAAGCCTCAATTGCTTGATTGTCTTTGAACCTCACATTTTTATGAAGCCTTGGCATACAGAAAAGTAAATGTAATTTTCTTCTGCTAAGCTGTCTTCTATCAATGTAATTCTCATACAAGAGAGAACATAGAAAATCAAAGAGAAACTTTCCCCTCAACACCACTAACTGGAAACGCTAGCTAAGTAGTTTTGTTTTATTACAATAATCACAGACTACACATATGCATGTATTTACACAACACTCTTATTTCTTGTCCTACAATAATCTTTGACTCTACTTGAGTTCCTAAATATGATTCTAACAATTTAACAATTAAGTTAAACAAGTCAATTCATTTGAAAAATATAACAAAAAATAACATGAACAAATATATTTATTGAAAAAAAACATGTGCAAAAGTTTGGCATAAAATCCCCTTTCTATATCACAACATGGTTATATATCAATATCTATAATTATAATAAAAATGCAATCATACTTATTCAGTAATTAGCACTCTGATATTTTCACATCTTTCCAAGCTACTAGAGATTACAATATAGCATAATGTTAAGTGTCTCAGCCTTGGCATTTGATAGAGCTTGCTTTAAAATTTTGTACAAATCATTTATTCTGATCAATTTTTCCATTTTAAATATGGGAAAATAATTAGTGTTTATTTATTTCATACCTTAGTGTTTTGGTGAGGAATAAAAAATAATGTAATAAGACAAATGACATATAATAAATAGTCATTAAATTATGTAGTATTTTTTGGTATAGAACATATCTAAATTTACTTAACTTGTCCAAAGTCAAACTAACTTTTGAATCACTTTTAATTTCCTAATATTACAAGAAAATTTTAATTAATTAGATTTTTTTCTAGGGATATTTGTCGACCATTTGTGTTTATTTTATATCTGCATGCTATATCTTTCATCCCTTTTTCTCATTATGTACATTTTTCCAAAAACACACCTTTTAGATAATAAAGTTGTATGTATTTGACTTTAAATAGATAACAAAATTTCTATAACCTTGTTGTTTTACATGTAATTATAAAATTTTTATGAATAGATTTGTTAATACATTGTTTTGTACTTGTCTTAGCCTATCAATGACCAATGTTGTAGCTAAACTAAACATCATGTTTCTTGCTATGATTGCAGAACTCCTTTCAGCAATAATTACCAAAACACTTAAAAAAGACATAGGTTTATTACTTATAAAAACTAAATGTCTCACAGCCCAGCGAGGGCCATACAGCAAAGTTATGGTTAGTTAGAGAGAGCAGCATAGAACTGTGGTTTTGTTTCTTTTGTTATTTTGTGTAGAAACTTAGATATTCCTGGACTCCCTCATTATTGGTGAATTTAAAACATAAAGTGGGAGGATCCAACCTGGTGGTGGAGTAGGTGGATGTTATATTCGCCACCTCCCAACACCAAATTGAAATTAAAACTTAAATATAGAGCAATCACCTTGAATAAGCAATTTAAGACTAGCTGAAGAGAAGTTTTATAATCAAAGATTTACAAAGAAAGAACATTGAGACTGTTAAGGAGGGCAGAAACATAAAAAGAGCTGGCTCTGCTTCCACAGACAACAGCTGAGGTTCCAAAGGGATATCTCAACTGCAGGCATTTCCCATAATAAATGATGGTTCTCAATCTCAAGCTAGGATCCTCAATCCAGAGCAACAGAACTGGGAAGAAGCACCCACATAACATATAGCTGTGAAAACTGGTAGAAGTTCTGTCCATCAGAGAAAGATGACAATCTGCTAGAGAAACAAGCATCCTCTTAAATGGTCAATGCACAAACTCTCATTCACAACCACTCACCCTATATCCAGTGAAAGGAAAGCAGAAAGGTCTAAAGGTGCATGAGAAAAGACGGATTGGTGTCTCTGGCAAAAAGTTGAAGAGACAGCCTCCAGGTTCCTTGTACTATTATCACACTTCAGAGGGCTTCTTTCTTGGGTAGAGCACTCCCCTTCATATGGCATTAGACTGGGAGAAAACAGAAGCCCCATTTTTTGGACTCTGTACGACCACACCCTGTGAAGCTTGCTGAAGAGTCAACTGTCTGCATCATAGTGAAAAATCTGGGTGGGCTCAGGGTGTGCCAGTGTGTGCATGGGCCATAATAGTGATATTCAGGATATGAGCTCTGGTTAACAACATAAACTGCAGAAGCAGTTCAGCTCCTACACTGTTCTGGATTACTTTCCCCAGCTCCAGTCCCCATGTCTTTTGGGACTGACTTACACAGCTCCATTTGCCATGCTTTTCTAGGGCAGCCATATTTTTTTGGGAAGCCATACCTCTTCAACCTGCCTGAATCAATAACTGACATCACGTCATTGATGTAATATTGCTGGCCTCATGCCACTATTTTTGCTAAGCATTATATATACAGTACTGGTACTGCTAGGTTAGGGCTCTAGAACAATATAGACTAAAGAAGTTCAGCAGAGGGCTACAGGACAGCATGGAATGAGGAAGGGAAACCAGGACAGCGCAGAAGAAGGACTGCAGAGCTGAGAAATAAGGAATGAAGAAATAAAGCATTTAAAGATTTGCAGCATGGCTCATATTCCTCTGGCTCCTTGTACTTTCTTCACCTTGGGGATCTCACCACCTGAACCATCCCTTGTGGAGCAGGTGAACTCTGACAGTCAGTGTCTGAGTTGTGTGTCTTTGGAGTGGGAACCATTCCCTGCATTTTCCCTTTAATCTAAATGTCATTACCCCCTCATAAAAATATACTAGCTTTCTCTCTAGGTGGCCAGTGCCTCACCTTCCCCAATCTTGCTGGCTCAGCCTTGCTGAGGTCTGGGCAGAATCTGAGATAGACTGAGTGTGTATCTATGGATTAGATCCACTCCCTCAATCCTGACTAGTAGTTTTCTCACTTGAAAGCCACTAGCCTGCCCCTCTTGACTCTTTCTGAAGCTGTCCTTTAGAGATAGAGCTCCTGGTAGAATCTTGGACAGAATTAGTTGTGTGGCTCTAAATACTCAAAGACAGTATTTCCTTTGCATGATTGAACAATGGAAAGGCTTCTCTTCACATTGCCAAATCTTGGTCTCTTTGGTCCTGATCAACACTGCTGGCTTAACCTTGATGATGTTATGAGACTCTGCCTCAATTCAAAGAGGTCCAAGCACCCAGGTGGTAGCAGCTAGACTTGGTATACTATAAGTCATTTGCTGTGAATATCACTTGCCTCTACCTGGTGACTCACTGAGAACCTACCCTTTGAAAGTTGTATACCACCAGATGCTTTTTCAGTAACATAATTTTGTTTGTTTGTTTTTATTTAGAAAATTAATTTTAACTGAGTGACATTGATTAAAAAGTGTACATAGATTTCAGACAAACATCACTCCATGGTTTGAATAGTCAATTATGTTGTATATCCATTACCTAAAGCAAAATCATATTCCATCACCTTATATTTATACCATTTTACATCCTCCATTCAATCCCCTTCTACCTCCCTTAAATCTACCTCCCCCTGGTAACCACTACACTTTTATCTATGTCTATGAGTCTCAGCTTTGTATCCCACCTATGTGTAAAATTATAGTTTTTTAGCTATTTATAATTTACTCATTTCACTCAGTATAATGTTATCAAGGCCCATCCATGTTGTCGTAAATGATCCTATGTCATCATTTCTTATGGCTGAGTAGTATTCTATTGTGTGTGTGTGTATGTGTGTGTGTTTGTGTGTATATATATTATATCACATCTTCTTTATCCAATCCTCTCTCAAGGAGTACATCAGTGGTTTCCAAGTCTTGGCCACAGTGAATAATGCTGCAATTAAAATGGGGGTGCATGTATCTTTCCATACTAATCTTTTTGAGTTTTGGGGATAGATACCCAGGAGAGGGATTGATGGGTTGTAAGATAGGTCTATTCTTATCTTTTTGAGGAACCACCATACTTTCTTCCATAATGGTTATACTAATTTGCATTTCCACTAGCAGTGAATAAGGATTAACTTTTTCTCCACAACCTCTCCAACACTTGTTATTACCTGTCTTGTTAATAATAGCCAATCTAACAATTGTTAGGTGGTATCTCACTTTAGTTTTGAGTTTCATTTCTTGAATACATAGTGAAGATGAGCATTTTTTATATATATTTTTTGGACATTTGTGTATGTTCTTCAGAGAGGTGTCTATTCAGGTCTTCTCCCCATTTTTTTAATTGCATTGGTTGCTTGTTTGTTGTTGACTTTCTGAGTTCTTTGTATATTTTAGGTATTAACATCTTATCAGAGCTGTTTGCAAATATCATCTCCCATTTTGTTAGCTGTATATTTGTTTTCTTCCCAGTTTCTCTTGCTGTGCAGAAGCTTTTTAGTTTGATATAGTCTCATTCATTTATATTTGCTTTTACTTCCTTTGCTTTGGGGTTAAATTAATAAATTGTTCTCCACAGTATAGTTTAATAGGCAGCCAACAGAAAGAGCCAGGTAGAGGCATAGGTCAGGGAATCTTGGAACTTTTGATAACTGGTGCTAGTAAAAAGCCAGCCTTGGTGTGCATCTCGGTCTTTCCCATGCACAACAAAGCCCAACTGAGGCAGCTACAAATAATGAATCACTTTATAGCTGCAAATAGTTTACCCAGGCCCAGTCACAGGCATCATCCAACATTGGCTTGCATCAGAAACACTTCATAGAGGCCCAAGAACTGACACAACCAGTGGCCAGCTTTAGACAACATTCAAGCAAAATCCAGTAACTTTCACAAACATCATGTTCAAAGGGATGTGTCCAGAGGCACAAGACCCTGCTAAAGCAAATACAATTTTATGTGATTAGCACCCCCACAACAGCTTGTACACTGTGGTTGTGTTTTTTGTGGGGGTTTTTTTTGTATTTTTCTGAAGCTATAAATGGGGAGAGACAGTCAGACAAACTCCCACATGCGCCCGACCGGAATCCAACTAGGGGCGATGCTCTGCCCCTCTGGGGCGTCACTTTGCCATGACCAGAGCCACTCTAGCACCTGGGGCAGAGGCCAAGGATCCATCCCCAGCGCCCGGGCCATCTTTGCTCCAATGGAGCCTTGGCTGCTGGAGGGGAAGAGAGAGACAGAGAGGAAGGAGGGGGGTGGAGAAGCAAATGGGCGCCTCTCCTATGTGCCCCGGCCAGGAATCAAACCCGGGTCCCCTGCACGCCAGGCCGATGCTCTACCACTGAGCCAACCGGCCAGGGCTGTGGTTGTGTTTGATCCTCACTGTAAGCCAGCATAAAGGTAAAACCCATGCATGAATGGGCCAATAATAATGACACCCAATTACAACAGAAATGCCCATATAATACTCATGAGATATTCCTGGAGGACCCAGCTCAAGTGATCAAGTAGACTGTACCATTGGGTTCCACAGGACATCTACAACATAAGGCCACCTTACCAAGACTGGAAATCATAATAGATCTATGTAGTACATAGAAAGAAATATATAAATGCAGCAAAAATAGAAAAACAAATAAACATGCTCCAAATAAAAAAATAAACCAAAAAATTTCTAGAAAAAGAACTAAATAAAATAAAACAATTTTTATATATAGAGTTTGAAAAAATATTTATAAAGACACTAAAGGAAGTTAATGAGAACAATACATCTAAAATAAAGAATACACTAAAATAAATAAACAATTTGATGAATGAAGCTGAGGATTGAATCAGCATTTTCTAAGACAAGATGGCAGAAAAAAGTCAGAACATCAATAAAAATATTTTTTAAAAATTAGAGTACTTTAAAAGACTTTTGGGATAACATGAAGCTTAATAATATCTACATCATGTTGGTATGATAATATGAATAAGGAAAGTAAAGAATTGAAAATCAATTTAAGATATAATAACTGAAAGTTTTCTTAACTTGGTGAATGATAAAGACAAGAAATTTCAGGAAGCTCAAAGGAATAACAAAGAAGGTAAAACTAAAAAAAAAAAAAAAAAAAAAAAGCAAAGACAAACAAAAAACACCACACCAGGATTCATAATAATTAATAGCAAAGGTTAATGACAAAGAGAGACTCTAAAAAACAAACAAACACACAAATGAAAAAAAAACCACCAAAAGAAAGATTATTAATTATTTACAAGAAAACTCCCAGAAGACTGTCAGCTGATTTCTCTAAAATAATGTTTCAGGTCAGAAGAGATTTGCAGAAAATATTCAAAGTGATGAAAAGTTAGGACCTACAACAAAAACTACTTTATGTAGCAAAGGTATGACTTAAAATTGAAGAAGAAATAAAGAGCATCTGAGACAAGAAAAAAAATTAAGGAATTCAACACCAACGAACCAGTACTGTAAGAAATGTTAAAGGGTCTTTAAGATTAAGAAAATGAAAATAAAAGAAAGAAACAGGAAGATAGTTAAAAGAATGAAATAGAAATTAATACATACCTATTAATAATCATTTTAAATGTAGATGACTAAAATGTTCTAAACAAAAGACTAGTGTAGCTGAATGGATAAGAAAAATGTACCATATATATGGTGACTATTAGTTACCTCAGAATAATAGATACACACAGACTAAAAATACAGTAATGAAAAAAAATATTTTATGCAAATGGAAATTTTTAAAAAGCTGAGGTAGCAATAATTATATCTGATAGAATAGATTTTCTAACAAAGAAATGTTGTTTTGAGTCAGTGGTGCAGAGAGAGAGATCAGCAGATGAAATCTTTGTGAACTAGCAAAGGACCACCGCTTGCTCAGGCAAATGGTGCTGAGTTCCTGCTGTGTCCTATTTTCTTTATAATTTTTCTGAAGTTGGAAATGGAGAGGCAGTCAGACAGACTCCCACATGCGCCCGACTGGGATCCACCCGACATACCCACCAGGCAATGATGCTCTGCCCATCTGGGGTGTTGCTCTGTTGCAACCAGGGCCACTCTAGCACCTGAGGCAGAGGCCATGGAGCCATCCTCAGCACCCAGGCCAACTCTGCTCCAATGGAGCCTTGGCTGTGGGAGGGGAAGAGAGAGACAGAGAGGAAAGAGAGGGGGAGGGGTGGAGAAACAGATGGGCACTTCTCCTGTGTGCCCTGGCTGGAAATCAAACTCAGGACTCCTGCATGCCAGGCTGACACTCTACCACTGAGCCAACCAGCCAGGACCATGTGTCCTATTTTTATTCACAAGATTTCAAAAAGCTTGTTTACTTAGAAATTGGCATAGCATCAAGCACAACCTTACTTAAAGATACATGGAATAAATACATCTTCATGATAGCTTAATAACAATACAATATCAAAAGGCATTAACTGCTATTCCTTCTATGGTTCCCACAACATTCCTTTCTTTTATCTCAAGGAATAGCCTTGAAGGGAGCAATAAAATCTTATGAGAATGTTTTACTGAGAAGAGAGTCTAGCAACTGCTTTTGGTCACATAGACTTGTTCCAATGACTTGCCTTCGAGTCACAAAACAATTCTCTCTGCAAAACATTCTTTTCTTGTTGGCTGTGTTCCCATCCAAGGTCATGCAATGGATTTCCACTACAAAGAAATAAAGAAGGACACTATAATAACAAAATAATGCAGCAAAAAGATCTAACACTTGTAAATATTTATGCACCCAACTCTCATATATATGTATATATAAAGCATATCTTGATGGTCATAAAGGAAGAGATTGACAGTAATAGTCATAGTGGGGGATTTTAACACCTCATTGACATCAATAGATATATCTCCCAGCTAAAAAATCAACTAGGAAAACAGTGGCCTTAAATGACACACTACTTTAGATAGATTTAATTAATAACTTCAGAATATTTCACCACAAAGCAACAAAATATTCACTTTTTATCTGCTCATTGACCATTTTCTAATATAGACTACATATTAGGATACAAATCATATATTGACACAAGTCTCAATAAACTTAATATTATTATCATATCAAGCATCTTCTCTGACCATAATAGTACAAAATAAGAAATCAACCACAAGAAAAGAACCACAAAAACATGGAAGCTAAATAATATGTTGCTTAACAATATATAGATTAACATTAAAATTAAAGAAGAAATCAAAAGAACATTGAAACAAATTAAAATGAGAGCACATACACCCAAAATCTATAGACCATGACAAAAGCAGTCCTAAGAGGGAATTTCAAAACATTACAAGCCTACCTTAAAAAAGATAAAAAAATTGCAAGTAAACAATTTATTTGTACACTTTAAAAGTATAAAAATAACAACAAACAAATTCCAATGTAAGTAGAAAAATATAATGAAAATCAGAGCAGAAATAATCAAAATATAAAATATATAACATCAATAAAGCAAAAGATGTTTTTTAAAAAACTATAAACAAAATTTATAAACTTTTAACCACACTCATCAAGAAAAAAGAGATGAAAATAATAAAATCAGAGATGAAAGAGAAGAAATAATAATAAGTGACACAATAACATTACAAAAGATTGTAAAAAGATATTATGACTAACTGTATGCCAACATATTGGACCACTGGACAAAATGGATAAATTTCTAGAAATATACAATCTTTCAAAACTGAATCAAGAACAATCAGAGAATCTGCATACAGAGATTAGCACTAATTAACTTACAGTAATCATGAGAAAACTCCCAATAAGCTAAAATGCTGGACCAGATGCTTTTATAAGCAAATTATAACAAATATATCAAGAAATAACACCTACACTCCCCAAACTATTCAAAAGAATTCAATAGAAGAAACAGTCCCCTAACTCATATTATGAGGCTATTATTCTAATTCTAATATTATATCAGATAAAAACATTAGAAAAATGAAAAATTATTGGTCAATATCCCTGATAAACATAGATAGTAAAAATCCTCCATAAATTATTAGCAACCTAGATTCAGAAATACATTAAATAGACTATACAACATAATCAAGTGGGATTTATTCAAAGATGTAATGTTTGTACAATGTCAACAATTTAAATAATGTGATACACCACATAGAGAAAATGAACAATAAAAACTACATGATCTAGCCAGTTTGCTCATTGAATAGAATGTCATTCCAACATGAGGACTTCCTGGGTTTGATACCCAGTCAGGGCACACAGAAAAGCAACCATTTGCTTCTCTTTTCTTCCCTCTCCACATTCTCTCTTTCTTCCCCTCTTGCAGCCAGTGAATCAATTGGTTCAAGAATAAACTTGAGGCCCTGAGGATAGCTCAGCTGATTCAAGCATTGGCCTCATATGAGGAATGCAGGGTGGATCCATTTGGAGTGCTTTTGGATGTCTTACTATCTTGAGGTGTTTCAGCATCTCCCCTTCTCTCACTTAAAAAAACAAAAACAAAAAACAAAACAAAAACCATAACAAAACAAAAAGACCTCCATGATTATTTCAATAAATACAGAAAAAAATGTTTGATAAAATACAGCACCCATTAACAATAAAATCTCTCAGTAAAGTAAGAATAGAGGGAATTTAACTCAACATATTAAAGGCCATATATGATAAACTCATAGCCAACACCACACTCAATAGTCAAAAACTAAGTATTTCTTTTCAGTTTAAGAACAGCACAGATATCTGCTTTTACTAATAATCAACATAGTATTGGAAGTCCAAGCCAAAACAATTAGACAGGAAGAGCAAATAAAAGGCACCTAAATTGGAAAGAAAAAAAGTATAACTGTCATTATTTGCATTTGACATGATACTGAATTTAGACAATCCTGAACCTTCCAGCAAATACTACTAGATCTGATTAATTAATTTAGTATAGTAGCAGTATACAAAATATATATACAAAAATGAGTTGCATTTATATATACACAAATAATGAACTATCTGAAAAAAAACTAAGAAAACAATTTTATTTACAGTTGCATCAAAAATAATAAAATGCTTAGGAACAGATTTAACTAAGGTTTTAAAATATATGTACTCATGCCTGACCAAGTGCTGACACAGTGGATGGAACATCGGACTGGAACGCAAAGGACTCATGTTCAAAACCTTGAGGTCATCGACTTGAGTGTGGGATTACTGCCTTGCATGTGGGATCATAGACATGAATCAATGGTCATTAGCTTGAGCCCAAAGGTCGCTGGTTTGAAGCCCAAGGTTGCTGGCTTAATGGATGGGGTCACTTGCTCTGCTGTAGCCAACTTCACCTTTGTCAAGGCACATATGAGAAAGCAGTCAGTGAACAACTAAGGTGCCACAACAAAGAATTGATGTTTCTCATCTCTCTCTCTTCCTGTCTGTCCTTATCTGTCCCTCTCTCTGACTTTCTCTCTGTCACTGTCAATAAACAAAACAAAACAAAAGAAATGTTTTTGCACAACAAAGGAAACAATCAACAAAGTGAAAAGGCAACCCACTGAAAGGGAGAACATATTTGCCAATGATATATCTGATTAAAGGTTAACATATAAAATGTATACAAAACTGGCCCTGGCCGGTTGGCTCAGTGGTAGAGCGTTGGCCTGGCGTGCAGGAGTCCCGGGTTCAGTTCCTGGCCAAGGCACACAGGAGAAGTGCCCATCTGCTTCTCCACCCCTCCCCCTCTCCTTCCTCTCTCTCTCTCTTCCCCTTCTGCAGCCAAGGCTCTATTGGAGCAAAGTTGGCCCAGGCGCTGAGGATGGCTCTGTGGACTCTGCCTCAGGCGCTAGAATGGCTCTGTTGGAACAGAGTGACGCCACAGATGGGCAGAGCACCCCCCCCAGTGGGCATGCCGGGTGGATGCCGGTCGGGTGGATGCGGGAGTCTGTCTGACTGCCTCCCCGTTTCCAACTTCAGAAAAATACAAAAAAAATAAAAATAAAAATAAAATAAAATAAAATGTATACAAAACTAATATAACTCAACACCAAAAAAACCTATTAAATAATGGGCAAAGGCTCTGAATAGACATTTCTCTATACAGGAGACCAATAGACATATGAAAAGACGCTCGATGTCACTAATCATCAGAGAAATGCAAATTAAAAGCAGTATGAGTTATAACCTTGAATCTGCCACAATGGCTATCTATCATCAGTATAAATCAACATATAACAAGTGTTGGCAATAGTGTGAAGAAAAAAAAATGCTCATGCACTGCTGAAGGAAATGTAGATTGGTGAAGCCACAGTGGAAAGCAGTATGTAGTTACCTCAAATAATTAAAGGTAGAACTGCATTATGACAACATTTTCACTTCTAGGAATATACCTAAAGAAACCCCAAACACTAATTTGAAAGAATATATGCACCCCTATATTCATTGTAGTGCTATTCACAATAGCTAAGATATGGATGCAGCCCAAATGTCCAACAGTAGATGAGCGGCTCAAAATTCTGAGGTACATTTACACAGAATAAATACCACTTGGCCTTAAAAAGAATGAAATCTTCACTTTTTTGACAGCATGATAGACCTGGAGTAACATACTTAGTGGAATAAGCCAGTAAGAGTGATACAAATACCATGATTTCAGTTATATGTGGAATCTAATGAACAAAATAAGCTAACAAATAAAACAGATTCATAAATATAGAGAACAGACTGACAGCTTTCAGAGGGGAAGGTTTTCGGGGACTAGGTGAAAAAGCTTAAGGAATAAAGGAAAAAGTATCATAGACACAGACCCTATTATTGTGATTACCAGCAGGAAGGGGGAGGGTGGGTGGAGGTAGAAGAGAGTAAAGTAAATGGCAGATAAATGGTGATGGAAGGAGACTTTACGTTGGATAGTGAACACACAGTAAAATATACAGTTGATTATAGAATTGTGCATCTGAAACACACACATATATATATATATATAATTTTTTCAACCAATGTCATGTCAATAAATTGAATAAAAATAAAGTACTTCTGTTATATCAATCAATACATTTTAAAAAGTAAAATGAAATAAAACATAAAAGTGAGAATTTAAAGCAAAAAAGAAAAAGAACAGAATAAGATAACAAGTTGCCCAAGTGTCTAGGAATTGAAATGAACTAAAATATCTAAAACAAAGAAACTTCAATGGAGGGAGAGAGGCTGACGTTTTATTCATCCTGTGGCTGGCAGTATGTTTATTGTAGATAGTCATTTTTAAGTGGATGCTTCTTTGAAATGGATGCCATAGCAATTAAAGCTTGTCATGTATTTGCATTTCTTAAAAAAATATCAGAGTTTACACTAAAAATATTTGAATAAAATTGTAAAATGCTTTAGATAATTGTATTATTTTTTACATTTTTGAAATTTTGTTTAGAAAATTAAATATAACAGGGTGACATTAATCAATAAGAGTACACAGGTTTCAGGTAAATATTTCTATAGCGCTTAAACTTTTTCGACCTGGGCTGGTTCACCCCTCCTTAGGCAACCTGGTGGTTTCCCACTCCCGGGAGGTCACCATATTGATGCCAAATTTAGTGTAGACACCGATTGGCATAGTGCACTACAGCCCAGAACTCCTGGGCTCAAGAGATCCTCCTGCCTCAGCTTCACCTGTAGCTGAGACTACAGGCGCATGCCACCACACCCAGCCTGAACTGTTGATTATGTTGTATACCCATTACCCAGAGTCAAATAATTTTTTTTTTGCTTAGGAAGTTTTGTGAGTTTTTTTTAATAATTTTATTTTTTAATGGGACGGCATCAATAAATCAGGATACATATATTCAAAGATAACAAGTCCAGGTTTTCTTGTCATTCAATTATGTTGCATACCCATCACTCAAAGTCAGATTGTCCTCTGTCACCTTCTATCTAGTCCCCCTTTCCCTCTGCCTTTCCCCCTTCCCCCCATAACCACCACACTCTTATCAATGTCTCTTAGTTTCACTTTTATGTCCCACCTACGTATGGAATAATGTAGTTCCTAGTTTTTTCTGATTTACTTATTTCACTTCGTATCATGTTATCAAGATCCCACCATTTTGCTGTAAATGATCCAGGATCTTGATAACATGATACGAAGTGAGTCAAATAATTTTGTCACCTTATATTTGTCCCTTTCTACAACTTCTCCCTTTACAGCTAGTGCTTGACTTACGACCAAGATTGGTTCCGACAGACCGGTCGTAACATGATATGATCATAAGTTGAGTACAGTACTGAGAAAAGATGTTATAAAAATCTTTAAGTCATATTTTATCATAATTTTCTTTCATTATTGTTATATATCATAGTTTTCTTTGTTCATTTTATTCCATTTGTATCATCTCTACACCACTTTTTTCTTATTTTTACATTCACCAGGTTTAAGTAAAACACTGCATTACCAGTACAACTGGTTTAATATTTGCAAATACAATTTCTTCTTGGTAGACATCTTGGGTCGGGTTTGATAAAAAATATCCAAGACACAAAACACAAATTGCTGTACTGAGTCTGGGGTAACAGTTGAAATGGTGCACAGGGAGATGGTAGTGCTGCCAGAAGCTGGTCCGCACTGTCGTACACCCAGCTGGACAATGCTTGTGCTGCCAGATGCGAGCAGTTGTGGCTAGTGATTGCGGTCGTAAAGTCAAATGGTCGTAAGTTGCATAGGTTATAAGTCGATCAATATTTGTATTGATATCAGAAAGAAACTTAAAAAATGTTTATTTTTTTGATTTAGTATAATTTTCAATATACCTTACTAAATTTCTCTTTATATATTGGAAATATATAAGTAAAAACAGAACCTAAATAATACACATGTGTTCCCTTCAACCTATTAAAAATTTTCTAATGACAAAATGTTTAATTTAATTAAAATATGACTGCTAACTCATTACGCTTGACATTAATATCATCAGGTTAAGTTCAATACTAAGGAATAGTCTTCCAAGGAAAATGGTAATTATTACAAAACTAATTATGATTAAATCTGACCAAACAACACTGATGCTTTCCTCTTAACTATAGGAGAAATAATTTTACTCCACCATTTACAATGGCATTATATCATGATACATCTAAAATTATAATTTTTCAATCATGATCTATTCAGTCATTTTTTTTCAGTGAACATATACTAGGCTTCTACTTACCTAAGCACTCCACTAGGTAATGAATTAAAATAAAAAAACAAGACCAAAAAGGTTGCTAATTGTGTTTTTATTTTTGATAATAAACTTTGAAGATTAAAAATAAAAACAAAAACATATAATAGTTCTTGTGTTAATAAAAGGCCTGACTCAAATTTCATTCACTATAGACCAAATTACATTCTACTTGTTTTATATACATATATATTAACTCATTTCATTCTCCCAACAAAATTTTGAGGTAGGTATTATGTTAGATGTCACCATTTTACAGATGTGGAAACTGAAACATTGAGAAATGAAGTTACTTCTTCAGTGTCACACAAATAGAAACCAGAGTGAATTTCTTTATTTTTTCTGTGACAGAGACAGAGAGAAGGACAGACAGAAAGGGAGAGAAATGAGAAGCGTCAATTTTTCATTGTGCCTCCTCTGTTGTTCACTAGTTGTTTCTCATATGTGCCTTGACTGGGGTGCTACAGCAGAGTGTATGATCCCTTCTTTAAGCCAGTGACTATGGGCTCAAGCCAGCAACCTTGAGTTTCAAGTCATTGACTTTTGGGTTCAAGCCTGTAACCATGGGGTCATGTATATAATCCCACACTCAAGCCTGCGACCCTGCACTCAAGCTGGTGAGCCCACGCTCAAGCTGGATGAGCCCACGCTCAAGTCAGCAACCTTGGTATTTCAAACCTGGATCCTCTGCATCCCAGTCTGATGCTCTGTCCACTGTGCCACTGCCTGGTCAGGGCAGAGTGAGTTTCAAACCTAGTGAATCTGGCTCTTGAATTCAAACTCTTAGCTACTGTTCTAGACTACCTCTGGAATATGATGCAATATATTTTATATCTTTATTTTAAGATTTTAAAACATTTTAATATTTATAATTTTAAAACATGATTTTGATTTACTATGGCATGCATATATAAAATATTAATTCTCTTAATTTCTTGTGCTTTGATCAAAAGGATTCTCTGTTATGCCTCTTCTTAAAAGTACATTTATTGATTCTCCCTTGAATACTTATAGCTATCTATCCTTATCCAGCTCTCATGTCTGTATCTTTTTTAAGCATTCAGAACAGTATAAAAACCAAAATATAAATAAACAAACAACCAAATGCTTTCAGTAAACAAAATAAATATCATACATTTATTCATGAAGAAATATTCTAGCCTCTCATTTACAAGCAGTTCAACTTTAGACAGAATTATAATAAGCTTAAAAGCTGCAGTAGATCTAAAATAGAAGGGCTTATAAAGGCAGGATTTTGACACTGAATAGAATATATGTTACAAGAAAACCATAAATATGTCATGCAAAAATAGTCAAGCATATTTTCTTAGGATACTTTGTGGAGAAATAAACTATAATTTTCTAATAACCAAGAAAATTAATTGAAATTTATAACATTCCACAATCATTAATAAAATGTTTGAGTTAATTAATTTTGTTCAAAAAGTCAGTGGACTTCCACTAACAATGATATATGATAAAAACCATTTGTTAATGATGATGTAATGAAAGGAGAATTCTCATATAGAGTACAATTATATAAGGCAATTTTTCAATATTTGTCAAAAGGACAAGTATACTCTTACTCAGTTTTCTTTATTATGAAGTTATTATAATGTAAAAGTCATTGTTTCTTGATAATTTAAGTGTTTTCTAGTTTTTCTGATTTTACCTGATCTTATTTTGTTTTGTTTTTCTTTTTAACTTTCTTACCTCAAGGAGTTATTTTTTTATGAAAAAGAAATAGCTATGTGTCCCACATATTATCTTAAAATTAATTATTTGGTATGACAAGATCTGAAGCTATAGATTCATATATCAGTATATAAGACTGTGGTTGACAGGACTAGTTAAATATAGTTTGCCAAAAATCTTAGGCTCATGATTAGAAATACCGTGTTGCTAACTAATTTGCTAACTAATTTCTTGAAAATGTCATTACAGAATTGTATGATGTATCATCTCCCAATAGTGCTTTCTTTTTTTCCCCCTGTGGTGTTCTCAATCTGAAATGCTTTTGCTGAACTTTCTTCTCTATACATTTTTATCAAAATCTTGCTCATTATTATTCAGAAACTAGCTCAAACGTCATCTTCTCCTTGTAACCTTTCCTAGACCATCCAATGAGAGGCAAAACTGTGCTCAGACACACCTGATTTCAAATTTTAGCCCTGCCACCTACCAGTTCTGTGGCATTAAATAAATGGCTTCAGTGTTCAGATCCTCAAATTCTTAATTAGTAAAATGTGACTGATTTAGAGCTCTCTCATATATGGCTGTTGTGAGCATTAAATAAAGTTGCTTCCAAAAGGTATAAATAATTGGAAAAAGTACCTTAACTTTATATCATATCTAGTATTTAAATTGACTAAAAGAAGCAATTTTGAGATCCAATTCCAGACATTGATGACAAAGCAATCATAGACAGATTGAGACCTGGGCAGCATCATTATGCACATTTGGTGAATGTGCCAAGATGAGTTTTATTAGAAAATGTTGTGGCAGAATTACCCAATAATTTTATATTTGTATTAGAATAAATAAATGGGAGACCCTTTTTCAGTTCAGTCTGCATGTTTACAAGGAATGATGGTATTCATGCAAATAATGAATGAGAAAAATAACAAAAAAGAAGGAAAATTCTTGAAAGCACAGACCTTTCACACTCAAACTTTTACTGCCACTATTTACGTTGCTACATAGGTCCTTTCTACTGACCACAATTTTTATTGACTACATATGTTGTCTTAAGTGAAATGGTATTTAAATTAGTTGACTGAAGAATATAACCATATGTAATATTTAAAACCAAGGTTATGTTATTTACCTTTTTTGAGGGAGGAAAAAATTGTTCTTATAAAAGATGACTTAAGAATGCCAAAAATTATCTTTGCAAAATATATTGCTGACCTTCTTTGGTTCTATTGCTACTTTTTCTTCCCTGCTGTACCCCACACACTTTTTGGCATGCTTGCCTAGGATGGGTTAAGGATGAAGTAAAAGTAGAACTAAATTGCTCTGCATAACATAGTAATAAAGTAAACTATGAGAATGGGAAGCTGTATGGATGAGGGAAGGAAGAGGTTGAAGAAAAGACAGAAAGAAGGCTGGTATTATGATCAGATGTTGTATTCTAAAGATAAAGAAATAAAAGGAACCTTTGGAAATTGTCCTTTAGATAAATTGATTACAGGACTTTTATAAGTAAAGTATACTAACTTTGAATAGTACAGTGTGTCCATAAAGTCATGGTGCACTTTTGACCGGTCACAGGAAAGCAATAAAAAATGATAGAAATGTGAAATCGGCACCAAATAAAAGGAACTCTCCCAGTTTCATACCTATTCAGTGCAGTTCGATGTGAGCTCATGCACAGAGATTTTAGGGCTCCTTAGGTAGCTATCCTGTATAGCCTCTACAGATTCGTCACTGACTTATGGCCTACCAGAACGGAGTTTCTCCACCAAACTGCCGCTTTCCTTCAACTGCTTATCCCACCGAGTAATATTATTCCTATGTGCTGGTACTTTGTTATAAACGCGCCGATATTCACGTTGTACTTTGGTCACGGATTTGAATTTAGCGAGCCACAGAACACACTGAACTTTCCTCTGTACCATCCACATCTCGACTGGCATGGTCGTGGGCTGCTCCGCTGTATACACGGTGTTATGTCATCATCTGCACATGCACTCATGCTGCCACATCATCCTACAAAAATTGGGAGGGTTTTCCTTTTATTTGGTGCAGATTTCATATTTCTATCATCTTTTGTTGCTTTCCTGTGATCAGTCAAAAGTGCACCATAACTTACTTTACGGACACACTATATTTATATAATAAAAAAAATATATATTTTATTACGCTTCTCTGTCATGTACCTTTTCTGTACTGTTATATATTTGAGTAAAAACTGCCATACACATAACTATCACTTAGTGATTCTTACAGAACTAAAAGTATCTGAATTGTGTCCATTGAGTAGTATTATGGGAGGATAAACCCAAAAATCTGACAACTCTGGGCATGTAGATTCAGGGAGAAAAAGTCATCTACTCAGATTTTAAAATAATAGAATTTAACTTAATCCTAGACTGCTAAACTCAAAATTACTCATTCTTTTTACTACCATACAAATGACATTGCTAGGGAATTGTCACTTTTGAGACTCTAGCTGTGATTTTCATCCAAACACTTCATTTTTTCTCAACACTTATAGCCATACTAATACTAATAGTTAATTTTTATAGGTAGAAAATTGATATCTTCCATTATATTATACTCTTTATGAAGCCTTCCTTTCTTGGTATTCCACAATACACTCTTCTGTAGTAAAATCAAAGTAAATATTAACTGGATGAAAACAACTATTTATGCATTTACTTTTGCTCTTATGTGTACAGTTAGAAGATGCATTCTGTGTCTTAGCAATTCTTATTTTGATTGCAAAGGCATTTTATCAAGTATTGTCAGCTTTAAAAGGACTTTTTTTTCTTGCATGTGCAAACTAGAAAAGCTCTGGGATTTCCATATCATTGACAGCATAGTTCTTGGTTCAACACAACATAAAATGTTCATGATGTACTGGCATGCCACTATAAATACAGTGTTATTCTTCCAATTTTACCCTGGCAGCACTCTGGTATCCTATCAGTGAATACAGATAAACATAGCTAAAATAAGCTAATGCCCATAACCCAATTCCTGAACAAATTTTTTAACAAATACTTTAGACTTGTTTGTGTATATTATTTAGGGAAAACTGAGATGATGTTGACATGTAAAGTTCTTTATTAACTCAGTCCCCCATTTTAATCTGAGCTTAATGATTATTGCTATGTCCCACACAACAGATATAGCCAATTAGAAAGAAAACAATAGATGGAATAAAAAAGCCAAATTCACAATAAAGATTTTAAGGTAAAACTACTAGTGTAGAATTAAATGAGCTGGTTTATTTTCAGCACCTGCTTCTTTGATTCACTTAAATTGTATTACTGCATCATGAAACATACATAAAGACAAGGTTTTCTCTATACAAAAATGTTTGCCTTTGTTTTTCACAAAATGATCATTTTCTAATGTGCATTTCTTTGGGTATATTCCTTTGGATGCATTTCTTTATCTTTATTATATGCGGCTTAAGTGTCTGTTTGTCACTGATAGCTTATTGGTTGCTTGCGTAACTGTACTAGCCAATGGGGTGAAGTTGCCACGGCTGAACGCAAATTGAATGGGCCAGGAGGAAGGTGAACATTTGTTTGCATTGGCAATCATCTGCTTTTGAAACAATTTAAGGCTGAACGCAAATTGAGCGGGTGAGGGGGAAGGTGAACATTTGTTTGCATTGGCAATTATCTGTTTTACATAAAAACTATGTCTTAACATAATTTCTTTTAAGGATGCCTCCTAGAAAATACAGCACTGAAGAGGAGAGAAAAGGAGCTAAAGCTGCACAAAAACGGCTTTCTCAACAAAAAGAAACCACTGAGTAGAGAAAGACAAGGCTTGCTTCAGTCGCAGAGCAAATGCGTCTTTCTCGGTAAAATGAGACTGATGAGCATAGAGAAACAAGGCTTGCCTCAGATGCAAGACAAAAAAAAGCCTGTCTTGACAAAATGAGTCCCTTGAACAAAGGCAGGAGAGAAATGCAAAAAAAAAAAAAAACCAAAAAAACAAAAAAACCCCAAAACGACAGAGTAATGCTGACTGAAATGCAAAAAGGATTAAAACAGTTTCAAATGGAGAAACTTTAATTTTTGAGCATTCCTCTGGTGACATGAATATTAAATGTGAACACTGTCAGTCCTTAAACTTCAAGTTAGAAATTATTCGATTTGACCGTGGCAAGAAAGGATTTTCTCAATGTTGCAAGTACGGAAATATTGTAGTTCCACTAATTGAGAATTATCCACCACTCTTGAATAAATTATTGACTAATCAGCATCGAAATAGCAAAGAGTACATGGATAGCATTCGATCCATTAATAGTTCGTTTGCTTTTGCATCCATGGGAAACAAACTAATTGACTTGCCTGGACCAGGATTTTATTGCTTTTGACTTCATGGTCAAGTTTACCATCAAACTGGAACTTTGCATCCTTCTGACAGGAAAAGAAAGTATGCTCAATTATATATACTTAATCCCTCAGAAGCCAGTTCGGCATGTTTAGAATGGAATAAGAGAGTTCTTGAGACCTTACTTAAAGAAATGGGGGAATTATTTCAAGACATTAACCCATTTGCTACTGCATATAAAATGATGCACGAAGTTGAAAAAAAAGTTGGCCTCTAATGCTATAGCAAGCAATGAGCCAGCAATCAGCATTGACATGGTCATTGTCTGTGATTGTAACTTAGATCAAAGGCAGTATATGTTGCCTGTTCAAGAGTTCATGAAAGAATGGACGTAAAATTAAAAATAATTGACGGTCCTCTGCAAGGCGAGCTTAAAAATGATGGAAAGATCTACACAAGAAATGTTGTGTACAAAGAGATCTTTGACATGTGAATTAACATTTTATTATTTAAATCACCTTTATTTATTGAGCTAGCGGTGGCTCTTAAGAAATGTACCCCCAGTGGTTTCCTTCACTGCACTCTACTTTAAGCAATTAAGCAAGTAGAAGGGGGAAACCCCGTGGGGCACTAGGCAAAGGGGCATCCTTGCCGCCTGCCCTGGGTAATTCAGTTTGAATTAGCAGACACCTTTGCACAAATCATTTTAATTACAATTTATAATATCTAGAACAGCGGTCATTTCGTATGACCGCCGGGCTTTCTAGTATTTTATACTGAGTGTATATTATTTGAACTGGAATGAAACTCATGGTATGTAAAAAGGTAAAATTAGCATCCTTACCTTACATTTAACACCAGTACTTTTTCTATAGCACTATCATGCAAGCCACAAATATGGACCACATATGCAATTTTAAGTTTCCTAGTAATCAGATCATAAAAGGAAAATAAAAACAAAAGAATGGATTTTACTAATATGTATTTATTATATCAAATATACAATCATTGTAATGCAATCTGTATAAAGACATAAATGAAATACTTTCATTGTTAATCATATACTAATTATTCAAAATTTTCAAAATATACTTATAGCTGATCTAAATTTGGACTACCACATTTCAAATGCTCAATAGTTACATGTAATAGTGGCCACCATACCTGACAGAATAATTCTACACTAAAACATTTAGGAATCATGATCAAAAGGGAGATAATTCTTACCATCACCTCACAATGGAAATAAATCCCTTCCAGAAAAAACAACACACAGGCTTATTACCATGATGCACGAATGGTAGCTAAGAATCAGGTAAAAGTGAACATCCTGCAAATAAATGGCTTACCAGGGATGTATAGCCACAACTTCATCAATTTATTATTATGTACAATGGACCAACATACAAAAATATTTTCACAAATATAAAAAAGAACTCTTCACACATTTTAATGGTTATTTATTTATTTATTTTATCTCTGTCTTCCCTCAATAAAAGTCTCTGTAAAGTCCTATTGTTTCCTCTTTGTTCAATGCTTTACTTCAATTTTCCTCTTCACATCATACAGGTTGTTCATTTGTTCTTTAGTCGAGTTTCTCCATCAGCCTTACTTTATGTCATAAAGTATTTTCATAGTTATAAAAACCTTTTACATTTGCTGTCAAATCTGACTTTCCTCTCCTTATTTTATCTCTCAATTTACTCCCTCAATTCTTTCTTCAATCTTGTCTTTTAATATCTTTTTTTCTAATAATCTTCATCTATTACAGGATTATTGGTTTTCCATACTCTTTAATTCTTCCCTGCTTCCTGTCTTTCTTTCTGCCTACATCAAGCCCATGAAAGAGTTCTATCTTTGGAAATATCCACAAATGTTCTAAACACCAAAAAAACAATGGTATTAGTTTAGCTTTTATGGTAGGGTATGTTCATGATCAAAGATTGAATTCTGTGTCATATCCAGCCTAAATTGCCTTACATAACAAAGATAATTTTAAAACAATAATATTATTTTTCAAATAGTAGTATCAATAAAACTTCCAGAGCATGTAGGCACTTCTGCCACACATTTTGTCTTGGGGTTCTGTGTTACTTCTCACAAATAAGAAGAACTGCACTTACAGCCTACCTCCCACACTTTGGCAAAAGCCATCTTTAGTCTATGCTTTCTATTTAAAGAAAAAAAATGAAGATGGATTTCATTGCTGACATTACAGCTGGTATTCATGAAAGCTTTTATGAAAGTCTATTTAAATTTTACACTTGAAAGCACAGTCGTTGGTTTGTCAAAGCATTGAAACATGTAAAGTGTGAAGAGAATCTAAAGATCAGAATAATAGCATTTTTCTGTTCCATTTTATATTGAAGTACCTATGCACTTAAAAGTAGGTATTTGATCTAGTCACTTTGCTCAGGGAAGACACACATTATCAAAATGATAATATCAAAATGACCATGGGACAAATACATTTTGGAACTTTCTAAGCAACAAAAATTTACAATTTGCATTTGACCAAAAATGTTGTGTAATTTAAGCAATCTACATTTGTGAAATGTAATTTCTTTTATAAACAATTCAATGGCTGAAGTAGGTAGGGTGAATTTTTCTTTCTTTCTTTCTTTCTTTCTTTCTTTCTTTCTTTCTTTCTTTCTTTCTTTCTGTCTTTCTTTCTTCTTTTTCTTTTTACTATCCATGCTGTTGTTTTTGTAGAACTTCCAAAAGTTAGGAAACTTGAGTAGAATCTGCTTGCTGGTCTACTGACAGTATAACAAAGAAAGGTTATGCAGTTGTTGTTTTTTTTTTTTAATAATTTTATTTTTTAATGGGGTGACATAAATAAATCAGGATACATATATTCAAAGATAACAAGTCCAGAGTATCTTGTCGTTCAATCATGTTGCATACCTATCACCCAAAGTCAGATTGTCCTCCGTCACCCTCTATCTTGTTCTCTCTGTGCCCCTCCCCCTCCCCCTTTCCCTCTCCCATTCCCCCCTCCCCCCCTTAACCACCACACCCTTATCAATGTCTCTCAGTTTCACTTTTATGTCCCACCTATGTATGGAATAATGCAGTTCCTGGTTTTTTCTGATTTACTTATTTCGCTTCGTATCATGTTATCAAGATCCCACCATTTTGCTGTAAATGTTCCGATGTCATCATTTCTTATGGCTGAGTAGTATTCCATAGTGTATATGTGCCACATCTTCTTTATCCAGTCATCTATTGATGGGCTTTTTGGTTGTTTCCATGTCCTGGCCACTGTGAACAATGCTGCAATAAACATGGGGCTGCATGTGTCTTTACATATCAATGTTTCTGAGTTTTGGGGGTATATACCCAGTAGAGGGATTGCTGGGTCATAAGGTAGTTCTATTTGCAGTTTTTTGAGGAACCATCATACTTTCTTCCATAATGGTTGTACTACTTTACATTCCCACCAACAGTGGATGAGGGTTCCTTTTTTTCCACAGCCTCTCCAACATTTGCTATTACCTGTCTTGCTAATAATAGTTAATCGAACAGGTGTGCGGTGGTGTCTCATTGCCGTTTTGATTTGCATTTCTCTAATAGCTAAAGAAGATGAGCATCTTTTCATATATCTGTTGGCCATTTGTATTTCTTCCTGGGAGAAGTGTCTGTTCATATCCTCTTCCCATTTTTTTATGGGATTGTTTGTTTGTTTGTTGTTGAGTTTTATGAGTTCTTTGTATATTTTGGATATTAGGCCCTTATCTGAGCTGTTGTTTGAAAATATCATTTCCCATTTAGTTGGCTTTCTGTTTATTTTGTTATCAGTTTCTCTTGCTGAGCAAAAACTTCTTAGTCTGATGTAGTCCCATTCATTAATTTTTGCCTTCACTTCTCTTGCCTGTGGAGTCAAATTCATAAAATGCTCTTTAAAACCCAGGTCCATGAGTTGAGTACCTATGTCTTCTTCTATGTACTTAATTGTTTCAGGTCTTATGTTTAGATCTTTGATCCATTTTGAGTTAATTTTAGTACAGGGGGACAAAATGTAGTCCAGTTTCATTCTTTTGCATGTGGCTTTCCAGTTTTCCCAGCACCATTTATTGAAGAGGCTTTCTTTTCTCCATTGTGTGTTCTTGGCCCCTTTATCAAAAATTATTTGACTATATATATGTGGTTTTATTTCTGGACTTTCTATTCTGTTCCATTGGTCTGAGTGTCTATTTTTCTGCCAATACCATGCTGTTTTGATTGTCGTGGCCCTATAATATAGTTTGAAGTAAGGTATTGTAATGCCCCCAGCTTCATTCTTTTTCTTTAGGATTGCTTTGGCTATTCAGGTTTTTTTATAGTTCCATATAAATCTGATGATTTTTTGCTCTATTTCTTTAAAAAACGTCATTGGAAGTTTGATGGGAATTTATGCAGTTGTTTTTGTCTGGAGTGGAGGTTAATTAATACACAACCTTTTTAAAAAAGTGTGTCATGTCTTCTTGACAAGATACTAGATTCACTTAGTAGTTGCTTAATTATCTTAGGGTTTGTCACAGAAAGGACTTAATTTGTTTCTAAGAAAGTGAAGCTCTCTCATAGTTGAATGAAGCTACACAAAATAAATGGACAAGGCATTTTCTTGGCATGCTGACTTTAGGTCCACAAATATTCAATGAGTAGAATTAAAGATCATAAAACACATTATACCTGCTTCATGTATATATTCTTCAAATTATTTTTCAGATCACTACTCTTCAGGAAAATATTCTTGCTGACTAGCTGTTCTATTGTGAATGCTTAAACAAAAGGCCACTTAACTATGGCTGTATGTTTAAAATAACAATGAATTTACATTTAAAATTTATTTAAATATGTCTTAAAACTTTTTTGTGAGTGACAGAGACAGAGAGAGACAAAGATAAGGAAAGACAGGGACATACAGGAAAGGAGAGAGATGAGAAGCATCAATTCTTTGCCGCGGCACCTTAGTTGTTGATTGATTACTTTCCCACATGTGCCTTGACCAGGGAGATGCAGCAGACTGAGTTCCCTCTTGCTCAAGCCAGCAACCTTGGGCTCAAGTTGGTGAACCTTGGTCAAACCAGATGAGCCCACACTCAAACTGGCAACCTCAGCGTTTCAAACCTGAGTTCTCTGTGTCCCAGTCCAACACTCTATCCACTGTGCCACCACCTGGTCAGGCAGCCCTATATCTTTTTTTGGCCTCAATGAATCCTAATGTTTCTATTGTAAATTTTACCTCCATCCGGAATCAACACCAGGACCATTTTAAAACCACCTTCCAATCAGATTTGGATCACTCCATGTATTACCCATTATAGTGTTACTATCCTGAATATTATCCATATATTTATTTTCCAACATTATACCCAGGCATGGGTTCCTGTGAATCTCACCTGGCCATGGAAGAATAATGCTGCTCTGGAGCAAGTCACCCAAGCTCTGAAACGCACTCAGGCTAAGAGATTTATTGGCATTTTAATTGTCTCCATTATAGATGCCACAGTCCTAGCTATCGTGGCTTCTACAGCTGCCGTTGCCTTCTTTTAGCCCATCCACACTGCACAACCTGTTTATTTTTAACTCCAGAATGTTACATATGAACTTCAGTCTCTAATTCAAATTGATCAAGAAATTCTCCAATGCCTAGATGCCCTGGAAATTGTTGTCCTCTGTATTGTGAGCGACAGCAGTCTATGTGGGATCATCAATAGCTTACATGTAAACATAGAATTTCAGACAATGTGTGTTACTCCAATTCCTTTTAATTTTACTGACTCTTGGGAAGATATTCAGCATCAGCTTCATGGAGCCTTTCAATCCTCATTAGGTCAATATTGTGCAAATAAGTTTGTAAATATGACATATATGTTTGCTCAATTTGGGTGTGGGGGGCCGGCTGTAAACTGGCAAAGTCATTATAACCTAAGGCTTAGTTTTAAAACTAAGCTTTTCCCCACACCCTTGACTGTTGCATGATAGGGGGTGGTGCACTCTTATGAGGAATTCCATTATGCTTCAGATAAGTGACTTTGTATCAGAGACTTTCTTATTTGTATATTAGATTAAAGGTTTTGATTTCTACACTATAAAATGGGGTCAGACCAGGAGTTCACACTCTCTTGGTTCCTACTATCAGTATTGCAGGGACATCCCTGATCCCTTGCCCTTTATGGGAAAAGCAGGTTTTCTTATGTCTTGCCTATCTTGGTGAGACACCAATAAACAGAATGGCCCACCATCCTCTGACTCCACCATTTCTTTACCGTCTGCCTGAGTTCAATGAGAACCTGCATGTGAATGGCCATGATGGTGACAGCAGCCCCTGGCCTTACAGTCAAGATATTTATGACTTACAGAAACAGTTGCAGAACTAGATGTATCAACTCAAATGTGAGGCTGAGAACATGACATTGAATTGCTTCAGTGACCCAGCTCAATGGCTTAATCTTAAGAATTGTTTTCAAGGACTCAATTTATGAATTTGGATAATGGCAAGTCTTACTATCATTTTGTTGCTTTGTTTTATTGCAGGTCTGAATGTCCTTTTTCTTCTGTTCTGGAGGACTCCCCAAGCAGAAGCTATACTAGCACTTCACGTTCCACTGCAATTACTGTCACCTGTAGAAAACTGTCTTCCTGAACATATTGAAATTTTGAACCCCTAATAGACAGCTCACACAAGAAATAGGGAGAGGTAGATGCCATGAATACTAATATAGAACAGGAATAGAGTTCAGTGCCCTGAGGCAAAGGCCACAGTGTCTTTACTGACAAAAGTACTGAATGCAGTACTGTGCTGAAAGCAGTATGATAGGGATAGAATTAGCAATTTTGATGAATCAACAAGTAGTGACATTTGAGGTACTCTCTTGCCCTTTTGTCTGCTCTAAAAAGTTTCCCTTCCTGACTTCCTCATTCTTTTCTCTCCTTCTGAAATCTTCATTCTTTTTTCTGCTTCCTGGATTTCCTGGTTTTTGTCCCTGTTTCTACTTTTTGTGTATCAGTAAATACCAGTTAGGACCATCCCATGAAACCTGTATAAGGGATCGATGTGGTCTCCTTTAGATCCCTCAGTTCATGCCATGTGGTCTTTGATTAGTCATTGTCTGCGTGACATTAGAAAAGCATAGAGAATCTCATGAGAACTAGGAGCCATTCCCTAAAAACCACAGCTTATTGAAACATTTATGAAACATGACAACATCTGGAAATACTTAATTTACTGTCTTTATAAAAATAGCACAACTTTCCTTATCAACCTCTGCACTACCACATATGTGCACATGCACATGTGCATGCAAACACACACACACACACAGACACACATGCAAATGCCAAATCAAATGGTGGCTTCATGTTCTAGCATAATGCTATTTTTAAATTTTATTTCCACTATAAAAGCAACAATATTAACAGCAGATACAGATACTGAAAAATGAAAGGAAAACCAGATTTATTAAAAAAACAAACAAACAGGAGACCTGAAGATGGCAGCGGAGTAGGCAGATGCACAGACTCCCAGCTCACACCACCGAACTGGATTATAAACTAATTTATGAACAATCAGCGTGAAAAACCAATTCGGGACTACAAGGACAGCTTTCAAAAATCAAGGAGCAAAGAAGAAGCCACAACAAACCTGATAGAGAGCACCTGCATCTCCACTGCTTATGGGAACAGGGGGGGGCGGTTAGCCTGGGCTCACAATTCCAAGGATAAAGAGCAGTAAATATTGTTCTCAGCCATTTACCTGGCGACCAGGGAACAAGAAGTGTTGAAAGGGCCCGCTTGTCTTCCAAAGAGAAAGGAGAAAGAGAGAGACGGATGGTGAGGGGGAGAGGAATATAGGTGATGACATAAAAAGCTGACTCATTCAGTGCTGGAGGAGGCTATAACTGGGGGAGGGGCTGATCCTTCCACAAAGCAAAATACAAAAGTACTTCCAGGTCACAGAGATACAGACATCTCTCCAGCTCCAATCAGTGCAACAAGACATAGCTGAAAACAAGAAGTAGGGAGGAGGGGCAGTAACTCCAGTCTCCTTGGAGATCTGAAATACACCTCCCCCTACTGAAGCTGAGACAGCAACCCACCCCCAGAGAGATTAACTGGCCGAAGAGGATTTCAAAATCTCAGGTCACACCCACCCATTCCTGGATACAGTTTCAAATAAGCCCCCTGCTGAGATCAGCAAACAAGACAATCATCTGATAAGAAAACAAACAAATCAAGACTTTATAAAGAGGCCCAAATCCTAAAGTGGATTAAAATAATAGCTGAAACCAACCCAAGAAGACTTAGAAACAACACAAGTAAAAACTAAAGACAGACAACACCAAGCCTAGACTCAACCACCTCTACAAAGAAAACACCCAGATACCCAGGCACAATAAGAAGACAAAGAAGTGCAATTCAAATGAAACCACAAGAGAGATCTTCAGGAGATGAACTGAGTGATATGGAAATAATCAAACTTCCAGATGCGGAGTTTAAAATAATGATTATAAGGATGCTTAGGGATCTTACAACAACAATGGATGGTCATCACAAACACCTAAATAAAGAAATAGCAAGTATAAAAAGGATATTGAAATATTAAAAAAGAATTAGTCAGAGATGACAAATACAATATCAGAAATGAAGACCACAATGGAAGGAATTAAAAACAGGATGGATACAGCTGAGGATCGAATCAGCGAGTTGGAGGACAACTAGAATGAAGGCAAGAAAGCAGAGAAGAAAAGAGAAAAGAGACTCAAAATGTCAGAGGAAACTCTTAGAGAGCTCTGTGACAACATAAAGAGAAATAACATCCACATTGTAGGGGTTTCTGAAGAAGAAGAAAAAGAACAAGGGATAGAGACTTTGTTCAATCATATCATAGCTGAAAACTTCCCTAAATTAAGGCAAGAGAAACTCTCACAAGTCCAAGAATCACAGAGGACTCCATTAAAGAGAAACCAAAAGAAACCTACACCAAGACACATCATAATTAAAATACCAAAGCTAAGCAATAAAGAGAAAATATTAAAAGCTGCAAGAGAAAAAAAAAAAAAGTTATCACCTACAAAGGAGCCCCCATAAGGATGACATCCGACTTCTCAACAGAAACATTTGAGGCCAGAAGGGAATGGCAAGAAATATTCAAAGTAATGCAGAACAAGAACCTACAACCAAGACTACTTTATCCAGCAAGGCTATCATTTAAAATTGAAGGAGAAATAAATAGTTTCCCAGACAAAAAAAATCTCAAGGAATTCATTACAACCAAACCAATGCTGCAGGAACTGTTAAGGGGCATGGTGTAAACAGACCAAAGTGGGAAAAGAATATAGCAAAAGAGAAATACAGCTTTAAAGAATAAAATGGCAATAAACAATTACGTGTCAATAATAACCCTAAATGTAAATGGATTAAATGATCCAATCAAAAGACATAGGGTAGTTGCATGGATAGGAAAACAGGACCCGTACATATGCTGTCTACAAGAGACACACCTTAAAACAAAAGATGCACATAGGTTGAAGGTAAAATGATGGAAAAAACATTTCATGCAAATGGAAATGAAAAAAAAGCTGGGGTAGCAATACATATATCAGACAAAATGGACTTTAAAACAAAGAACATAGTAAGAGATAAAGAAGGCCACTACATAATGATAGAGGAAGCAATCCAACAGGAAGATATAACTATTATAAATATCTATGCACCTAATATAGGAGCACCTAAATATATAAAGCAGACTTTGATGGATATAAAGAGGAAGATCAACAGCAACACTATAATAGTAGGGGATTTTAATACCCCACTAACATCACTAGATAGATCCTCAAGAAAGAAAATTAACAAACAGCAGACTTAAAGGACACACTAGATCAACTTGATTTAATAGATATCTTCAGAACCTTTCACCCTAAAACAGCAGAATATACATTCTTTTCAAGTGCTCATGGTACATTCTCTAGGATAGAGCACATGTTAGGGCACAAAAGTGGTCTAAACAAATTTAAGAAGATTGAAATCATATCAAACACTTTCTCTGACCACAATGACATGAAACTAGTAATCAACCACAACAGAAAAGCTCAAAAATTCTCAAACACATGGAAACTAAATAGCAGGTTGTTAAATAATGAGTGGATTAAGAATAAGATAAAAAAAATAAAAATTTCCTAGAAACGAATGATAACGAATATACAACAACTCAGAATTTATGGGACACAGCAAAAGCAGTACTGAGAGGGAAGTTCATAGCACTACAGGCACACTTTAAGAAGCTAGGAAAAGCTCAAATAAACAACTTAACCCTGCATCTAAAAGAACTAGAAAAAGAACAGCAAGTGAAGGCTAAATGTAGTAGAAGGAAGGAAATAATAAAAATCAGAGCAGAAGTAAATGACATGTTTATTGCCTAAATAAACAATACAGAGGATCAATGAAACTAGGAGCTGGTTTTTTGAAAAGGTAAACAAGATTGATGAACCTTTAACTAGACTCACCAAGAAAAAGAGAGAGAGGACTCAAATAAATAAAATTAGAAGTGAGAGGGGAGAAATAACAACTGACACAACAGAAATACAAAGGATCATAAAAAAATACTATGAAGAACTGTATGCCAAAAACCTAGACAACCTAGATGAAATGGACAAATTCTTTGAAACATACAATCTTCCAAAAATCAGTCTGGAAGAATCAGAAAACCTAAACAGACTGATTACACCAAATGAGATCGAAACAGTTATCAAAAAACTCCCAACAAAGAAAAGTCCTGGGCCAGATGGATTCACAAGTGAATTTTACCAACTATTCAAAGAACTAACTCCTATCCTTCTCAAGCTATTTCAAAAAATTCAAGAGGAAGGAAGACTTCCAAGCTCCTTTTATGAGGCGAGCATAATTCTGATTCCAAAACCAGGCAAAGACAATACAAAGAAAGAAAATTATACGCCAATATCCCTGATGAATATAGATGTTAAAATCCTCAACAAAATATTAGCAAACCGGATCCAACAATATATGGAAAAAATCATACACCATGATCAACTGGGATTTATTCTGGGGAGGCAGGACTGGTACAATATTCACAAATCTATCAATGTTATTCATCACATAAATGAAAGGAAGGAGAAAAACCACACGATAATTTCAATAGATGCAGAAAAAGCATTTGATAAAATGCAGCACCCATTCATGATCAAAACTCTCAGCAAAGTGGGAATACAGAGAATATACCTCAACATGATAAAAGCCATCTATGAGAAACCCACAGCCAACATCATACTCAATGGGCAAAAATTAAAAGCAATACTCTTAAGATCAGGAACAAGGCAGGGGTGCCCCCTTTCACTGCTCTTATTCAACATAGTCCTGGAAGTCCTAGCCACAGCAATCAGACAAGAAGAAGAAATACAAGGCATTCAAGTTGGAAAAGAAGAAGTAAAGCTATCATTATTTGCAGATGATATGATATTGTATATAGCAAATCCTCAAGTCTCAGTCAAAAGAACTACTGGACCTGATAAATAAATTCAGCAAGGTGGCAGAATATAAAATTAATACTCAGAAATCAGGCATTTTTACACACCAACAATGAACAATCAGAAAGAAAAATTAAGGAAACAATCCCCTTCACTATTGCAACCAAAAAAATAAAGTACCTAGGAGTACATTAAACCAAGGAGACTAAAGACTTGTACTCAAAAAATTATAAAATACTGATAAAAGAAATCAAGGAAGATAAAAACAAGTGGAAGCATATACCATGCTCATGGTTAGGAAGAATAAACATCATTAAAATGTCTATATTACCCAAAGTAATTTATAAATTCAATGCAATACCAATTAAAATACCAGTGACATACTTTAAAGATATAGATCACATATTCCAAAAATTTATATGGAACCAAAAGTGAACACGAATAGCCTCAGCAATCTTAAAAAAGAAGAATAAAGTGGGAGGTATCACACTTCCTGATATCAAGCTATACTACAAGGCCATTGTACTCAAAACAGCCTGGTACTGTCATAAGAACAAGCATATAGATCAATGGAACAGAACAGAGAACCCAGAAATAAACCCACAGCTCTATGGACAACTGATATTTGACAAAGAAGGTGAGGAAATACAATGGAGTAAAGACAGCCTCTTCAACAAATGGTGTTGGGAAAATTGGACAACAAACTGCAATAAAATGAAACTAGACCACCAACTTACACCATTCACAAAAATAAACTCAAAATGGATAAAAGACTTAAATGTAAGCCATGAAACCATAAGCATCTTAGAAGAAAACATAGGCAGTAAGCTCTCTGTCATCTCTCACAGTGATATATTTGTTGATTTATTTCCACGGGCAAGTGAAATAAAAGACAGGATAAACAAATTGGAGTATATCAAATTAAAAAGCTTTTGCATGACCAAAGGCAATAAGAACAGAATAAAGAAAAAGAGAGATGGCAGCGGAGTAGGCGGACGCACAGACGCCCAACTCTCAACACCAAACTGGAATACAAATCAATTTAGAAAAAATAAGCATGAAAAACCAACACTGAACTGCAAGAACAGCTCTCAAAAACCAAGGAGCAAAGAGGAAGCCACAATAATCCTGGTAAGGAGTGCCGAATCTCCTCTGCTTACAGGAATGGAAGGGGGGGGGGTGAGGCTGAGAGCCCAGAGAGGATTTCACAGAGGAAAAAGAGCAGAAACTACTGCTCACAGCCACTTACCTGGCGACCAGGGAGCAAGGTGGGTTGAAAATACCAGCTTATCTCCCAAGTGGAAAGGACAGGGAGAGGGACAGACTGTGAGGGGCTAAGGTATGTGTTGGTCAAATAAGTTTGTAAACATGATATATATGTTTGCTCACTTGTGACTTATAATGGGTGTGGGGGACAGGCTATAAGCAGGCCAGGTTGTTGTAGCCTGAGGTTTGGTTTTGGGACTAAGCTTTTCCCCACACCCTTGACTGATTGTATGATCTGGGTGGTGCACTCTCATGAGAAATCCAATTATGCCTTGGATAAGTGACTTTGTATCGGAGACTTCCTTGTTTGTATATTGGATTAAGGGATTTTGGTTTTCTACACTATAAAGTGGGACAGACCAGGAGCTCAGACACACAGTTCCTGCTATCACAATTGCAGGGGCTCCCCTGATCCCTTGCCCTTCACGGGAAGAGCTAGTTTTCTGCTTTTCCCTTGTCTTCTTTTGTGGTTTGCCTGTCTTGGTGAGACACCAATAAATAGGATGGCTCCCCATCCTCTGACTCCGCCATTTCTTTATCGCCTGCCCGAATCCAATGGGAACCTGCATGTGAATGGTCACGATGATGGCTCCTGGCCATACAGTATGCAAAAGGCGAAATAAAAAAGCTGACTCATTCGTGCTGGAGGCGGCCATAGCTGGGGGAGGGACTGAACCTTTCACAAAACAGAGCTAAAGTGCTTCCGGATCAGAGATCTCTGGACATCTATCCAGCTCCAATCAGCACAACAAGACACAGCTGAAAACAAGAAGTGGGGAGGAGGGGCAGTAACTCAGGTCTTCATGGAGATCTGAGATACACCTCCCCCTACTGAAGCTGAGAAAAAACCCTGCCCCCAGTGAGATTAGTTGAAGGAAGAGACCTTCAGCCTCTCAGGTTACACCCACAGCATTCCTGGTTACAGTTTCAAGGAAGCCCCCTGCTGAGATCAGTTAACAAGACTATCACCTGTTAAGAAAACAAACAAATCAAGACTTCAAAGCTGCCCAAATCCGAAAGTGGATTACAACTAATAGCTGATACCAACCCACGAAGACCTAAAAATAACACAACTGAAAACTGGAGGCAGACAACACCAAGCCTAGACTCAACCAACTCTACAAATAAAATTAAAAAAATAAAAATAAAAAAGAAAATGAGAAGACAAAGGAGTGCAATCCAAATGAAACCACAAGAGACACCTTCGAGAGATGAACTGAATGATATGGAAATAATCAAACTTCCAGATGCGGAGTTCAAAATAATGATTGTAAGGATGCTTAGGGATCTTAGAACAACAATGGAGGGACAGTTTGAAAACCTAAACAAAGAAATAGCAAGTATAAAAAAGAATCAGTTGGAGACGACAAATACAATATCAGAAATAAAGACCACAATGGAAGGAATTAAAAACAGGATAGATAGAGCAGAGGATCGAATCAGCGAGTTAGAGGACAACTGGAATGAAGGCATGAAAGCAGAGAAGAAAAGAGAAAAAAGACTCAAAAAGTCAGAGGAAACTCTTAGAGAGCTCTGTGACAACATGAAGAGAAATAACATCCGCATCATAGGGGTTCCTGAAGAAGAAGAAAAAGAGCAAGGGATAGAGACTTTGTTCAATCATATCATAACTGAAAACTTCCCTAAATTAATGCAAGAGAAACTCTCACAAATCCAAGAAGCACAGAGGACTCCATTAAAGAGAAACCCAAAGAAACCTACACCAAGACACATCATAATTAAAATACCAAAGCTAAGCGATAAAGAGAAAATATTAAAAGCTGCAAGAGAAAAAAAAGTTATCACCTACAAAGGAGCCCCCATAAGGATGACATCTGACTTCTCAACAGAAACACTTGAGGCCAGAAGGGAATGGCAAGAAATATTCAAAGTAATGCAGAACAAGAACCTACAACCAAGACTACTTTATCCAGCAAGGCTATCGTTTAAATTTGAAGGAGAAATAAAAAGCTTCCCAGACAAAAAACAACTCAAGGAATTCATTACAACCAAACCAATGCTGCAGGAAATATTAAGGGGCCTGGTGTAAACAGATAAAGTGGGAAAAGAATACAGAAAAAAAAAAAGGAATACACCTTTAAAGAAGAAAATGGCAATAAACAACTACATATCAATAATAACCCTAAATGTAAATGGATTAAATGATCCAATCAAAAGACATAGGGTAGCTGCGTGGATAAGAAAACAGGACCCATACATATGTTATCTACAAGAGACACACCTTAGAACAAAAGACACACACAGATTGAAGGTAAAAGGATGGAAAAAAACATTTCATGCAAACGGAAATGAAAAAAAAGCTGGGGTAGCAATACTTATATCAGACAAATTGGACTTTAAAACAAAGGATATAGTAAGAGATAAAGAAGGGCACTACATAATGATAAAGGGAGTAATCCAACAGGAAGATATAACTATTATAAATATCTATGCACCTAATATAGGAGCACCCAAATATATAAAACAGACTTTGATGGATTTAAAGGGCGATATCAACAGCAATACTATAATAGTAGGGGATTTCAATACCCCACTAACATCACTAGATAGATCCTCAAGAAAGAAAATTAACAAAGAAACAGCAGACTTATTGGAAACACTAGATCAACTCGATTTAATAGATATCTTCAGAACCTTTCACCCTAAAGCAGCAGAATATACATTCTTTTCAAGTGCTCATGGTACATTCTCTAGGATAGACCACATGTTAGGGCACAAAAGTGCTCTCAACAAATTTAAGAAGACTGAAATCATATCAAGCACTTTCTCTGATCACAACAGCATGAAACTAGAAATGAATCAAAGCAGAAAAGCTCAAAAATTCTCAAACACATGGAAACTAAATAGCAGGCTGTTAAATAATGAATGGATTAAGAATGAGATCAAAGAAGAAATAAAAAAATTCCTAGAAACAAATGACAATGAGCATACAACAACTCAAAATTTATGGGACACAGCGAAAGCAGTGCTGAGAGGGAAGTTCATAGCACTACAGGCACACTTTCAGAAGCTAGAAAAAGCTCAAATAAACAACTTAACCCTGCATCTAAAAGAATTAGAAAAAGAACAGCAAGTAAAGCCCAAATGTAGTAGAAGGAAGGAAATAATAAAGATCAGAGCAGAAATAAATGACATAGAGGCTAAAGAAACAATACAGAGGATCAATGAAACTAGGAGCTGGTTCTTTGAAAAGGTAAACAAGATTGATGCACCTTTAAGTAGACTCACCAAGAAAAAGAGAGAGAGGACTCAAATAAATAAAATTAGAAATGAGAGAGGAGAAATAACAACTGACACAACAGAAATACAAAATATTGTAAGAAACTGCTATGAAGAACTGTATGCCAAAAAACTAGACAACCTAGATGAAATGGACAAATTCCTTGAAACATACAATCTTCCAAAAATCAATCTGGAAGAATCAGAAAACCTAAACAGACTGATTACACCAAATGAGATCGAAACAGTTATCAAAAATCTCCCAACAAAGAAAAGTCCGGGACCCGATGGCTTCACAACGGAATTCTACCAAATATTCAAAGAAGAACTAACTCCTATCCTTCTCAAACTATTTCAAAAAATTGAAGAGGAAGGAAGACTTCCAAGCTCCTTTTATGAGGCGAGCATAATTCTGATTCCAAAACCAGGCAAAGACAATACAAAGAAAGAAAATTATAGGCCAATATCTCTGATGAATATAGATGTTAAAATCCTTAACAAAATATTAGCAAACCGGATCCAACAATATATGGAAAAAATCATACACCATGATCAAGTGGGATTTATTCTGGGGAGGCAAGGCTGGTACAATATTCGTAAATCAATCAATGTGATTCATCACATAAACAAAAAGAAGAAGAAAAACCATATGATAATTTCAATAGATGCAGAAAAAGCATTTGATAAAATTCAGCACCCATTCATGATCAAAACTCTCAGCAAAGTGGGAATACAGGGAACATACCTCAACATGATAAAAGCCATCTATGAGAAACCCACAGCCAACATCATACTCAATGGGCAAAAATTAAAAGCAATACTCTTAAGATCAGGAACAAGGCAGGGGTGCCCCCTTTCACCACTCTTATTTAACATAGTCCTGGAAGTCCTAGCCACAGCAATCAGACAAGAAGAAGAAATAAAAGGCATTCAAGTTGGAAAAGAAGAAGTAAAACTATCATTATTTGCAGATGATATGATATTGTATATAGAAAACCCTAAAGTCTCAGTCAAAAAACTACTGGACCTGATAAGTAAATTCAGCAAAGTGGCAGGATTAATACTCAGAAATCAGAAGCATTTTTATACACCAACAATGAACAGTCAGAAAGAGAAATTAAGGAAACAATCCCCTTCACAATTACAACCAAAAAAATAAAGTACCTAGGAGTAAACTTAACCAAGGAGACTAAAGACTTGTACTCGGAAAATTACAAAACATTTATAAAAGAAATCAAGGAAGATACAAACAAGTGGAAGCATATACCATGCTCATGGTTAGGAAGAATAAACATCATTAAAATGTCTATATTACCCAAAGCAATTTATAAATTCAATGCAATACCAATTAAAATACCAATGACATACTTCAAAGATATAGAACACATATTCCAAAAATTTATATGGAACCAAAAAAGGACACGAATAGCCTCAGCAATCTTAAAAAAGAAGAATAAAGTGGTAGGTATCACACTTCCTGATATCAAGTTATACTACAAGGCCATTGTACTCAAAACAGCCTGGTACTGGCATAAGAACAGGCATATAGATCAATGGAACAGAACAGAGAAGCCAGAAATAAACCCACAGTTCTATGGACAACTGATATTTGACAAAGGAGGTAAGGAAATACAATGGAGTAAAGACAGCCTCTGCAACAAATGGTGTTGGGAAAATTGGACAGCTACCTGCAAAAAAATGAAACTAGATCACCAGTTTACACAACTCACAAAAATAAACTCAAAATGGATAAAAGACTTGAATGTAGGCCGTGAAACTATAAGCATCTTAGAAGAAAACATAGGCAGTAAGCTCTCCGACATCTCTCGGAGCAATATATTTGCTGATTTATCTCCACGGGGAAGTGAAATAAAAGACAGGATAAACAAATGGGACTATATCAAATTAAAAAGCTTTTGCACAGCTAAAGACAACAAGAACAGAATAAAAAGACAAACTACACAATGGGAGAACATATTTGACAACACGTCTGATAAGGGGTTAATAACCAAAATTTATAAAGAACTTGTAAAACTCAACACCAGGAAGACAAACAACCCAATCCAAAAATGGGCAAAAGAGATGAATAGACACTTCTCCAAAGAGGACATACAGATGGCCAATAGGCATATGAAAAAAATGCTCAACATCACTAATCATTAGAGAAATGCAAATTAAAACCACAATGAGATATCACCTTACACCAGTCAGAATGGCACTTATCAACAAAACAACACAGAATAAGTGCTGGCGAGGATGTGGAGAAAAGGGAACCGTCCTGCACTGCTGGTGGGAATGCAGACTGGTGCAGCCACTGTGGAAAACAGTATGGAGATTCCTCAAAAAACTGAAAATCGAACCGCCTTTTGACCCAGCTATCCCACTTTTAGGAATATACCCCAAGGACACCATAGAACGGCTCGAAAAGGAGAAATGCACCCGCATGTTTGTGTCAGCATTGTTCACAATAGCGAAGATCTGGAAACAGCCCAAGTGTCCGTCAGAGGACAAGTGGATTAAAAAAATTTGGTACATATATACTATGGAATACTACTCAGCCATAAGAAATGATGACATCGGATCATTTACAATAACATGGATGGACCTTGACAACATTATACGGAGTGAAATAAGTAAATCAGAAAAAAAACTAAGATGAATCCATACATAGAAGGGACATAAAAATGAGACTCAGAGACATGAACAAGAATGTGATGGCAACAGGGGCGGGGGGTTGGGAGAGGGGGATGGGGTGAAGAAGGAGAGAGGGGTTAGGGGAGGGTAGGGGCACAAAGAAAACCAGATAGAAGGTGACAGAAGACAATTTAACTTTGCGGGAGGGGTATACAGCACAATCAAATGTCAAAATAATCTAGAGATATTTTCTCTCAATGTATGTACCCTGATTTATCAATGTCACTGCATTAAATTTAATAAAAAAAAAGAAAAAAAGAAGAACAGAATAAAAAGACAAACTACAAAATGGGAGAATATATTTGACAGTATGTCTGATAAGGGATTAATAACCAAAATTTATAAAGAACTTGTGAATCTCAACACCAGAAAGACAAACAATCCAATCAAAAAAATAGGCAAAAGAAATGAATAGACACTTCTCCAAAGAGGATATACAGATGGCCAATAGGCATATGAAAAAATGCTCAACATCATTAATCATTAGAGAAATGGAAATTAAAACCACAATATTACCTCACACCGGTTAGAATGGCGCTCATCAACAAAACAACACAGAATAAGTGCTGGCGAGGATGTGGAGAAAAGGGAACCCTCCTGCATTGCTGGTGGGAATGCAGACTGCTGCAGTGTCTGTGGAAAACAGTATAAAGATTCCTCAAAAAATTGAAAATCGAACTGCCTTTTGACCCAGCCATCCCACTTTTAGGAATATACCCCAAGGACACCATAGAAGGGTTCCAGACGGAGAAATGCACCCCCATGTTTATAGCAGCATTGTTCACTATTGTGAAGATCAGGAAACAGCCCAAGTGTCCATCAGAGGACGAGTGGATTAAAAAGCTTTGGTACATATATACTATGGAATACTACTCAGCCATTAGAAATGATGACATCGGATCATTTACAATAACATGGATGGACCTTGATAACATTATACGAAGTGAAATAAGTAAATTAGAAAAAAACTAAGAACTATATGAACCAATGCATAGATGGGACATAAAAATGAGACTTAGAGACATGGACAAGAATGTGATGGTAACAGGGTGTAGGGTGGAGGGGTGGGGAAGGGGAGAGGAAGGAGAGGGAGGGAGTGGGGAGAGGGTAGGGGCACAAAGAAAACTAGATAAAAGGTGAAGGAGGACGATTTGACTTTGAGTGAGGGGTATGCAGCATAATCAAAGGTCAAAATAATCTGGCGATGTTTTCTTAGAACATATGTACCCTGATTTATCAATGTTGCTGCATTTAAATTAATAAAAATAAGATTTAAAAAATAAATAAATAAATAAAATAAAATAACGTTAAAAAAAAATAAGGCCCTGGCCGGTTGGTTCAGCAGTAGAGCGTTGGCCTGGTGTGCGGGGGACCCGGATTCTGTTCCCGGCCAAGGCACATAGGAGAAGTGCCCATTTGCTTCTCCACCCCTTTTCCTTCCTCTCTGTCTCTCTTCCCCTCCCGCAGCCAAGGCTCCATTGGAGCAAAGATGGCCCGGGTGCTGGGGATGGCTCCTTGGCCTCTGCCCCAGGTGCTAGAGTGGCTCTGGTCATGGCAGAGCGACGCCCCAGAGGGGCAGAGCATCGCCCCCTGGTGGGCAGAGCGACGCCCCTGGTGGGCGTGCCGGGTGGATCCCAGTCCGGCGCATTCGGCAGTCTGTCTGTCTCTCCCCGTTTCCAGCTTCAGAAAAATACCAAAAAATATAAATAAATAAATAAATGAAAAAAAGGAAGATAGTGATACACGGAAAAGAATTCCGCGTGTGACTAATCTAGGGTTAACTTCCCATAATTGGTCGGATAGATTTGCAATACTTCTTTATTTTTTTTTAAAAAATTCCATTATAGATTTACAACTTTTGTACTCATCTGTACTCTCTATGCACTGTTTGACATTTAGCGGCTATTTGAAACCCAGATTCTTTTGGGCGGAGTTTGCCAGTGCACACTCAAAGTCAAACAGTTTGATATTTTTGTGGTCAAGTGTGCTGAATCAAGTGGTATTGTAGCATACACAATAGCTGCAGTTGATAACTGAAAACGTGTCCAGGCTGTTTGTAAAACAAAATAATTGCTTTATTTGCAATATAACCCCTTCAAGCTCATTTTATTAATTAAATATTGTTTTGATTGATTGTGATACAGTTTGGACATTTATACAGTGTGTAATAATACTTTTATTAAAATAATATTGTATACTACATTTTTCACTCACATTTATTCATAAACAAATTACATAATAAAATTTTGTTTACTTAAAAAAAAAGAAACATGAATTCTTTGTTTTGGCAGCTTAGCTGTTCATTGATTGCTTTCTCATATATGCCTTGACTAGAACAGTGGCTTTAGCAGTGCAAGTGACCCCTTTCTCATGCCAGTGATCTTAGACTCAAGCCAGCCACCATGTACTTCAAGCCAGTGACCTTTGTGCTAAAGCCAGTGACCATGAGCTCTAGCTGGTGAGCCTATGCTCTAGCCAGATGAGCCCATGTTCAAAGTGGTGACCTCGGTGTTTCAATCCTGAGTCTTCATCATCCCAAGCTAACACTTTATCAATTTTGCCACCATCAGGTCAGCTATATTGGTTTACTTTTATTAAAATTTTATTTATTGATTTTACAAAAATAGGCAAGAAAGGGAGGAGAATAGAATGAGAAGTATCGATTCATAGTAGTTTGTTTCACTTTATTTGTTCATTGATTGCTTGTTGTATGTGCTTTGACCCAGCATGCCCAGAGTTTTGAACCAGTGGCCCTGGCATTTCAGATGAAAGGTTTATCCACTGCACCACTACAGGCCAGACTGTTGGTTTATTTTCAAGTGCTCAATTAGTTTACAATGCAGTGATTTATGAAATGGGCTATTGAAATCAACAGAACATGAAATAAAAGTCACATGCTCCTATCAATAAATGCAGAAAAGGCATGGGATAAGATATAATATCACTTTATATTTAAAAGTCATTAAAATTGGAATAGAAGGAAAGTATCTCAATGTATTAAAGGCCAGTTATAACAAATCATCAGCTAATATTTTATTAAATGTTGAAAAATAAAGGTTTTTTTTTCTCTAAAATCAGGAAAAAAGATGAGGCTGCCCACTGTCTCCACTCTTATTCAACATAGTTCTGAAATTTTTAGCTAGAGCAATCAGGCAACAAAAAGAAATAAAACACATCCATATCTAGAAAGAAGAAGTAAAGGTTTAACTTTTTTCACATTACATGATCCTGTATATAAAAAACCCCAAAGACTCCACTAAAAACACTGTAAGAAACTGTAAACCAATACAATAAACTGGCAGGATACAAAATCAATATATAAAATTCTATTGCTCTCTTATATACCAATGATGAAACTTCAGAAAATTAACTCATAAAGTAATTTCTTTTACAATTGCTACACACACACACACACACACACACACACACACAAAAAAAAATACCTAGCAATAAACTTAACAGAGGATGAGAAGGACCTATATATTGAAAACTACCAAGTATTATTGAAATAAACAAAAAAGCACAATAAAATGGAAAAACATTCCATGTTCATGGATTGGAAGAATCAACATAGTTGAAATACAATATACCACATCATTCAATGCAATATACAAATTTAATGTAATCCTCATCAAAATCCCACTGTCATTTTTAAAATACATAAAACAAAAAATCGCCAGTTTTGTAAAAAAACATAAAAGATTCCCAAAAGCCAAAGCAATTTGGAAAAAAGATAATGAAACCAGAGGTATCACACCACCTGACCTCAATTATAGAGCCATGATAATAAAACAGAATGGTATTGGCAGAAAAACAACATACAGACCAACTGAAGAAAATTAAGAGTTCATAAATAAAACGACATATATATGGATGAATCATCTTCGACAAAGGAGTAAAAAACACACAATGGACAAAAGAAATCCTCTTCAATAATAAGTGCAAAAGAATAAAACTTGACTACAGTTTGTCTCCTGCTTAAAAATTAATTCAAAATTGATTAAAGACCTAAATATAGAATCTGAAAAAAATTACATAGAAGGAAATATAGTTCCTAAACTCTTGGACCTTAGTAAGCCATAAAGAACAATTTATGAATTTGACCCCAAAAGCAAGGGATGGTAAAAAATAAATCAAAAAGACTATAACAAACTGAAAAAATTCTGCACAGCAAAAGAAACTGATAACAAAACAAATAGGCAGCAACCTAATGCGAAATAATATCTGCAAACAATGACTCCAATAAGGGTTTAATATCCAAAATATACTGCTCACAAAAATGAGGAGATATTTCAAAATGAATATGAAGCTATAAAATATTCCCTAATTTTTATGAACGGTATATATAGAAAACTCACAACTTAGCAATAAACAAACAAATAATCCAATTAAAAATGAGGAAAAGAGCTGAACAGATACTTCTCCAAAGAAGACATACAAATATTCAACGGATATATGAAAAGATGCTCACCTTCACTAGCTATTTGTGAAATGCAAATCAAAACTACAACGAGATACCACCTCACACCTGTTAGCTTGGCTATTATCAACAAGTTAGGTACTGACAAGTGTTGGAGAGGCTGTAGAGAAAAAGAAAACCTCATTCACTGCTGGTGGGAATTTAAACTGGTACACCCATTATAAACGAAAATATGGTGGTTCTTCAAAAATTAAGAATAGAACTACCATATGACACAACAATCCCTCTACTCTGTACCTACCCAAAGAATTTGAAAACATTGCTATGCAAAGACACATGCACCTTTGTGTTCATTGCAATATTATTCACAGTGGCCAAGACATGAAAACTACCAAAGTGTCCCTCGATAAAGGACTGAATAAAATAGATATGGTATAATGTAATACTACTCAGCTATAACAAATGATGTCATATTGCCATTAACAACATCATGGATGTACCTTGAGAACATTATTCTGGGTGAAAGAAGTAAATTAGACCTGGAAATGCTGAGATTGCCGGTTCGAAACCCTAGGCTTGCCTGGTCAAGGCACATATGGGAGTTGATGCTTCTAGCTCCTCCCCTCCTTATCTCTCTCTGTCTCTCCTCTCTCTCTCTGTCTCTCCCTCTCCTCTCTAAAATGAATAAATTAAAAAAAATTAAAAAAAAGAAGTAAATTAGAAAAAACTAAAAACTGTATAATTTCATACATAGTTGGGATATAAAACTGAGACTAATGGACATAGATAAAGTGAAGTGGTTACCAAGTAGAGGGGGTTGTGGGAGTGGGGGTTGCAGGAATGGTGCAAAGAGGGACAAATATACTGCGATGGGAAATTATTTGATTTTGGGTGATGGGTATACAACTTAATCAATAGTTCAATTGCTATAGAAATGCTCACCTTAAACCTATATATTCTTAATAACCAATGTCTCCCTGTTAAATTTAATTTTCTAAATAAAATTTAAAAAATAGAACATACTAAAACACAATAGTTATCTATTAATTTTTAAAATACCTATGCATAGTTATTGTTAAAACTAAGTTCATAAGATATGGTAATTAGGTGACATAATTAATAGATCAACTGGTTTTAAAATTATATAAACTCTTTATGATAAAATGGAATAGTTATTGCACCAAAAGCCAACTGTCTCTCACTAAATCAAATTACTTTGGGGTGGTCATAATTCACTGATGATTAAATAACAATCAATGCAGAAGTATTGACAGTGTTTATAAATGACATTTTACAGGCAATACATATTTTGCAATGCCTTTTTTTCTGGGTAAATGCTGCTTAATAATTGGACTTTTTATCTTCTACAGTGAATATTTTCTAGGTTATCTATGAATATTTTCTAGTTCATATATTTTAAATTATATGATATTTTAAAATATATGAACTAACAACTTCCTGGTAAACCGAAAAAAAAGTATAGGCCCTGGCCTGGTAATTAAGTTGGTTTGAGCGTTGTCCCAACATACCAAGGTTATGGTTTCAATTCCCAGTCAGGGTACATAAAATAATGAATCAATGAAGGCATGAATAGGTGGAACAATGAATCAGTGTTTCTCTTTCTGTCTCTGTCTCTCTCTCTTCCTCAATCTCTAAAAATCAATAACTTTTTAAAATTATACTTTATCACAGAAAATCAGTTTGGACCAAATGGTCAAACTAACTGTACAAAAAAAAGATTTTGAATAAACAAATATGTTAGAAGCTACTATCTGAAAGCCAAAATAAATTTGAAACATTCTGTTCTTAATCTTTCCTAATGAAATTCCATTCTGTTTATTTAGAGACACTCTGCAATTAGAATATGTCGGGAGCCGACCCACAACTGCTGGCTGACAAGGTCACAGCAGGAGAAGACCCACAACTGCTGGCTGACAAGGTCACAGCAGAAGAAGACCAAAAACTGCTGATTGACAAAGTCACAGCAGAGAAGACCAATGGCTGCGGAGTGACAAAGTCACTGCAGTGAAGACCAATGGCTGTGGAGTGACAAAGTCACCACAAAGAATGGGCACAACGATACTCCCCCCTTTGACTTTTTGAATTAATCTGGCCTTATATCCCCCCTTTTCTGGGTGTGTGCTATTATTTGTGGCACAGGGATAATAGTACCGTGCTTTCCCTGTAGATTCCTAGTGATTTCTTTGGAAATGAGACAGAGGGTGTAAGTTCCACAGAAAAGCCTGTAAGCCCCTTGAACTGGGCTCATAGACATAAGAGGCTGGCTATGATATCCCTCGTAAAGGGTTAAGTTTGTAGGATAATTCCTTCTTAATCATGTTAAAAAGAATTGTGACTTAGGAGGCAGTGGCTGTGCACAGAGCACCCTTGGGCCTTCACTTAATATTTTTTCCTCCCTAGCCTTTTCATGTGATAAGTAGAGAAACATTCCTTTCTTCTTTGATCTGCAAATAGTGGTATATTCTGAGAAGAATAGAGTCAGAACTTAACTAGTGTTTAAATATAATAAAATAGTAATATTTGACTAGACAATAGTATCTTAGGTAAGGTATAGTAGAATGGCCCATTGTGTGGCCTAGGATGAGAGCGTAGTCAGCAAGAAAAGAATGTTTTATTAAGAGAATTGTCTTTTGACTAAAGGCAATTGCTAGGCTTTCTCAATGAGATGTTTTCATGAGATTTAAAAATGTAGGGAAATCCATGGAATGTCTTGTGTTGCTGCTGGGCTATCTTGCAAGTACACTCTGCATATCATTGGATGAAAGCTATTCTTTTTTTTTTTTTAATAAATTTTTATTAATGGTAATGGGATGACATTAATAAATCAGGGTACATATATTCAAAGAAAACATGTCTAGGTTATTTTGTCATCAAATTATGTTCCAAACCCCTCGCCCAAAGTCAGATTGTCCTCCGTCACCCTCTATCTAGTTCTCTGTGCCCCTCCCCCTCCCCCTAACTCTCTCCCTCCCTCCCTCCCATGTCCTCCCTCCCCCCTCACCCTTGGTAACCACCACACTCTTGTCCATGTCTCTTAGTCTCATTTTTATGTTCCACCAATGTATGGAATCATGTAGTTCTTGTTTTTTTCTGATTTACTTATTTCACTCCTTATAATGTTATCAAGATCCCACCATTTTGCTGTAAATGATATGATGTCATCATTTCTTAAGGCTGAGTAGTATTCCATAGTGTATATGTGCCACATCTTCTTTTTTTTTTTTTAAATAATTTTATTTTTTTAATGGGGTGACATCAATAAATCAGGATACATATATTCAAAGATAACAAGACCAGGGTATCTTGTCGTTCAATTATGATGCATACCCGTCACCCAAAGTCAGATTGTCCTCTGTCACCTTCTATCTTGTTTTCTTTGTGCCCCTACCCCTCCCCCTTTCCCTCTCCCATTCCCCCCTCCCCCCCGTAACCACCACACTCTTATCAATGTCTCTTAGTTTCACTTTTATGTCCCAACTACGTATGGAATAATGCAGTTCCTGGTTTTTTCTGATTTACTTATTTCGCTTCGTATCATGTTATCTAGATCCCACCATTTTGCAGTAAATGTTCCGATGTCATCATTTCTTATGGCTCAGTAGTATTCCATAGTGTATATGTACCACATCTTCTTTATCCAGTCATCTATTGACGGGCTTTTTGGTTGTTTCCATGTCCTGGCCACTGTGAACAATGCTGCAATAAACATGGGGCTGCATGTGTCTTTACGTATCAATGTTTCTGAGTTTTTGGGGTATATACCCAGTAGAGGGATTGCTGGGTCATAAGGTAGTTCTATTTTCAGTTTTTTGAGGAACCACCATACTTTCTTCCATAATGGTTGTACTACTTTACATTCCCACCAACAGTGTATGAGGGTTCCTTTTTCTCCACAGCCTCTCCAACATTTGCTATTACCTGTCTTGCTAATAATAGCTAATCGAACAGGTGTGAGGTGGTATCTCATTGCTGTTTTGATTTGCATTTCTCTAATAGCTAAAGAAGATGAGCATCTTTTCATATATCTGTTGGCCATTTGTATTTCTTCCTGGGAGAAGTGTCTGTTCATATCCTCTTCCCATTTTTTTATGGGATTGTTTGTTTGTTGTTGAGTTTTATGAGTTCTTTGTATATTTTGGATATTAGGCCCTTATCTGAGCTGTTGTTTGAAAATATCATTTCCCATTTAGTTGGCTTTCTGTTTATTTTGTTATCAGTTTCTCTTGCTGAGCAAAAACTTCTTAGTCTGATGTAGTCCCATTCATTAATTTTTGCCTTCACTTCTCTTGCCTGTGGAGTCAAATTCATAAAATGCTCTTTAAAACCCAGGTCCATGAGTTGAGTACCTATGTCTTCTTCTACGTACTTAATTGTTTCAGGTCTTATGTTTAGATCTTTGATCTATTTTGAGTTAATTTTAGTAGAGGGGGACAAACTGTAGTCCAGTTTCATTCTTTTGCATGTGGCTTTCCAGTTTTCCCAGCACCATTTATTGAAGAGGCTTTCTTTTCTCCATTGTGTGTTCTTGGCCCCTTTATCAAAAATTATTTGACTATATATATGTGGTTTTATTTCTGGACTTTCTATTCTGTTCCATTGGTCTGAGTGTCATTTTTCTCCCAATACCATGCTGTTTTGATTGTCGTGGCCCTATAATAGAGTTTGAAGTCAGGTATTGTAATGCCCCCAGCTTCATTCTTTTTCTTTAGGATTGCTTTGGCTATTCGGGGTTTTTTATAGTTTCATATAAATCTGATGATTTTTTGCTCTATTTCTTTAAAAAACGTCATTGGAAGTTTGATGGGAATTGCATTGAATTTGTATATTGCTTTGGGTAATATAGCCATCTTGATTATATTTATTCTTCCTAGCCAAGAACAAGGTATATTCTTCCATCTCATTATATCTTTTTCAATTTCCCTTAACAATGGTTTATAGTTTTCATTATATAAGTCCTTTACATTCTTTGTTATGTTTATTCCTAAGTATTTTATTTCTTTTTGTTGCAATCGTGAAGGGGATTATTCTTTTGAGTTCCTTCTCAGTTGTTTCATTGTTGGCATATAGAAAGGCTATTGACTTCTGAATGTTAATTTTGTATCCTGCGACCTTGCTGTATTGGCTGATTGTTTCTAGTAGTCTTTTGTGGATTCTTTGGGGTTTTCGATGTATAAGATCATATCATCTGCAAAAAGTGATACCTTTACTTTTTCTTTTCCGATATGGATGCCTTTTATTTCTTTGTCTTGTCTGATTGCTCTGGCCAGAACTTCTAGCACCACGTTGAATAAGAGTGGAGAGAGTGGACAACCCTGTCTTGTTCCTGATTTAAGGGGGAAAGCCTTCAGTTTAGTGCCATTTAATATGATGTTAGCTGATGGTTTATCATATATGGCCTTTATCATGTTGAGATATTTTCCTTCTATACCCATTTTGTTGAGAGTCTGAAACATAAAATTGTGTTGTATTTTATCGAAAGCCTTTTCTGCATCTATTGATAAGATCATGTGGTTTTTGTTCTTTGTTTTGTTGATATGGTGTATTACGTTAACCGTTTTACATATGTTGAACCATCCTTGAGATTCTGGGATGAATCCCACTTGATCATGATGTATTATTTTTTTAATATGTTGTTGTATTCGATTTGCTAGTATTTTGTTTAGTATTTTAGCATCTGTATTCATTAGAGATATTGGTCTGTAGTTTTCTTTTTTTGTGCCATCCTTGCCTGGTTTTGGTATGAGGGTTATGTTGGCCTCATAAAATGTGTTTGGAAGTATTGCTTCTTCTTCAATTTTTTGGAAGACTTTGAGTAGAATAGGAACCAAGTCTTCTTTGAATGTTTGATAAAATTTGGTGGTATACCCGTCAGGGCCTGGACTTTTATTTTTGGGGAGGTTTTTAATGGTTTTTTCTATTTCTTCTCTACTGATAGGTCTGTTTAGGCTTTCTGCTTCTTCTTGACTCAGTCTAGGAAGGTTGTATTGTTCTAGGAATTTATCCATTTCTTCTAGGTTGTTGAATTTAGTGGCATAAAGTTTTTCATAGTATTCTACAATAATTCTTTGTATATCTACGGTGTCCTTGGTGATTTCTCCTCTTTCATTTTGGATTTTGTTTATATGAGTTCTTTCTCTTTTTTCCTTGGTAAGTCTTGCCAAGGGTTTGTCAATTTTATTGATCTTTTCAAAGAACCAGCTCCTTGTTCTATTAATTTTTTCTATAGTTTTTCTGTTCTCTAATTCATTTATTTCTGCTCTGATTTTTATTATCTCCTTTCTTCGGCTGCTTTTGGGTTGTCTTTGTTCTTCTTTTTCTAGTTCCTTAAGGTGGGAAGTTAAGTGGTTCACTTGGGCTCTCTCTTGTTTGTTCATATATGCCTGAAGTGATATGAACTTCCCTCTTATCACTGCTTTTGCTGCATCCCATAGATTCTGATATGTCGTATTGTCATTTTCATTAGTCTGTATAAATTTTTGATCTCTGCACTTATTTTTTCTTTGACCCATTCATTTTTTAAAATTATGTTGTTTAGTTTCCACATTTTTGTGGGATTTTTTTCCTCTTTTTTGCAGTTGAATTCTAGTTTCAAGGCTTTATGATCAGAAAATATGCTTGGTACAACTTCAATTTTTCTGAATTTGCTGATGTTGTTTTTGTGGCCCAACATATGGTCAATTCTTGAGAATGATCCATGTACACTGGAGAAAAATGTATACTCAGTCACTTTGGGATGAAATATCCTGTAGATGTCTATCATATCCAGGTGCTCTAGTGTTTTGTTTAAGGCCACTATGTCTTTGTTGATTCTCTGTTTGGATGACCGATCTAGAGCCGTCAGCGGTGTATTGAGGTCTCCAAGTATGATTGTATTTTTGTCAGTTTTTGTTTTAAGGTCAATAAGTAGGTGTCATATATTTTAGTGCTCCTTGGTTTGGTGCATATATATTAAGAATTGTTATGTCTTCTTGATTCAGTGTCCCCATAGCCATTATGAAATGGCCATTTTTATCTCTGAGTACTTTTCCTGTCTTGTAGTCAGCATTATCCGATATGAGTATTGCTACACCTGCTTTTTTTTGGATGTTATTTGCTTGGAGTATTGTTTTCCAGCCTTTCACTTTGAATTTGTTTTTATCCTTGTTACTTAGATGAGTTTCCTGTAGGCAGCATATAGTTGGATTTTCTTTTTTAATCCATTCTGCTACTCTGTGCCTTTTTATTGGTGAGTTTAATCCGTTTACATTTAGTGTAATTATTGATACTTGTGAGTTCCCTATTGCCATTTTATATCTTGCTTTCTGTTAGTTTTGTGTCTTGTTTGATCCTTCTCTTTCGTTTTTCTATCTTTTGTTTTTATTTGGTTGTATTCCATACATCTTTCCTCTGTTGCTATCTTTTTTATCTCATGTGCTTCTGTGGTGGTTTTTTCAATGGTGGTTACCTTTGAGTAATGAAAAGGGTCCCTACCCTGTTCATTGTAGTGAACTATTTTGTGAGTACTTTTGCACTCCATCGTCCTTTGCTACTGTTAATCTCCATCTTCTCCCCCTCTTTCTTTTTGTTGTTGTCACAGTTTAAATTTGGTTTTATTGTGTTCTTCTTGGAGCTTTTACTTGTGGCTCTGTTTTTTTTTTCTTTATATCTGATTGGAGAACCCCCTTTAGTAATTCCTGGAGTGGGGGTTTTCTGATGATAAATTCCCTCATCTTTTCTGTATCTGTGAATGTTTTTATTTCTCCTTCATATTTGAAGGATAGCTTTGATGGGTATAGTATTTGTGGCTGAAAGTTCCTCTCTTTTAGGACTTTAAATATTGGGGTCCACTCACTTCTAGCTTGTAGAGTTTCTGCTGAGAAATCTGATGATAATCTAATGGGCCTTCCTTTATATGTTGTATTCTTCTTTTCCCTGGCTGCCTTGAGAATTTTTTCTTTGCTGTTGGTTTGTGTCAATTTCATTATGATAGGCCTTGGAGTAGGTTTGTTGGGGTTAAGAAAACTCGGTGTTCTGTTTTCTTCTTGAATTTGAGGCTTTAGTTCTTTCCACAGGCTTGGGAAGTTCTCATCTATTATTTGTTTGAGTATGTTCTCCATTCCATTTTCTCTCTCTTCTCCCTCTGATATACCTATTATTCTTATGTTATTCTTTTTGATGGAGTCAGATAATTCTTGTAGGGCTATCTCATTTTTTTTTTAATTTTTGAGTCTCTTTCTTCTTCTCTCTGTTGTGCCTCAAGTTGCTTGTCTTCTATTTCACTAATCCTCTCTTCTATCTGACCTGTTCTATTAGCTAAGCTTGTTACTTCGTTTTTCAGCTCGTGAATTGAGTTTTTCATCTGTTTGATTTGTTTTTATAGTTTCAATTTCTTTGGACATATATTCTTTGTGTTCATTGAGTTGTTTTCTGAGCTCCCTAAATTGCCTTTCTGTGTTTTCTTGTATATCTCAGAGGATTTTTAGGATTTCTATCTTGAATTCTCTGTCATTTAGCTCCAAGGTTTCCAATATATTAAATTTTTTCTCCATAGATTTTTCCTCATCTAGCTGTGTTACCTCTCTTTCTTTTGTATCCATGATATTCGATTTTCTCTTCCTTAATGGCATCTGAGGGTGGTTTTGTTGATAGTATTGATGAGATTTAATAAAGAATAAAAAGTTAAAAAAAATAAAAAATCAAAAAGAGTTGTTGTTTTTTTTAAAAAAAATTAATAATGAAATAAAGAAAAATAAAATAATAATTTTTAAAAAAAGGAAATTATTCCCCCCCTCCTTTTTTCCTCTCCTCTCCCCTTTTTCTTGAGAAAATCTTGTGGTGAACTGTGAATTATAACAAACAATGCCTGTGATGGAGGTCCTGAATTGGGGAAAAGTAATAAAGGGGCAAAAAAAAAAAAAAATAAAAAGAAAAAAAAAGGAAAAAGAAAGGGGGGCGGTATGGACCCAGAAAAAGCAAATAAGGAAAAAATTTGGGTCAAGAATAAAATGATTTGCTTTTAGGTGTTGGTGTTGTCTAAGAGTTATGATGAGAGGAATAAGAGAATAGAAAAATGGGGGGACAAATTAAAAAAATACTATTGTATTTAGTGGAACAAGAACTAGATAAAATGGAGAGCCAGGGATGGGAGCACTGCTAGTGAGTTAAAAAGGTGAAGTAAAAAACCCCCAAAATGCCACAAACATAAGTTTGAGTCCCAGATAAGATAATTTGTTTGTTATTGAGGTTTGAATGAGAGGAGATGTAAAGGAGAAAGGAAGAAACTAATATAGAGGGAGAAAAGAAAGAGAGAGAGAGAAAAAAAGAGGGAACCAGTAAAAGAAGAAAAAAGAAAGGAGAGATGGAGAGTTAAGGGTTTTGGAGTGCAACCCTCATAGAGAGAAAGGAAGAGGAGAAAAAAGATAATGGGAGATGTAACACTTATGGGTAGTGTAGTTCAAGGAGAGGAGAGAGTAAGACCAGCAGAGAGTTAATCGGCCAAATTGGAGGAGGAAAAAAAGTATCAAGAATGAAGATAAGAGAAACAAACGAACAAATATAATAAAATGGGATAGGTTATAAAGTCTGCAGATTATTCTTGATTTTGAGAGGTTATCTTCTTGTTTTTTCTTTTCTCTCCCTCTTCCTGGTCGGTGACTCTGTACCCCAGGTTCTGCCCCTTTGGCACGCTCAGGTAGAGGTTTGCAGTTGATAAGTCTCTATGGCAATGTCATGTATTGTGCTTTAGTCTTGTTGGGAGTCAAGGCTCATTAGCTTTCATAGGCTCTGACAGTGAGAGAGTCCGTGTTCCTGGAGCCTTTCTCCTAGTCTTTCCTTCCTCAATTAGTAGCCTGATAATCCAGCTATGGGGTTGTTGCTGCCTCTGTCTGGATAGTAAGAGGTTCAAAGAGCTGGCAACTCCCCACTCTATTTCCACTCAGCACAGGGCTCTGGGTAAGGCTCAGTCAGTCAGAGCTGCTAGCATAATCAGGCGGGCTTTCCGCCCACTCAAAGACCTCTGGCTCTGCCACTCTGTCCAGTAACACAGGCGGGCAACCACTTCCGGGGTGCTTGGAGGAAACTCTCATTCACTATCTGCGTGCGCAGACCAGGATATCCGGCCAGCAGTCTCACGCTCTGAGTGAAACCCCCAATCGCATGGAAATTTGCAGCGCTGGAATTCGCTCTCGCTCCGTCCCCATGCACGGCTTTTGCAAGGCGCTGGGGTTGCCCGAGATTCCGCTTTTGCCGACACAAAGGCCCCTGACTCTGCCCCTCTGTGCGATAACACAGGCGCGCCCTGCCGAGGCACTCGAAGGAATCGCTCACTACCTATCTGCGCGCGCACACCAGGATATGAGGCCGGCCGCGTTTCCCTGAGTGAAACCCTCACCAGCACGGAAAATTTCCACCGTTGGAATTAGTTCTCGCTCCCTCCCGTGCGCGGCTTTCCCAGGGCGCTGGGGCTGCCCAGAGATTCTGCTTTCGGCCCTCAGAAAGGCCTCTGACCCTGTCTCTCTGTGGGGCAACACGGACACCCACTTCTGGGGCTTAGGAAGAGATCTCTCACCCACTAACTGCGCACCAACCAGGAGAACGGGTAAAATGGCTGCCCCGCTTGTCTTTCTTTGTTTGGGTTTGGTGCGAGTGTTAGCTTGTATTGCCCGGCTTGCCACAGGAACAGTTTTTCCTCCGCTAGGATATCCGGGCCACAGCCTGGTTCTGCCTTTTGTGCGCGGCCTGGATGTATTCACCCCCTATGCCCGCCTCAGTTTCTATATTCACAGTTACCAGAGAAAGCCGCCCTGTTTAGGTTAGTGAGGAAGGCGAAGCATTTCTTACTCCCTATTTCCTTCAGGATTTGGTTATATATTTAGCCAATTTTTCACTCGACCATACCTTCGGGTGTATTGTGAAGCATCTGGAGGCTCCAAGTATAGGTTTTTCTGTTTCTGGTTGAAGATCTTGTTGAGTTTTGGGGGAGATTTATCGGTACCGCTTCCTACTCCGCCATTACTCTCGCCACATCTTCTTTATCCAGTCTTCTATTGAAGGGCTTTTGGTTGTTTCCATGTCTTGGCCATTGTAAACAGTGCTGCAATGAACATGGGGCTACATGTGTCTTCACGTATCAATGTTTCTGAGGTTTTGGGGTATATACCCAGTAGAGGGATTGCTGGGTCATAAGGTAATTCTATTTGCAGTTTTTTGAGGAACCACCATACTTTCCTCCATAATGGTTGTACTACTTTACATTCCCACCAACAGTGAATGAGGGTTCCTTTTTCTCCACAGCCTCTCCAACATTTGCTATTACCCATCTTGTTGATAATAGCTAATCTAACAGGAGTGAGGTGGTATCTCATTGTAGTTTTGATTTGCATTTCTCTAATAACTAATGAAGCTGAGCATCTTTTCATATATCTGTTGGCCATTTGTATCTCTTCCTGGGAGAAGTGTCTGTTCATGAT